>NC_059199.1:19582588-19895088 GCF_020615455.1 Coregonus clupeaformis | reverse complement strand
CCCACTCGCTCTGCTCGTACCTGCATCACAGAAGCAGCAGCAGAATATTTTATTGATCCTTACAAGAGGGAAATGTTAAACACACTCACATACACACTAGGGGTGCACATTTCTGTCAATTTTGCTGCCACCTAACCAACCCCCATTAACCGGTTAACAAACGGTTAAATTTGTTCCAAACAGTAAAATGACATGACCAACAGAAAATGCTATGCATGGGTACAAGGAACACACCTTTTTCAATAAGGGCTTAAAAAACATGCGACAATAGCAAGTGTCATATTATTGAACATGCAACTACTTTAATGAAGCAATACATCATTTTCAAACATTTGCTCAAATGCAATTTGCGGAAAAACACTGGTATAAAATACGCACCTGATCATGCAAGCGGTTTCACGCTGCTACAGCGTGGTAGCCAGGGCACCAAAACAGCGATGAAGTTGAGCATTGAGCTTCAACAGTCTTAGTTGTTGCAGAAATTGACCCAATATGCTGTTTACTTTCTGCATCTATGTCATATCACTGAGCTACCTTTAAGCAAGCTACTTTCCTGTACATTACATTTTCGACAAAATAATATTTCCGGTCGACTGCGACACTGTTCCGGTTTTATGACACCAATTTAATTCCACTAAATTATGCAAATTAACCTATAGCCTATATCCCTAACACACACACACACACACCCTCCAATCTGCCATCCCTGCGCTCTGCTCTCCCCCTCAACCCTCTCTCCTTACAGTGTTTGCATGTTGGTCCTGGTTAGTTCATAGGCCCACTCCACAGAGATAGGGTTGAAGGTGGACAATCTCTTACACTCTATCTGGAGATTCAACCTACAGGCGAGAGAGACAGGACACGAGTAGTTAGCTATGCATCTCACACAATAAACCACTCAGCCCTGACAGAGCAGATGTTTATCAACCAGCCTGCCACACCCACACACACACACACTGGAGAGGCACAGGAGGAGAATCTCTTACCCGTTTCTGTCATACTTTTTAAAGATGGGGAAAGCAGCCAGAGGGTCATCCAGCTGTGAGAGAGAGAGAAGTGTGTATGAGTTACAGAGTCAGTCACATGGTCAGGAAAAACTCCTGGCAGTCCAAGGCTCCAGACTTCGACCATTTAATCGCATTTTGCGACCCGTTTACTTGGCTGTGTGAGTACAATTTTTATTGGTCGTATCGGTGCGAGCCGCATACTACATGGTCAGGTGGCTATGCAGAATGTGCAGCTCACACCGATTCGACCAATAAAATGTTTACTTTTTTAGGAGGCTAAAACTATCCTTATGATTACTGTAATGAAAGTCTGACCTGCCTGTACAGATCTGGAAGCATCTGTTGTCACTCTCTGTATAATTTGTATTTCTCAACTCTCAATATTTAGCTCTATAGCAACTATTTTACAATTTTGATATTTGATATAGCGTTGAGATACGGAGTGCACATTGGTCAATGCGTGTGCAACTGCAAAGTTGTTTTAGGACATTGAATTTACTTTTCGATTAATACATGGCTACCAGCAGTGGGTGTTTTGATTTTCCACTTAGTCAGATGGTGAATTAGCCCCAAATAAATTAGCCTATGATATTATTGCACATAAAGATTAAGGCAAATTCATCTACTGAACAAAAAAAAGCCAGATTTTAACAGTAAAATCCCCCAAAACTCATGACAATCACTGGATTAGGTTGCACATAAAAATATCTAATATCATGCATTACTGCATGGACATGTTAAATGAAAACAGATTTATTGAATCCCAGCTCAGTAGTCTATTACACCCCTTAATAAAGCACTGTGAATGACTAAAGCACTGATGACTTATTTTTTCTATTGCGCGACGCCGCAAAAAATGTTGGTGCGGCCAAATCATGGGCCGGTGCATCCAACTGCAAAAGTTACCAGTGCCACTAAGGGAAACTGTTAGTCTGGAGCCCCGCAGTCATAGGTCATGTTCCAGGCAGACTACATTGGACACACATGCCAGATCTGGATCAGTGTTTAAAATATCAGCCAACCACATCATATGATATAGCAATCTGATGCAAACTGCGCCCAACAGTCAATGTACTCAGATAAATATAATAGTTTGATTTAAATGTTTACATGCTTTGCAAGAAGAACGATTTCCCTCATAATCCTGTTAACATGGACAGATCTGAAATAAGGCTACCTGATGGGACTTATGTAAATGTTCTATCACAGCGACCATGTTATTTTTGGGAAGCCTTTTTGATGCTGAGTTCGAACATATAAAGTCTGTATGTGAAAACTATTTCTTAAAATGCTTACTTTCAGTTTCTCCAAACTCACTTCACTTGCGCAAAAGAGGGAGGCTCGCTCTGCTGGTGCTAGCACATGCTCAAATCAAATCCACACAGCTGGAACGCCGACTTCAACCAATTAGTAATTGGTTAAAATCACCATGCACACTGATGATGTCATTGGAAACACTTATCACTATCTTTTTTCCCCACAAAACATAGAAACATGCAGTTTTCACATATGTTGGTGTTAGGGTGGTGCTGGAGATGATGAATATGAAGTAGAACAATTTTGAAATGTCCCTTTAAAGAAGCACTATGCAGATATCACGCAGCAATTTCCTGGTTGCAAAAATTCTAATAGTTCGCCTAATTTCAGTTTATGTGACAAAACAAGGTATAGTGTAGAGATTCATTGTACCATCTAAACCACTGAAATATCAGTGCATTCGGAAAGTATTCAGACCCCTTGACTTTTCCACATTTTGTTACATTACAGCCTTATTCTAAAACTGATTAAATCGTTTTTTCCCCTCATCAATCTACACACAATACCCCATATTGACAAAGCAAACACAGGTTTTCATCAATTTTGGCAAATGTATTAAAAATAAAAAACTGACATATTCAGACCCTTTACTCAGTACTTTTTGATTTTTGGGTACCCTTACCCAGATCAGTACCATAACACAATCCTGTCTCAGAGCTCTTCGAACATTTCCTTCGACCTCATAGCTTGGTTTTTGCTCTGACATGCACTGTCAACTGTGGGACCTTAAATACAGTGCATTCCGAAGGTATTCAGACCCCTCGACTCTTTCCACATTTTGTTACATGACAGCCTTATTCTAAAATGGATTAAATAAATAAACATCCTCAATCTACACACAATACCCCATAATGACAAAGTGAAAACAGGTTTTTAGAAATGTTTGCCAATTTATTAAAAATAAAAAACAGAAATACCTTTTTAAACATAAGTATTCAGACCCTTTGCTATGAGACTCGAAATTGAGCTCAGGTGCATCCTGTTTCCATTGATAATCCTTGAGATGTTTCTACAACTTGATTGGAGTTCACCTGTGGCAAATTCAATTGATTGGACATGATTTTGAAAGGCACACACCTGTCTATATAAGGTCCCACAGTTGACAGTGCATGTCAGAGCAAAAATCGAGCCATGAGGTCGAAGGAATTGTCCGTAGAGCTCCGAGACAGGAGTGTGTCGAGGCACAGATCTGGGGAAAGCTACCAAAACATTTCTGCAGCATTGAAGGTCCCCAAGAACACAGTTGCCTCCATCATTCTTAAATGGAAGAAGTTTGGAACCACCAACACTCTTCCTAGAGCTGGCCGCCCGGCCAAACTGAGCAATCGGGGCAGAAGGGCCTTGGTCAGGGAGGTGACCAAGCACCCAATGGTCACTCTGACAGCGCTCCAGAGATCCTCTGTGGAAATGGGAGAACCTTCCAGAAGGACAACTATCTCTGCAGCACTCCACCAATCAGACCTTTATGGTAGAGTGGCCAGACGGATGTCACTCCTCAATAAAAGGCACATGACAGCCTGCTTGGAGTTTGCCAAAAGGCACCTAAATGACTCTCAGACCATGAGAAACAAGATTATCTGGTCTGATGAAACCAAGATTGAACTCTTTGGCCTGAATGCCAAGTGTCACGTCTGGAGGAAACCTGGCACCATTCCTACGGTGAAGCATGGTGGTGGCAGCATCATACTGTAGGGATGCTTTTCAGCGGCAGGGACTGGGAAACTAGTCAGGATCGAGGGAAAGATGAACGGAGCAAAGTATAAAGAGATCCTTGATGAAAACCTGCTCAGGACCTCAGACTGGGGCGAAGGCTCACCTTCCAACAGGACAACGACCCTAAGCACACAGCCAAGACAACGCAGGAGTGACTTCAGGACAAGTCTCTGAATGTCCTTGAGTGGCCCAGCCAGATCCTGGACTTGAACCAGATCGAACATCTCTGGAGAGACCTGAAAATAGCTGTGCAGCGTCGCTCCCCAACTAACCTGACAGATCTTGAGAGGATCTGCAGAGAAGAATGTGAGGAACTCCCCAAATAAAGGTGTGCCAAGCTTGTAGCGTCATACCCAAGAAGACTTGCGGCTGTAATCACTGCCAAAGGTGCTTCAACAAAGTACTGAGTAAATGGTCTGAATACTTATGTAAATGTGATATTTCCGTTTGTTCTTTTTAATAAATTAGCAAAAATTTCTAAAAATCTGTTTTTGCTTTGTCATTATGGAGTACTGAGTGTAGATTGATGAGGGGAAAAACACTGTAGACAGGTGTGTGCCTTTCTAAATCATGTCCAATAAATTGAATTTACCACAGGTGGACTCCAATCAAGTTGTAGAAACATCAGGATGCACCTGAGCTCAATTTTGAGTCTCATAGCAAAGGGTCTGTTTTTTATTTTTATTACATTTGCAAACATTTCTAAAAACCTGTTTTTTTCGCTTTGTCATTATGGGGTATTGTGTGTGTCGATTTGATGAGGAAAAACATTTATTTAATCCATTTTAGAATAAGGCTGAAACGTAACAAAATGTGTTAAGTTAAGGGGTCTGAGTACTTTCCGAATTCACTGTATCTTTATCATAATCAAAAAATATTGTATTTTCAGCTGATGTGTACAAAAGTAAAAGACACAAAAACAAAACTTAAGAACGGGAAGCATACAAATAGCGCACATAGAACAGATCTACCGCTTCTTAGACTTGCTTTCAATGAGAATGACAGATCTATAACTCACATTACTATGTTAATTTGGTCAGGTCGCCCAAAAAGTTCCATATAGGATTATTTTACGCTTCCGGGTTTGTAGAACCGAAGTTCAGAAAAGCGCCGCTGTTTATTTTCCGGTTTATGTTCTGGTCGCTAGCAAAACCGCAGTTAGCAAGCTAGCATAATAATGCCGGCACAGTCCTCTCGCCAATGCTACTGTAGTGTCCCTTTTATGTTCAAACAACAAACAAAAATCACCCCTATCTCAGCTTTCACAACTTCCCAAAGGATGCGACTTTACGTGACAGCTGGGTGAGAGCAATTAGAAGGAATGAGGGCTCGGACTTCACTATTATACGTGGGAGCACTTTCGTCTGTAGCCTGCATTTTACCCCGGCCAACATCTACTTGACACCAAAAGGCCGTTCTCGCATTAAGAATGAACGTTCCCTGTCGGTTCTCCTGGAACGACTGGGGGAAGAGCCTGCAGTCTCGGGTCTCTCCTTTTGATATAGCAAGTGCGCGACTGGGTACCAATGTCCGGGAACAGGAAGTGGGTGTCTCCGCTATGGACACAAGTGTTGGTGCCTATGAAGTGACTGCAGCGGACCATGACTATGCCTGCCCTCCTCTCCCTGGTGAGTAACGTCAACTTAGGTTTTCCAGATGGTTGATGATGCGTTGTAGCTCAGCGCTGTAGTTATGCAAACGGTTGCTATAGTTCAGCTTTTGAAATAACAATAACAAAACTACTAACTCGCTACCATAACATACTTGATTACGTTTGTCCTGAGACCTAGACTAAGTCAGAGTTGGTTTACTGTGTCATGATACTGACTTTCAAACTGAATAATTGTACAATTTTGCCATATAAATTACCCCTTTCTTTTCTATAGGTGTGTTGGATGCTGCACTGGATTGAATCAAGGAGCTAGAGCTATAAGTCCAACAGCGCTCTGTTCACCATCTCCAGCTCCAAAGATTCTGTGCATCTGATGAGGACTTCAGGTTCTATACTCGGTTCCACTCAGAGAAGGTCTTCATGGTGTACTGGGAGACCATTGCCCCCTCTGCCTCCAGGTTAATCTACTGGTCCAAGGACCAGAAGGCTGGAATGGGAAGCGCAACACCAAGGCCCAACAGGAAGCTGCCACTCATTGACAAGTTCTCTTTACTGCTGTCCAGTAGCTGCTGGGCTGAAGGAGAAGGTGTTGGCGGACATCTTTTGCGTGAGGGTCCCTACAGTGAGCTGCATTATAATAAACTGGACCAACTACCTGTATCTTGTCTTGGGCTCTGTGCCCATTTGGATGTCCAGAGAGCAGGTGCAGGCAAGCATGCCTGACAAGTTCAAAGTGATACTGTCCAGAGGTCAGTTATCCTGGACTGCACAAAGCTGAGCCAACCCCTCCTCTCTGACATTACAGTCAGAGACCTTTTAATCTTACAAAAACCACACCACCTTTAAGGGCCTGATTGGGATTGCACCTTGTGGAGCCATCACCTTTGTATCCAGGTTTTCACTGGGTCCATCTCTGATCAGGAGATCACACATCTCTCTGGAATCCTCAAGCTGTCAGATTTTACTGAGTTACAGTTCATAGAAGGAAATCTGTCAATTGAAATAAATTCATTAGGCAATAATTTATGGATTTCACATGACTGGGCAGGGGCACAGCCATGGGTTCACCTGGCAGGGCATAGGCCCACTCTCTTGGGAGCCAGGCCAAGCCAAATGCTTTAAAATGACGTTGGAGGCGGCTTATGGTAGAGAAATGAACATTCAATTAGCTGGCAATAGCTCTATTGGACATTCCTGCAGTCAGCATGCCAATTGCACACTCTCAACTTGAGACATCTGTGGCCTTTTATTGTCCTCAGCACAAGGTACACCTGTGTAATGATCATGCTGTTTAATCAGCTTCTTGATTAAACAGAAGCTGGATGAATTATCTTGGCAAAGGAGAAATGCTCACTAACAGGGATGTAAACTAATTTGTGCACAACATTTGCGAGAAATAAGCTTTTTGTGCGTATGGAACATTTCTGGGATCTTAATTTCCACTCATGAAACATGGGACCAACACTTCACATGTTGCGTTTATATTATAGTTCAATTAATTCGGTCATTATAAATAACAGCTTTATACCAACGTGTACATGTTTTTTTGATTATTATAAATTGATCTGTTCAGACAAGATAATAATAATATAATATGCCATTTAGCAGACGCTTTTATCCAAAGCGACTTACAGTCATGTGTGCATACATTTTTTGTGTATGGGTGGTCCCGGGGATCGAACCCACTACCTTGGCGTTACAAGCGCCGTGCTCTACCAGCTGAGCTACAGAGGAATTTGAGATCATTTGTATATTGAATATGTATTGATATAGGTTTTATGAATAAGACTTTTGGGATGTAGTGGTTGCATAATGCATTAGTCTGTTAGAGAACATTATTACATTTGAAGATTTTATTAAATAAATACATTGAATATTCATTCTGTGACATGTTATGTTTAGCCTGTCAAAGTATCAAAGATCACACAATTTAATTAGAATAATTTACTATTACAATGTTGCATACATTTAAATTTTAGTCATTTAGCAGAAACTCTTATCCAGAGTGCATAAATTCTTACTGGTCCCCCGTGGGAATCGAACCCACAACCCCCGGCGTTGTAAACGCCATGCTCTACCAACTGAGCCACACGGGATAGACAAACAAGATAACACAATTCATTCGTTAAAATAATTTCCTTTCCATACAATTGAAATTAATTATATACAGTACATCATACACTACACGACCAAAAGTATGTGGACACTTGCTCGTCAAAACATCTCATTCGAAAATCATGGGCATTAATATGGATTTGGTGCTCCCCTTTGCTGCTATAACAGCCTCCACTCTTCAAAGTCCATCATTACATTAAGACATGCTCAGTCAATCCGGAAAATGTCAAGAACTTTAAAAGTTTATTCAAGTACAGTCGCAAAAACCATCAAGCGCTGGCTCACGAGGACCGTTGCAGAGGATAAGTTCATTAGAGTTACCAGCCTCAGAACTTGCAGACAAATAAATGCTTCAAAGAGTTAAAGTAACAGACATCTCAACATCAACTGTTCAGAGGAGACTACGTGAATCAGGCCTTCATGGTCGAATTGCTGCAAAGAAACCACTACTAAAAGGACACCAATAACAAGAAGAGATTTGCTTGGGCCAAGAAACACGAGCAATGGACATTAGACCGGTGGAAATTTGTCTGTTGGTCTGATGAGTCAAAATTTGAGATTTTTGGTTCCAACCACCGTGTCTTTGTGAGACACAGAGTAGGTGAACGGATTATCTCTGCATGTGGGGTTCCCACCGTGAAGCATGGAGGAGGTGGTGTAATGATGCTTTGCTGGTGACACGGTCAGTGATTTATTTAGAATTCAAGGCACACTTAACCAGCATGGCTACCACAGCATTCTGCAGCTGTCTTTCAACAGGACAATGACCCAACACACCTTCAGGCTGTGTAAAGGCATTTTGACCAAGGAGAATGACAGGAGTGCTGCATCAGATGACCTGGCCTCCACAATCAACCGACCTGAACCCAATTGAGATGGTTTGGGATAAGTTGGACCGCAGAGTGAAGGAAAAGCAGCCAACAAGTCCTCAGCATATGGGGGAACTCCTTCAAGACGGTTGGAAAAGCATTCCAGGTGAAGCAGGTTGAGAGAATGCCAATAGTGTTCAAAGCTGTCATCAAGGCAAAGGGTGGCTATATTGATTTGTTTAACACTTTTTTGGTTACTACATGATTCTATGTGTTATTTCATCGTTCTGATGTCTTCACTATTATTCTACAATGTAGAAAATAGTAAAAATAAAGAAAAATCCTTGAATGAATAGGTGTGTCCAAACTTTTGACTGGTCCTATAGGTAAAAAAGAAGTCAAGTTTCCCGCTCATCTCTGCTATCAAAGCATCATCTCTCCAAATTCTCTCTACTGTAATGTCACTTCTAGTGCTTGTAATGAAGTTGCACCAATCTACACTGGTTACAACCAGTTGGCCCTGGAATTGCCAGTGATATTTGTGGCTGTGCTTGAGCTTGGCCTGGCCATCAGTTACACTCAACATCAGGGCACTTGATCTCGGCTAGCCCGAAGAGTGGCGCTGCAGAAGGGTCAAACTTTCCCATAAGGGCTTGCCCCAAGATGGGGTGCATCTGGGTGCACAATGAAACCACAAGGTTTGACCGAGACGTTAAATAATTCAGAGTAGTTCTGTAGAACCACTGACTCAAGCCCCTTTCTCATAGCTTCGGTTTGCCGTTCACCTTTAAGCATTCTCATGGCTAGGGCCTTGCTAGACGACTTCCCACACACGTGGCATGCCTCGCTGAACCGGCTAGCAGTCACACGTGGTTTCCTCATTTCCTTCCATAGTGGACAGGCAGACTGCAATTTACTTTCTTTTACTGTGAGTTGGGGGAATGAAGGAATATCTGGATGCTTTAGAATCTCTCGTGTGACAGTTAGGGGACACTGATGACAGCACTGACCCGCGGGGCACTGGAACAAATCTAGAGTCAACCAGAGTAATTTCTTCCAGTCCATGCAGCACCTTGGCAATGGCAGGTTGTGGTCTCATGCTCCTCAAACTTGGTCCAGCAGACAGCACCGTCATGTCAGGAAGGGGCCCTGAAACACATTAAAAAGAAGCATAGACAAGGGATGAATGTCAGCCAAGACCGTAAAACTTTAGTCCAATAAATTTCAACACTTGAGTGAAGGCAACGTGTGAGCGTAATGGGGACAGCCTGGGGATGCCTACCTGTTTAAAGACAATTCTAACTCACCAGGGAATGCTTGGTAAATAGTGGATTTTATGCCACTCCTGCCTGATGTCCTTCGCTTCCTCACAACCATTTCATCAGTGGGCTCTGGTCGAATCCCCTGGTTTAAAAAAAAGCATTAAAAAGATTCAGGATGAATGTAGAACGATGTACAGTTATGAGTTCACAAAAATACAAAAATGTGTGTTCTCTTATGACAATATGAAAAATTATCTCAATTTCTAAACTTGACCATTATGGTGTAATGTGCAATCTGGAACAGTAGTGCCACCGGATGATTCCACAAATTTCTCAGAGCTGCAAATGAACAGGAGAAGCGGTTTATGATGACGGGTTCCTCGAGTGCTTGCAATGTGATCTAAAAGAACATGGGGGGGAATCATCACAGTTGTCATACACAGTTCTTGATCGTCTTGATCAGCAAGGTCATGATTCCTTGTCTTCAATTCTCACATTAAAATATAACAGACCTACTACTAAAAGCTTTCTATACTACATTTTAATGTTATACAACTTCAGATCAGTAACAAAGGAACTAGGCCTACTGCATGTCCAGGGACATGAGAACAGATACAGAGTTTGATTATTTTGAACAAAATACAGGTAAACTGCAACCGCCTCAACACTAAGCTGCCTATCATATCTCGTAACCTGCAGTAAATTGGGCTCCTCATTGACCTGTGACACCTTGCCCTTATTACCACTGCCTCCTCCCCGTCTACTATGTTTGACACTGCACATTCAAAACAACAGAGCAAGAAAAAATAACGTTCAGCGACATTAAATTGAAGTATGCTAGTAAGTTACCATTGCTACTCTTAATGTTACTGAGATGGATCTAGCTAACTACTTTGCTTGCTAGAAACAAATAGATTAGTGGCTGGCCAAATAGTTAACGTTAATTAGTTATATAGCTAAGTCTGACAAATATTAAGTAACGTTAGCTTGCTAACTCATGTTAGCTAACGTTAGCACTAACCAATTTGGTAACTTCTTAGCTACCGTTAGCTAACTAAGTTGGCTAGCTATCTCAACTGGTCGCTTCAAGTACTAACTTACCTTGATAGTTGAAGATATGTTTGTGGAAGAACTTGTATTTTATATCAAGTTTAGATCGCTTCGTCTGGGGATGTTCGTCAACGATATCAGCCACATCACTCATGCCAAACTTTGGCAAATTGAGCAGTGACTTGGTAAACTCCATGTTCGAATTTCGCGGAAAACTACAGACGACAACCGGATATCGTCATACACCGCTTGGCGTGGGAGGAAGTTGTCTGTTGGGGGCGTGAAAAAAGCCTATTGTATCTTTAAGTACTTTACACCACTGAATATTAGTGTGCATGTAAAAATTCTCAATTACATTATACGCAACCATTGGTTGATGCAATGCACATAAGGACTTACCTTATTGGCTGCGTCCACCTTGGCACACACAGCGTCCATGGCTGCCCTCTCCGCCAGGCGAGCCTGTTTCTTCTCCTTCGCTTTGTTTGATTTCCTCTGGAGGGATGAGGGGGGGAGATGCAGTGGGGGTAGTAGAGATGGGAAATAAAAATGTCAGTTGGTGGTTAGTCTTCAAGCAGAAGGCTGCAGCAGTAGTGTGTGTACGAGTGAAGTGAGGGACTAGTATGCATGTGTCCGCCAGTCCCAATATTGATGAAAGCCAATGAGACATGAAGTGCCTCTTGCTCCTTACAAAAACAAACAATGAGGGACTAGTTATATGATTACAAAATAAAAACAATTTATGGTCCAAATGTTAGTTTCACTGTGTTAGCATGAGAGTGGAATTCTGGCTAGAACTTCTCCCCACTAAGGTCGAGATCTTACAGGAAGAAATTCGGAGCACGTGAAAGATTATTAGCAGGAGGTGCAAGCGTTTAAGGAACTTAGTTATCTAAATAACTAACAGTTAACTAGGTAGTTAGCTACTTCTTACCCCAGCTAGATGTTGTAAAAAGTTTGCAAATCATTTCAGGTTAGTTACTACTTCTCAAATGTTCTAAACAGGTAGCTAAGAAAACTTATGTCGTTAGTTGGCTAATTTGAGTCGAGCCTCCCACCTTGCCTAATCTAAACTAGTAGGGCAAAATGAGAAGCCTTTGTGAAAATTGATTCCTATCAAGCTAGCTAGTTACGTGGCTACCAAATTCAGGTAGCGGTGGCACCACACCTGAAAACAATCAACACAAACACACCGCACGGGAGAGCGTTGCAATGGGGCAACACTGGACCAAATTAAACCAGTGCCAAAGATGGTTACCACAATCACAAAGCGGGGTTATTTTCAGTTAGCTGGTTAACGGTGAGCCTGCCTGCCACTCATTCCGTGGTCTCTCCTTTCCCTCTCTCCATCGCGCATTCACGGGATAATGATTTTGGACGCTGTCTTTGTTTGATGGAAGCGTTCACCTTTTCACACAAACACACGGACAAAACTCACCCCCATATTGCTGTATTATAACGACCGCCTTGAAGTAGCTAGCTAGCTATCTTCCAAGCTATCTGTTGTATTGATATAGCTAGCTCGCCAAATTAATATTTTGTTTCTTGAGTAGGGTAAGATTAGGTAAAATGATTGCGTTGCTAGCGATTTAGCAAGATAACTACCGCGTTAGCTCAACTGGCTACAAATAATAATATGCCCACGATTGGTTACATTAACGTTAAACGACAAAAATAAACGTTTTATTTATTTGGCGCCAAGAGAAGGGGTTGAATTACGTCTCTTGGCCCTACTCCCTTTTTCTTTTCTCTATCCTTTCTTTCCTCCCCTCTCTCTTTCTTTTACTACTCTTCTCCGACCAACATAAACGAGAATATCGTTTCCTCCTAAGCATTGGGGAAATGACGACATCAGCTTTTAGGGGGCCAAGAAGGAAAGAAACCTGACAACAATTATTCCTGAATTCACTCTGCAAAATCTATCATTTTATTATCTTTGGCTATATAACAAACTATATTCATGTTTTTCACTTGTTGTGGAAATATGAATAATGATTCTGGTAACTATTTAAGAGGGGCTGAAGGTAGGTTACATTTTGGAGGCAAAAAATTTATGGCTATTGAGGCATGGTTGTCTAAAGCCTTTTACACTCAATAATGTCTATCTACACTGTAATGATATTTCAGATTTCACACTTTCTTTTTATTACACTTCCCTTTCATGATGTCACTTAGGCCTACAGCAATATGTAACTAAGTGGGTAGAAATATGTTCCCTCCAACGAACATAACACGATTTTCTTATTTAAGATCTTGCTTTAAGGCTCTTTATTATAGGCGAAATAAATGTTTAAAAATGTACATTATTATAACAATTGCGCACAATTGGCCCAGCGTCGTCCAGGGTAGGGGAGGGAATGGCCGGCAGGGATGTAGCTCAGTTGATAGAGCATGGCGTTTGCAACGCCAGGGTTGTGGGTTCGATTCCCACAGGGGGCTAGTATAAACAAAACAAAAATAATAATAATAATGTATTCACTAACTGTAAGTCGCTCTGGATAAGAGCGTCTACTAAATGACTAAAATGTAAAATGTATAACTTTTCAAATGTTGGGGTCGTTCATTTGGCCACAAGGTGGCGGTGTTCGACAAGACGCGATTTGGAGAAGTTCGACAAATGGACATTAGGGTGGATGGACCATTAGAACGTCTAAATTAATTACCACCATGCCATAATTATTCATCATGCATTTTATCGTTATTTAACGGTCATTTTCGAGTTTAAATTATTTTTTTCTAAACTTAAATCTTAATTGCAGAACATGAAACTGCTGCTGTTGAATAAATTGATAGTTTCAATTGCTAATCCTTTGATATGATTGGCTATGTGCGCCATTGCTTGGGTAGGCCTTTCCAGTGTGTAGCCTACAAAATCCTTTTATATGGTTGTCGACATCCATATGTTGAGAGTTTTCTACAGGCCTATGGTGGTGTCTTTACACACACACACCCCTCTGTACACAGATGGCCCCGTCAGTAAGCCCCGCCCACAACCCTTTGTGTTGGGGTAGTCTGCTTCGCAACTGGGGCGAGAAGCAGGTCAGGGCATGACATTATTGACAGTTTTTGTTATTGCTTTCAGGCTACTACTGTTTTGGTTACACAGGAACTACTAATGGCCTGTCCAGAAACAACCCTGGCCTAGCCCATATATGGCACTGTAGATCTGTAAGGATTGGATAGGTATAAGCAATATGGAGGTGAGTATTCCTTCTAGCAAGTTGAAGTTACTACCATATTGCTTAGGCCTATACATATCCATTCCTTTCAGCTCTTCATGAAGTGCCCAGTGGCACAACCCTTAGGCCACTGGACTCCTTGGCTATACTCTCTCTCGCTTTCTCTCTCCACCTCACATTAATTTGAATACATCTGCATTTTCTCCATCTGATGTGAACACATTGGTTTGCTTTTGTATTCAAAGATGTGAATGAATACTTTTTAATTGCCTGAATATGAAGACCATGTAGAAGATGATGGTATCTGCTTCCAGACTATACTTCCCCACTCCTCTCTCACACACACACTTAGACAGTGTCACATCAGTCTGTAGTCGTCCTCGTTTCACCGGCTGATAGACCTGTGTATATGATAGTTTGCTGGTGTGTGTTCAGACAGAGAGCTGGATAGGAGGAGAAGGACCTCACAGGGTGAACACAGGCAGACAGACAAATGGGGCTAACATACACAGAGAGCTCTGGAGGGAGGTAGGGAGGAAGGGAAAGACGAGAGGGAGAGAGTGCAGATGAGAGGGGAGAGAGAGAGAACAGGGGGAGGTAGGTATGAGATCTGAGGAGAGGAGATACAGTGCAGTCGGAAAGTATTCAGACCCCTTCATTTTTTCCACATTTTGTTATGTTACAGCCTTATTCTAAAATGGATAGTTCCCCCACCCCCTCAAACTACACACAATACCCAATTTATTAAAAATAAAAAAACTGAAATATAACATTTACATAAGTATTTAGACTCTTACTCAATACTTTGTTGAAGCACCTTTGGCAGCGATTACAGCCTCGAGTCTACTTGGGTATGACACTACAAGCTTGGCACACCTGTATTTGGGGAGTTTCTCCCATTCTTCTCTGCAGATCCTCTCAAGCTCTGTCAGGTTGAATGGAGAGCGTCACTGCACAGCTATTTTCAGGTCTCTCCAGAGATGTTCGATTAGGTTCAAGTCTGGGCTCATTCCTCTGTCATGTGCCTTTTACTGAGGAGTGACTTCCGTCTGGCCACTGTAACATAAAGGCCTGATTGGTGGAGTGCTGCAGAGATGGTTGTCCATCTGGAAGGGTCTCCCATCTCCACAGAGGAACTCTGGAGCTCTGTCAGAGTGACCATCAGGTTCTTGGTCACCTCCCTGACCAAGGCCCTTCTCACCTGATTGCTCACTTTGGCCAAGCGGCCAGCTCTAGGAAGAGTCTTGGTTGTTCCAAACTTCTTCCATTTAAGAATGACAGAGGCCACTGTGTTCCTGGGGACATGTAATGCTGCATAACTTTTTGGTACCCTTACCCAGATCTGTGCCTCGACACAATCCTGTCTCGAAGCTCTATGGACAATTCCTTCGACCTCATGGCTTGGTTTTTGCTCTGACATTCACTGTCAACTGTGGGACCTTATATAGGCAGGTGTGTGCCTTTCCAAATCATGTCCAATCAATTGAATTTACCACAGGTGGACTCCAATCAAGTTGTAGAAACATCTCAAGGATAATCAATGGAAACAGGATGCACCTGAGCTCAATTTCGAGTCTCATAGCAAAGGGTCTGAATACCTATGTAAATAAAATATTTCAGTGTTGAAAAAAATATATACATTTTCAAAAAAATTAAAAACATGTTTTCGCTTTGTCATTATGGGGTATTGTGTGTAGATTGATGAGGAATTATTTTTATTTCATCCATTTTAGAATAAGGTTGTAACGTAACAAAATGTGGAAAAAGTCAAGGGGTCAGAATACTTTCCGAATGCACTGTAGAGAGGGAGCAAAAGAGGAGAGCTGGAAGGGGGAAGCGAGAGAGAACAGATACAGCGGGTGAGTTTTGGTGAAAGGGAGAGAAACAGCAGGTGGGCAGGACACAGAGAGGAGACGAGAGAGGGAAGGAGTGGGAGGGGAGAGACTGGCCTATGCCTGGGGCCTCCAAATCACCAAGTCCAACCCCTGAGTGAGGAGAGTGGGAGAAAAGAGAGGGAGGATGTAGGAAGGGACAATATAAAGGGATGGAGAGGAGAGATGGAAGGAAGGAGATGAGACATTCGTGTTGAACATAGAGAGAGAGAATGAGAGAGAAAGAACAAGGCAGAGAGGAATGAGGAAAGGGTGAGAGGAGAAACAGTAAACAGATCTGAAGGAGGACATGGAGGCTGGACCAGAGAAGGGAGATGGAGGGAGAAAGAGGAGAGAGGCTGTGCCACAAGTGCTGCTGTATGGCAGACCAGGGCCTGTATATTTGCTCATGAAATGCAGGCAAATTAGCAATGGCTGAAGTTCTCTCCATTAGTGTGTGTGTGTATGTGTCTGTGCCAGTGTCAAATTTGAAATCCACCCTTTCCACAGAAATACTTACAGTACACACACAGTCTGTCTGACCCCAGCAGAGACGCACAGCTGAGGAATCACTCTGCGGAAGTAGTTCCCAATTTATGATGTGATTGTATGATAGAAGGTAAATTAGATTTTTCAATGACATCCACTATTCCAGTACACCATGTAGAATGGTTGGATTGAAACAACTAGCACTGCATTTGTGGACCAAATGTCAACAAATGATTATATTTCTCTACATACATCAACGATTGATAAGCATATATATCTAAATTAAACCAAATAAGGTATTCGAGGCAACAGCAAGCATGTGTGCTTCCCCAACAACAAACATATTTTGTAAATCTTTTCACTTGCATAGGGGACCATTTTGTTTGCTACAGTGAGGGAAAAAAGTATTTGATCCCCTGCTGATTTTGTAAGTTTGCCCACTGACAAAGACATGATCAGTCTATAATTTTAATGGTAGGTTTATTTGATCAGTGAGAGACAGAATAACAACAACAAAAATCCAGAAAAACACATGTCAAAAATGTTATAAATTGATTTGCATTTTAATGAGGGAAATAAGTATTTGACCCCTCTGCAAAACATGACTTAGTACTTGGTGGCAAAACTTGTTCCACTCCTCTTTGCAGATCTTCTCCAAGTCATTAAGGTTTCGAGGCTGAGGTTTGGCAACTCGAACCTTCAGCTCCCTCCACAGATTTTCTATAGGATTAAGTTCTGGAGACTGGCTAGGCCACTCCAGGACCTTAATGTGCTTCTTCTTGAGCCACTCCTTTGTTGGCTTGGCCGTGGGTTTTGGGTCATTGTCATGCTGGAATACCCATCCACGACCCATTTTCAATGCCCTGGCTAAGGAAAGGAGGTTCTCACCCAAGATTTGACGGTACATGGCCCCGTCCATCGTCCCTTTGATGCGGTGAAGTTGTCCTGTCCCCTTAGTAGAAAAACACCCCCAAAGCATAATGTTTCCACCTCCATGTTTGACGGTGGGGATGGTGTTCTTGGGGTCATAGGCAGCATTCCTCCTCCTCCAAACGCGGCGAGTTGAGTTGATGCCAAAGAGCTCGATTTTGGTCTCATCTGACCACAACACTTTCACCCAATTCTCCTCTGAATCATTCAGATGTTCATTGGCAAACTTCAGACGGCCCTGTATATGTGCTTTCTTGAGCAGGGGGACCTTGCGGGCGCTGCAGGATTTCAGTCCTTCACGGCGTAGTGTGTTACATATAGTTTTCTTGGTGACTATGGTCCCAGCTGCCTTGAGATCATTGACAAGATCCTCCCGTGTAGTTCTGGGCTGATTCCTCACCGTTCTCATGATCATTGCAACTCCACGAGGTGAGATCTTGCATGGAGCCCCAGGCCGAGTGAGATTGACAGTTATTTTGTGTTTCTTCCATTTGCGAATAATCGCACCAACTGTTGTCACCTTCTCACCAAGCTGCTTGGCGATGGTCTTGTAGCCCATTCCAGCCTTGTGTAGGTCTACAATCTTGTCCCTGACATCCTTGGAGAGCTCTTTGGTCTTGGCAATGGTGGAGAGTTTGGAATCTGATTGATTGATTGCTTTTGTGGACAGGTGTCTTTTATACAGGTAACAAACTGACATTAGGAGCACTCCCTTTAAAAGTGTGCTCCTACTCTCAGCTCGTTACCTGTATAAAAGACACCTGGGAGCCAGAAATCTTTCTGATTGAGAGGGGGTCAAATACTTATTTCCCTCATTAAAATGCAAATCAATTTATAACATTTTTGACATTCGTTTTTCTGGATTTTGTTTTTGTTATTCTGTCTCTCACTGTTCAAATAAACCTACCATTAAAATTATAGACTGATCATTTCTTTGTCAGTGGTTAAACGTACAAAATCAGCAGGGGATCAAATACTTTTTTCCCTCACTGTATCCAAGTTAGTTGGGGAGAGGCAAGGAGCATCCGACGGTTGCGGAAGCACATCTCTACCCTGTGAGGCGTTGTTAGGCTCTCCCGGTACACTCCGCTTCTCTCGATGCAGGCAAGTTCATTGTACACACGGAGACGCATTTAGGCATCAATTGAATTAAAATTAAGCTGTTCTGAATGTGGCGTTTATTTGTTTTACTAGTAAAGCGGCTTACCGGCCGTGGAGTAAGCAATAGCTATGTTTTGAATGAGAGAAACGCCCGAGGACAACAAAATAGGCAGGTAAGCTACTAAACTGAACTGCTATCCCGACTTGTACAACGAAGCCAAATGTCCTCAACGCCAACTAGTAGACCGAGGTAAAGACAGATTCAGGTTGGATATTCGACGGATATTCGCCTGTAGTTTTCCTTACGTCCACAAACAGCAGTTAGGGACTGTCAACATAGTGACAAATCACATTTTTCAAATTTCAATAGCTCTTTAACCATTACTCCTAAAAATTTCAAAGCTGGTTCTAGCTAACCCGATGGCGGAGACACATATTGCACACACTTTCTTTTAAATTAGTTATTTTAATTTTTGAAATTCAATAGCGCCTTGGTCATGTGACCCACACACCTCAAACAAGGTTTATAATGTACACTCAGTGGGCATACACATTGCACACCCTTTTGTTTGACCATTAGATTTTACGAGAATTTGTCAATGTTTTGAATTACAATAGCTCTCTGGTCATGTGACCTACAATCCTCAAACTGCTGTCAGAATATCCACTGTCAAGCCTTATATATTGCACACCCTTTTGTTTGTCCATTTTCATCTCACATGATTTTATCTAAATTTTTCAAACGTTCAAATTTCAATAGCTCCTTGGTCATGTGACCGACAACCCTCAAACTACTTTCAGAATATCTACTGACTAGCCTTATATATTGCACACACTTTTGTTTGTCCATTTTCATCTCACATGATTTTATCTACATTTTTCAAACGTTCACATTTCAATAGCTCCTTGGTCATGTGACCGACAACCCTCAAACTACTTTCAGAACATCCACTCACTAGCCTTATATATTGCACACCCTTTTGTTCGTCCATTTCCATCTCAGGTGATTTTTCAATAGCTCCTTGGTCATGTGACCTAATGACCTCAAACAAACCTCAGAATGTCCACGGACTAGCCTTATCTATTGCACACTCTTGTTTGTGTAATGTAATCTCACGCGGTGCTATGTACATTTTTCATAGTTTTTAATTTCAATAGCCCCTTGGTCATGTCAATTACACACCTAAGAAGTGTGCAGTGTATATATACCCATATTGCATAACCTCTAGTTATGTATCTTCTATCTAAATTAAACAGAAATTGTAGACCTTTAATCTTTTCCAACATGTCAACAGACACTTTACTTCAAATAAGTACAAAACATTTCACAGTGTTAACTTTCTCTTTATCCCTGGTTGATGTACATTTCAGAACCTCTTCAGTGTGGATGGGGTATAGCATACATTTTCAACAACAAAGACCGCACTTCCAGTTTGTGTTCTTCACTCTGTTGAACTCTTTTGTATTCATTCCTAGGCACAGCACATGGAACGGATGGCTAACATGGAACCACATGCAAAACATTCAATCTAAAACAGACCAAAGCGTAACACGTTATAAATAATATCAAATATCAATGCAGTATGACGAATTAGCCATCCGTTGTGTTATATCATAAATTGTCTTACATGCCGTCACTGTTGTCAAAAGACCCCACAGCTGAAGGTGTCCTGCTGCATGGTGGGAGTTATTTCCCCTCCTTTCCACTTTATGTCCTCCCAGTCGTCTTTTCCATGGCAGGATCTTCTCATTTTCTCATTTTGAAGTATTCTCTTTTTTATGTAAACATAATGGAATTCTGATTAGTTATAGGCAAATGAATACACAGGCCAAAACTGTATGCTGTTTTCCTTATCAGCATAATCTACTAGAGGTAATTTCCTTTATGCCCCATTCTACACAATTATAGGCACTGAACCACTTACAGGAGAATAATAAAAGTAGCATATAGGATCCAAAGTCATATCACAAAGATCACAGATGACAGTGTCCACCAAGTCTATGACAATAGATAATTAATTCTAAGCAACAATTTAAAGTGTGTTTTGTCAAAATAAGTTCTGAAAATGTCAGTTGTTGAACATAATACTTCTATTTGCCATAGCAATTTATGATATACAGTGGGGAAAAAAAGTATTTAGTCAGCCACCAATTGTGCAAGTTCTCCCACTTAACTCCTGAGTGGCGCAGTGGTCTAAGGCACTGCATCGCAGTGCTAACTGTGCCACTAGATCCTGGTTCGAATCCAGGCTCTGTCGCAGCCGGCCGCGACCGGGAGACTCATGGGCGGCGCACAATTGGCCCAGCGTCGTCCAGGGTAGGGGAGGGAATGGCCGGCAGGGATGTAGCTCAGTTGATAGAGCATGGCGTTTGCAACGCCAGGGTTGTGGGTTCGATTCCCACGGGGGGCCAGTATGAAAAAAAAATATGTATTCACTAACTGTAAGTCGCTCTGGATAAGAGCGTCTGCTAAATGACTAAAATGTAAATGTAAAAAGATGAGAGAGGCCTGTAATTTTCATCATAGGTACACGTCAACTATGACAGACAAATTGAGAAAAAAAATTCCAGAAAATCACATTGTAGGATTTTTAATGAATTTATTTGCAAATTATGGTGGAAAATAAGTATTTGGTCAATAACAAAAGTTTCTCAATACTCTGTTATATACCCTTTGTTGGCAATGACACAGGTCAAACGTTTTCTGTAAGTCTTCACAAGGTTTTCACACACTGTTGCTGGTCTTTTGGCCCATTCCTCCATGCAGATCTCCTCTAGAGCAGTGATGTTTTGGGGCTGTCGCTGGGCAACACGGACTTTCAACTCCCTCCAAAGATTTTCTATGGGGTTGAGATCTGGAGACTGGCTAGGCCACTCCAGGACCTTGAAATGCTTCTTACGAAGCCACTCCTTCGTTGCCCGGGCGGTGTGTTTGGGATCATTGTCATGCTGAAAGACCCAGCCACGTTTCATCTTCAATGCCCTTGCTGATGGAAGGAGGTTTTCACTCAAAATCTCACGATACATGGCCCCATTCATTCTTTCCTTTACACGGATCAGTCGTCCTGGTCCCTTTGCAGAAAAACAGCCCCAAAGCATGATGTTTCCACCCCCATGCTTCACAGTAGGTATGGTGTTCTTTGGATGCAACTCAGCATTCTTTGTCCTCCAAACACGACGAGTTGAGTTTTTACCAAAAAGTTCTATTTTGGTTTCATCTGACCATATGACATTCTCCCAATCCTCTTCTGGATCATCCAAATGCACTCTAGCAAACTTCAGACGGGCCTGGACATGTACTGACTTAATAATTATTTTTTTTAAGCAGGGGGACACGTCTTGCACTGCAGGATTTGAGTCCCTGGCGGCGTAGTGTGTTACTGATGGTAGGCTTTGTTACTTTGGTCCCAGCTCTCTGCAGGTCATTCACTAGGTCCCCCCGTGAGGTTCTGGGATTTTTGCTCACCGTTCTTGTGATCATTTTGACCCCACGTGGTGAGATCTTGCGTGGAGCCCCAGATCGAGGGAGATTATCAGTGGTATTGTATGTCTTCCATTTCCTAATAATTGCTCCCACAGTTGATTTCTTCAAACCAAGCTGCTTACCTATTGCAGATTCAGTCTTCCCAGCCTGGTGCAGGTCTACAATTTTGTTTCTGGTGTCCTTTGACAGCTCTTTGGTCTTGTCCATAGTGGAGTTTGGAGTGTGACTGTTTGAGGTTGTGGACAGGTGTCTTTTATACTGATAACAAGTTCAAACAGGTGCCATTAATACAGGTAACGAGTGGAGGACAGAGGAGCCTCTTAAAGAAGAAGTTACAGATCTGTGAGAGCCAGAAATCTTGCTTATTTGTAGGTGACCAAATACTTATTTTCCACCATAATTTGCAAATAAATTCATTAAAAATCCTACAATGTGATTTTCTGGAAAAAAATCTCAATTTATCTGTCATAGTTGAAGTGTACCTATAATGAACATTACAGGCCTCTCTCATCTTTTTAAGTGGGAGAACTTGCACAATTGGTGGCTGACTAAATACTTTTTTCCCCCACTGTATGTGTTAACTTCTTGTTACTTCTATTGTCAATTATTTTGTTAATTTGTTTTTAATGTTACCAATTTGAATACATTTGTTTTATGTACAAATGTATTGTTTTTCTTACATTTAGATTTCAGGTAGAATTTATCTGTACATTTACAGCATCATTCAGGCACCAGAGTTGCCAGCTTAATACTGTAATTTTGCTTTACAGTACTATTTTCCTTACTGTAAAACATTACAGCATCCCTGTAAATGTACAGCAAGGATACTGTAATATGTTTTTACAGTAAGGAAATAGTACTGTAAAACAAAATTACAGTATTAAGCTGGCCACTATGGTGCCAATATAATGCTACACATTTACAGGGAAATGGTTTACAGTGTACATATCCCTCAACCAATGCACTCCATCTGGCTACACCTAGCTGGACTGTCCTCGCACATCCGGACGGCGTGGCGGATTGGCTGTAATATGCAGGACTGAATGCACTGTGAAGTCTACTCCAGTACCAACTGTCTCATGTTTTGAATGCATGGCTTTCAAGATCACTGGCTCTGTATCAGTACTGGTTGTGCTGATATATCAGCCTCCTAAACTCAACTCTGACTTTCTTGCTGAACTATCTGAGCTACTAACACTCCTGAGCCCCTTGTGCCATGCTATATTAGTGCTTGGTGATTTCAATATACAGTCATGGTGAAAAGTTTTGAGAATGACACAAGTATTGGTCTTCACAAAGTGTGCTGCTTCAGTGTTATGAGATATTTTTGTCAGATGTTACTATGGTATACTGAAGTATAATTACAAGCATTCCATAAGTGTCAAAGGCCTTTATTGACAATTACATTAAGTTTAAGCAAAGAGTCAATATTTGCAGCGTTGACCCTTCTTTTTCAAGACCTCTGCAATCCCCCCTGGCATGCTGTCAATTAACTTCTGGGCCACATTCTGACTGATGGCAGCCCATGCTTGCATAATCAATGCTTGAAGTTTGTCAGAATTTGTGGGTTTTTGTTTGTCTAACCGCCTCTTGAGGATCGACCGCAAGTTCTCAATGGGATTAAGGTCTGGGGAGTTTGCTGGCCATGGACCCAAAATGTCGATGTTTTGTTCCCCGAGCCACTTAGTTATCACTTTTGCCTTATGGCAAGGTGCTCCATCATGCTGGAAAAGGCATTGTTCATCACCAAACTGTTCTTGGATGGTTGGGAAAAGTTGCTCTCGGAGGATGTGTTCTTTATTCATGGCTGTGTTCTTAGGAAAAATTTTGAGTGAGCCCACTCCCTTGGCTGAGAAGCAACCCCACACATGAATGGTCTCAGGATGCTTTACTGTTGGCATGACACAGGACTGATGGTAGCGCTCACCTTGTCTTCTCCGGACAAGGTGTTTTCCGGGATTCATCAGAGAAAATGACTTTACCCCTGTCCTCAGCAGTCCAATCCCTGTACCTTTTGCAGAATATCAGTCTGTCCCTGATGTTTTTCCTGGAGAGAAGTGGCTTCTTTGCTGCCCTTCTTGACACCAGGCCATCCTCCAAAAGTCTTCGCCTCACTGTGCGTGCAGATGCACTCACACCTGCCTGCTGCCATTCCTGAGCAAGCTCTGCACTGGTGGTGCCCCGATCCCGCAGCTGAATCAACTTTAGGAGACGGTCCTGGTGCATGCTGGACTTTCTTGGGCGCCCTGACGCCTTCTTCACAACAATTGAACCTCTCTCCTTGAAGTTCTTGATGATCTGATAAATGGTTGATTTAGGTGCAATCTTACTAGCAGCAATATCCTTGCCTGTGAAGCCCTTGTGGTATCGCGTCGAATGCTGGTGGGTATTGCTGTCGATCAAAGAATCCACTTAAGCTGTATCGTGTTTTAGAGGCTTTTATTAATACCACGAGGTTACAGCATAAGTTAACAGACCCGCGGAGATCCGGAGAAGCAGTCCCAAATGAATCTTAATGCTTTCTGCCCCTCCGTCGTTGTTCCCCCCTTATATATAACCTCCCAAGATGTGGGTGGCTCCCTCTACTGTCCAATCCCCGTGTCTACAACACACTTCCTGTCTGTTGTATGTGGCGCTACACTAAAACCTTCCCTCTTGATACCAAAATCAACATTCTTTCAGTTCCACTTAAAAAAACATTTAAGACCATCATAATGTCAATACACTACATTCCCCCCTTTCGAGACAAACTAAAAGTCTCGAAACTAAACAGAATAGGATTATAACAAGTAACAATTTATCTTATTGAGTATCTTTAACATTAAACCAAAAACATTCTCCTCTAGAGTGTAAATACCTTTCTATGAAATATGAACAATTGTTTATGAAGTGTGAATACATTACTATGACATATGAACAAATCTTTATGGAGTGTGAGAGCGAAAAACTGTCCGGTAACCTTCCATCCATCAATCAAGACAGTAAAATTCTCTCACGGTCCCTCTGCCCCAGGCAACCACCTTCGGTACTCCAGATAACCTCATAAACCATGTAAATGCATTTGAAACTATGATGCAATTAAATACACATGTAAGCCCCTGCAAACAAAATCCTATCCAAAAACATCCACTTGTAAGGCTGGTCAACCCATTGGACCGTACAGTGAACCTCTCCCTGCCTAAATTTCCTGTCCCTAAACACCACCGAAATAAACAAAAACATCTAAGATCCTCACATGTATTCAATAACATCAAACATCATTCTACAAAAAATTAATACCTACGAATATGACACAATTATGTATTACACATGTCTATATTTCATTGCAGACACTGGAATGTAGTCCACTACACTTCATCTCCCCGTAGTCTCGACTTCCAATGGATTTGTTGATGGAATCGGCCACACCCTCCTTGTTTCATCTCCTCCAGTCATATTGTCCCTCTTTTGAGTATTTCAATCTCCACATGTTCCCCCAAATGCTTCTGGAAGAAAAGAAAAAACCCAACAGTATCTTTTGCAAAACAACATTTTCAAATTAAACATCAATATCCACTAAGAATATAAAAATGATATATAAATGATATCAACTAAGAATATAAAAATGATATATGAATCACATTAATCTCCTCCCCCCTTTGATTCATAAAATCATACTAAGAATCACACTAATATTGAAAAAATTGAAAAATGATCAAATAATCAAAAAGGATATTTATCCATCAGTAGTCCATCTAGACCCCCTCGTCCATCTTCGTCCAGATCAGGAACAATCAACAACGGCATCTGAGTGTTGTCTCCAGGCATCACAACACCAACCCATCTTAATATCATAGCTTTTGCAAAGGTCAGTAACAAAGTACAAAAGCAAAACATGACACACAACGCTATCAGAGCTGCGACTAAAATCTGAACCATCACTGCTCCTATTGGGCCTAACTGATCTTGCAACCAAGACTTCGCTGACCATCCAGCTTTCTCAGATCTCCCAAATGCATCCCTTATATTCTTCAAGGCATCTATAACACTCGTGATATTATCGGAACTATCTGGGATCAAAGTATAACAATCATCCCCCGTCAGATTCATAGCCAAACATAATCCACCTTGTTTTGCCAAAATATAATCAAGAGCCATGTCATGTTTCAACAGCGTCAGTCTGTGACTTCTTTGAGTATTTGACAGAAGGTGAAACCCTCTTATTGTTTCATTCGCAAACCCCTGCAACGTATATGTAATATTATCAATATGATCTGCTAAAAATGTTACACCATACCATGGAAAAAGACCAAGTCCCCACTTCTCTCCCAGATTTATTCTCCAATGGTAGGCTTCAAGATTATTAAATTTAGCCATGTCTCTTTTAACCCTATTTTCAACAGTAGTTTCAGATTGATCTGGGTTCGGTGCTACTCCTCTTTTAATTGTAAAAACCTCATATGGAAGCTTCAACGTTGACATGTAACAACATCCTTTCCATCCATAGGGTAAGAATATATATGCTTTATCACCACAAACCCACCAAATATCTCTAAAATTCCCAATAGTTACATTGATAGTGAAAAAGTGATCTCTCACCATCAAAGTCCTGCCCTTCTTACTACCTGGTACATAAAAAGTTACATTATATGGGTCAACTTTAACCTTTTGTCCGTGTTTATCCAAAGTCATCATATAATCATCACAATCTGATATTCCCATGAACATACCATTTACCTCATCTGTATTATTAGAACAAACACAACTTTTAGCCCTCACTGCTCTCACCTCAAATGCTTCAGGGATCGCTGTTACCTGACTTTCTTTACCATCCAACATATTCACATAGGGAAATTCATTTAACCAAGAACACTTATACCTAGGCTTAAACAAATGTTGTGACAACGACATGTCTTTATCTGTCAATGCTCGTTGATGATACAACAGCCATCTCAACGCATAGGCCTGACACCCACCCGACAACGGTTGAGCGACCGTCTGTAAAATTGAACCCCACGTCTCTGGTGCTGGAATTCTCAACAGACATGGACCCTCAAGATTCCTCACTGATCTTACAGCATGAGTTAACTGCTGGAACCAAAGATTTCTCCCTGCCCATTGATCTTTAATTTTCAAAACAGCCGAATCAAATCCATATGCTTTCCATTTAGCGTCTCTTTTCCCTACCGAGCGGTATTGATCAGATGTATCTTCTGATGTTAGGTTGACCCCAAAGAACTCCTCCTGTACTTCCATTATATTATCCTGTACTATTTCAGATGAACCTATATTGTTCTCTACCACTATTTGCTGAGTCATTTCTGTTACATCGTTTACTTTTAGAAAAGTTGTTATCGGTGTCGGTATCATACCTCCTACATTTGTTATTGCCGTCGTACCATTAAATCCTTCCAAAGTTACCATTAAAGTAGTTGATTTAGTTGATGTCTTTTGTTCTAAAATTGGTGCTGGCACTATTGGTTCCCTTGTAATCGAATGCGATATATTTATGGCTTTAATAACTATCAATGTTGAAAGAGTTAAATTGTTTCCCATTGTTGTTATAACAGACTGATGTGTTGGTGTTATTGTTGTTACTACATTCCTAGTTTTCGTAACGTTTTGGTCTGACTTTTCTCCTAACTGGTCTAGGCCTACTTTGTCTAACTGAATCACTAGCTTCTCCTGTAACAGAGTTGCCCTTGGTGATCTTTGCTGCTTCACATCCCACTGAAATATTCCCTGTTGCTTCTGGGACGTATTGAAAATCAATTTCCCCAAATCCCCTTTCCTTTCCATCCCCTGCATAGTCATCTCTGGCATCATCAGAAGTGTCACCATTATCAACGTTAACCCCAACATTGACAATCTCTCCCTCTTCCTGTTCTCCCCTATCTCCATCCTCTCTCTCTGCGCGTGGCACCTCTTCTGTAGGTGCTTTAACACAATGTGACAAATGATACCACGTAGGAGACCCCTTAACCTGGACAGCTGTTCCAGTACTACGAACCACTTCAAATGGTCCTTCACGACGTTCGTTATACCACTTCCTTCTGAATACCTTTACGAATACTTTGTCTCCCGGTTGTACTGTATTCCTCTTATCCTCCTCAAGCGCCTTCTGCACCTCTTCTTGTCTTTGCCTGTCAGAAACATATGTGGACAACTTTTTTATGAAAATTGGCCATATATGTAACGTACGCTCTCATTTCATCTTCCAACAGGGCCAAGCTTGGACCCTTTCCGCTTGTTCGCAAACAAGGCGTTGGCATCCTTCTTCCTGTTACCAACTCATGGGGTGTCATACGTAGATCACGTAACTCACTTGAGCGACACACCATTAGTGCTAAAGGAAGCGCCCGCTATCCAGTTTAGACCTGTATGTTGACAAATCTTCACAATGCGATTTTTCAAGACACCGTTCATTCTTTCACACATCCCTTGACTTTGTGGGTGATAAACTGCTCCAAGACGTTGCTTAATTCCCAATTTTTGCAACATCAATTTCACTGATTTATCCACAAATTCCCTTCCATTGTCTGAGGATATTCGATCGGGTAATCCCCACCTGCTTATGACTTCTTTACACAAGAACTTGGCAACCGACTGAGCATCCTTACGCTTGGTTGGACAAGCTTCCGTCCATCGTGAAAATCTATCTACAATTACCAACATGTATCTTTTCCCATCAACTGGTTGTATCATATCAACAAAGTCAATGACCAACTCACGCATAGGACCTCTTGGTGTAGGAATGTAACCTGGATGAACAGGTATCCCTCTTCGAACATTATTTTTAAGACAGATAGTGCACCTTCCTATCAAATAATCAATTTGTTCAAACAAATATGGAGCCCAAAAACCATATTCCTTTGTGATCTTTCTGTTAACCTCCCCCCTCGCAACATGAGCTAAGCCATGTGCTTCTTGAATCATCAGACCTAAGAGGTCTAGAGGCGCTACTATCAACCCCTCATGGTTTCTCCACAGACCAGTAGCATCTTTGACCGCTCCTCAGTCTAGCCATAGTTGTTTGTCGATCATAGAAGCGGCTTCTTGCATCAAAATTACATCCCGAAGCGTAATTTTGTCTTCCAAGTCCACTACATGAGTGACCAGCAAAACTTTTCCCAATTTATCCGCTCCTGCGACGGCTTTTGCAGCTTCATCAGCAGCTTTGTTCCCTTGTGTCACTCTTGACATATCTGTCTTGTGAGCTGCACACTTAGCTATCGCTATCTCTGTAGGCTTCATCATAGCATGCAACAATTTCATTATTTGTGCATGATGTTGTATCGGAGAACCATCCGTTTTCTTAAACCCTCGACCTTTCCATACCGCCCCAAACAAATGACATACACTATGTGCATATCCTGAATCAGTGTATAGGGTTACTCGCTTTCCTTCTGCTAACAAACATGCTTCTGTTAGCCCCACAAGTTCAGCAAGTTGTGCAGATGCAGGCTGTGGTATTACTTCAGCCTTTTCCACAACAAATCCCGTCCCTCTGCCTCTAACTACTGCATAACCAGCACATAATTTATCTCCCAACCGATAGCAAGACCCATCCGTCCAATACTCCAGGTCTGCCTCACGTAATGGAAAGGCTTGTAAATCTGATCTAAGCCTTGAATATCTCTCTGCTTCTTGGACACAATCATGTGGCTCACCATCCTCGGAAGTTGGTAAACTCTCGGCTGGATTTACTGTATCACATCTCACTAGGGTAACATCCTCCTGCTCTAAGAGCCTATGATAGTCTCTGAGCCTAGGCATAGTCAATGTATATTTCCCATAGTTCAGAAGATTTCTGAGACTATGATGGGTAAGAATTGTCACTGGGTAACCCATCGTGACCGATGATGCTTTGTCATACATTGAATATACCCCCACCATTGCTCTGTAGCATAGTGGTAACCCTAGTTCTACCTCTGAATAAGCAGTAGAGTAGTAGGAAATAGGCTGAGGATTCGTCCCCGTGCCTGTCGGTTGACAAAGAACCGCACACGCATATCTACCTCCAGTAGAAGTAGACACATATAGCAAAAAGTTCTTTCGAGTAATCTGGTAGTGCAAGTGCAGGTGCCTCCTGCAACCTCTGTTTGATCGTTTCAAATGCCACATGGCCTTCCTGTGTCCAGGAAAGATTGCTATGGAGTTGACCACTCTCAGTACCCCTCACCATAGCCCTCAACGGTGCCATCAAACTAGTATAATCCTCTACCCAAGCTGAGGAATAACCAGCAATACCCAGAAATGTCATCATTTCTCTGACTGTTCTAGGTTTTGGAGCCTTACGAATAGTTTCCACCTGCTTGTCCGAAATGTTTCTGTGGCCATGAGTTATGTTTTGACCTAAATATACAACTTTCTCCTGACAATATTGCAGCTTTTTCTGTGACACCTTATGCCCCTTTTCTGCCAATACCTGTAGTAATTTAATTGAGTCCTTATGACATGTTTCCTTATTTTGTGAGCAAACCATTATATCATCCACGTACTGAATGACAGTGCTCTGCAATATCTGATCTATCCCTACCAAATCTTCCTTCAGTACTTTATTGAAGATATGCGGCGAATGCCGGTACCCCTGTGGCATTCTATTGTACTCATAGAACTGTCCCTTATATGTGAACCCAAATAAATCCTGACTCTCTACACTAAGTGGAACACTGAAAAATGCTCCACATAAGTCTAGTACTGTAAAATGTGTCGCATCCGGAGGAACTTGAGCTAACAAGGTATGAGGGTCTGGCACTTCTGCTGGAAAGTCAATCACTACCTCATTTACTGCTCTCAAATCATGAGCTACACGATAACTTCCATCTGGTTTTTCTACAGGCCACAAAGGCGTGTTACTCCGAGGGTTTTTGTTGTCCTTAAAACACCTGCTGTCGAAAGTCCTTCAATTTGTGGTTCAATCCCTTTGATTGCTTCCTCTTTCAATGGATACTGATTTTTCCATGGAGGTCTGGCTCCTGGTCGAAGTTCAACCTTCACAGGTTGGGCTGATTTCACAAGTCCAATATCAGTACTATGTTGAGACCACAACCCTTCTGGAACTTGTTGCAACATCTGTTATGTGGGCAGCTTGTCTCTCCCTTTTCTGTTTCCCTTCCTCCTTGTTTTGTCCCCTCTTTTTCTGTTGTATCTGTATGTGTGTTTGTCCCCTTTATGTGGGTGTGTCTGGAGTGGATCAGGGGGCGTGCTCAGGATCTGCCTCTCCTGTGCAGCTGCGGGTTGTTTCCAGTGATTCCTGCCTACGCAGCTGCATCCTATTCTCTCATCAACCTGCACTACTTATTCCTGGGCATGGCTCTCCACCGGCGCCAGATCGTTGTTCTTACCAGAGCGTTTCGGACATATCTCCCAACCTGCCTGCCTTCCTGCCTGTCGGTCTGCCTGCCTGCCTGCCTGCCTGCCTCAGCCTCTCCTTCCTCCGGAGCCGACTAGCCCACTCTGTTCCTTTACTTCAGTTGTTTTTGGACTAAGACAATTTTAACTTTGATTAAATATTTTTGTTTCTTCCACTCCCTTTGTCGTGTTGTTTCTCTGAGTGCTGGGTTGAACCATAGCCTAACAGAACGATCTGGCCCTGGACCCAACAGAGAAACAGCACGGGGCAAACAAAGACAGCTTCCAACAAGCTATCCAGGCTCAAGGAACGTTGCTAGGACAGCATGACCAGTTGATTCGGACTCTTGTGGAAGATAATCATCAACTGCTGAACCAGGTGACTCAGTTAACTACACACGTCTCTAAATTGTCTGTTATCAGTTCTCCATCTCTCTCTGACCCCCAGTTTGATGCACCCCAAGTTGTTTCCTCGGACACTAGGCAGGCTTCGTTCCGTCGGGAACCCCCTGTCACGTCGCCTGAACCGTTCAATGGAGAATTGGACAAGTGCCGGGGATTTTTGCTTCAGTGTGACTTGATTTTTCGGCAGAGACCACTGTCGTTTTCTACTGATTCATCTAAGGTACATTATGTTCTGGGGCTGTTAAGAGGAAAGCTCTGGTTTGGGCTGAGGCTGTGTGCTCAGATCAAACTTTGACTGGATTGACTTTTGCTGATTTCTCTGCTAAATTGAAGACTGTTTTTGACCATCCTGACCATGTGGGTAATTCCTCCAAGATACTTTTTAATTTGAGGCAGGGGTTCTAACAGTGTGGCAGAGTACTCTATTGAGTTCTGGACGTTGGCAGCGGACTCCAAGTGGAACAATGTGGCACTTCAAGGAGCATTTCTAAACGGTTTGAATGAAGCCATTAAGGATGAACTGGCTGCTCGTGATGAGCCACATGATTTACATTCTCTCGTTTCCCTGTCCATCAAGCTAGACAATCGGTTGCGGGAGAGGCGTCGGGAGAGAGGCGATCGGCCACATCTAGGAGGACGAGTTCCCCAGCCTTCAACCACTCGAGTCTCGCCTCTCCGGAGTCGGCAGCTTCTTGTTCCTGATTCCATCCCGAGCACAGAGGAGGAACCTATGCAAGTGGGTCGAGCTCGACTACCTCCAGCAGAGCGGCAACGGCGCCTCCAGGCGGGTGAGTGCCTGTACTGTGGAGACGCCACACACATTCTGGCTACATGCCCTAAGCGGCCAAAAGACAAGGCTCGCTCGTAACGGTGGGTCTACTTGCGAGCCCAGAGTTAGATCCTGAACCCATCATTCCCCGATTACAAGTACCTGTAACCTTGCGTTTCCAGAGTCATTCCCTGCCACTCTCAGCTCTCATAGACTCAGGTGCAGAAGATAACTTTATTAGCCACCAGTTCGTTACACAAGCTCGTATCCCCATGGAGCCACTACCTACCCCCATTCGGGTCACAGCCCTTGATGGGCGCCTCCTCGCGGAGATAACTCATCAAACCACCCCCGTTTCCCTAGTGATTTCTGGCAATCATTGTGAAAGCATTCAGCTAAGAGTTATGTCTGGCTCAGCTACCTCCCTAATCCTTGGCTTCCCCTGGTTGGCTCTTCACAACCCACAAATTGATTGGACACGTCACACCATTCTCAGTTGGAGCACTAACTGCCATTCCGAGTGCCTGAGGTCAGCGGTTCCCCCACTAAGTGTAACCCAACTCCTCCCTCAGCTCCTCTTGATCTGTCATCTGTCCCCAAAGAATACCATGACTTAGCGGAGGTTTTCAGTAAGGACAAGGCTCTGTCTCTACCACCACATAGGCCTTATGATTGCCCTATTGAACTGCTTCCTGGTGCTCCCTTGCCCTCTAGTCGGTTATACAATCTGTCCCGACCGGAAAGAGAGGCAATGGAGCAGTACATTGGTGATTCTCTGGTCTCGGGCATAATCCGTCCCTCGTCGTCTCCTTTGGGTGCAGGTTTCTTTTTCGTGGAAAAGAAGGACAAGTCGTTACGCCCCTGTATCGATTTCAGGGGTTTAAACAACATAACTGTTAAAAACAAGTATCCCCTTCCACTCATCAACTCAGCTTTTGAACCTCTGCATGGCGCCACAGTGTTTTCCAAGCTCGACCTCAGGAATGCTTATCACCTTGTCCGTATCCGAAAGGGGAGATGAGTGGAAAACCGCTTTCAACACTCCACTGGGACATTTTGAGTATTTGGTCATGCCCTTTGGGCTTTCAAATGCCCCTGCGGTTTTCAAGCCATGGTGAACGATGTTCTTAGGGATTTTTGAACCGTTTTGTCTTTGTATACCTGGATGATATTCTTGTTTTTTCCAAGTCACCCGAGGAGCATGAGTCACACGTCCGTCAAGTCCTTCAACGGCTCTTGGAGAACAAGCTGTACGTCAAAGCAGAGAAGTGTGAGTTCCACAAACAGTCTACATCGTTCCTTGGATTCATAATTGAGAGCGGGCAGGTGAAGGCGGACCCCGAGAAGATCCGGGCAGTGACGGAATGGCCCACACCCACCACCCGTAAGCAACTTCAACGATTTTTGGGCTTTGCTAACTTCTACCGTAGATTCATTAAGGGTTTTAGTAGAGTGGTGGCACCCCTTACAAGACTCACATCTCCTAAAGTCCCTTTTCGGTGGTCCCCTGAGGCGGAGCAGGCGGTAGGGGTTTTGAAGGAACTGTTTTCCACCTCCCCCGTGTTGATACACCCCAATACCTCTCTGCAGTTTGTTGTGGAGGTGGACGCGTCGGACTCAGGTGTGGGAGCAGTCCTCTCCCAGCGCTCCCCCACTGACCAAAAGCTTCACCCCTGTGCTTTTTTCTCCAAGAAATTGTCACCCACAGAACGGAATTACGACGTTGGAAACCGGGAACTGCTGGCGGTCAAGCTTGCACTGGAAGAATGGCGGCACTGGCTGGATGGAGCTGAACTGCCGTTTGTGGTCTGGACTGACCACAAAAACTTGGCTTACATCCAAGCCACTAAGAGACTCAACTCACGCCAAGCCAGATGGGCCCTGTTTTTTAGTAGGTTTAACTTTATTCTTACATACAGACCGGGGTCAAGAAATGTTAAACCAGATGCTTTGTCCCGCCAGTTTGCTGACCCTTCGGAGACCAGCGAGCCTGAGGCAGTCCTGCCTTCCTCATGCGTCGTGGCGGCTGTTCAGTGGGAGATCGAGTCTCTTGTGAAGACTGCACTTGCCACGGACCCGGGACCGGGTGATGGACCTCCCAACCTACTCTTTGTTCCCGAGACGGTCCGGTCTCAGGTGTTGCAGTGGATTCACACCTCCCGTTTTGCTGGTCACCCTGGGATGAGACGCACGTTGACGCTGCTTAGGAGACATTTTTTGGTGGCCTTCAATGGAAACTGACGTTCGGGCTTTTGTGGCAGCCTGTTCAACCTGTGCTCGGGGCAAAGCCTCCCATCAGTCCCCTTCGGGGCTGCTGCTACCCCTCCCAGTTCCCAGCCGTCCCTGGTCCCACATTGCCATGGATTTTGTCACCGGCCTACCCAAGTCTGAAGGTAATGATACTATACTTACCATTGTGGACAGATTCTCTAAATCTGTCCACTATATAGCATTACCAAAATTACCGTCTGCCAGTGAGACAGCGGACCTCCTAGTCCAACATGTATTCCGTCCCCATGGAATACCTGTGGACATCGTATCTGATAGAGGCCCACAGTTTACTTCCCGTGTTTGGAAGGTTTTCTGTTCTGCTTTGGGTGCTTCCGTTAGTCTGTCCTCAGGGTTTCATCCCCAGACCAACGGTCAAACAGAAAGAGCCAATCAAAACCTCGAAGCAACCCTTCGTTGTGTGGCTGCTCAACATCCATCATCCTGGGCCAAACATCTGCCCTGGATAGAGTACGCCCACAACTCCCTCACCGCCTCTGCCACCGATCTTTCACCCTTCGAGGTTACCATGGGTTATCAACCCCCTCTGTTTCCTGCTCAGGAGAAGGAATTGGCTGTTCCTTCGGTTCAGGAGAACCTCCGCCGCTGCCAGAGAGTGTGGAGCGACGCTCGGGAAGCATTGCTTCGGACCACCGACAGGAACAAGACAACAGCGGATAGGAGCAGGACTCCCGCACCTGTGTTTCATCCTGGTCAAGAGGTTTGGCTGTCATCTAAGAACGTACCTCTTCGTACCAAATCACGCAAGCTGTCTCCTCGGTACCTGGGTCCGTTTGTGTCAGCTTCCTGCTTCCCCTGTTTGTCTCCTGGCCTCTAGAGGTCAGCTGTGTTCCCCTTTGCCTTAGTTTTTCCTCATGTGTCCTAATTAGCTTATCTATGTCACCTGTGCCTTGTTTCCCCTTGAGTATTTTAGCTGTGTGTTTTCCCCTTGTTTCTCACTTGGTTATTGCGTCCTGTCTATGTGTCTCCTGCTTTGTCCCACCGTATCAGTCCTAGTAAGTTATTCAAAGTTATCTTTAGTTTGTTTTTCTCCCCTCGGGGAGTTGTTTTGTTTTGCCTCCTGTTTTGGAACATTAAATCTACTTACCTGGAGTATTGCCTGGGGTGTTTCATTTGGGTCCTACAACATCTCCTCTGTGGCTAAGGGGTAGTACCCCCAGCTCTACACATTTGAGACCGGAGTTCTAGCCCGGCTTGTGACAGAATAACCAAGTCAATCATGGACCCAGAAACACTCAGTTCCCAGGACCTGTTGGCGGTGATCATTCGACATGAGGCTTCTTTCCAGCGCCATGAAGCCGTTCTCAGCCGACAAGAGGAGCTGATGGCTAGACATTCTCAACTCCTGGCCGAAATGATGAGTTCCCTTCACCAGCTCTTTGAACGCCTCCTTGGTTCTCCCCCTTCCCCCGGTCACCTCCCAGTGACGACAGGCCTTCTCGGTTGGCGGAGCCCCCGACTACCACCTCCCAAGCCCTTTTCTGGGGATCCAAGCTCTTGTCAGGGTTTCCTCACCCAATGCTCCCTCACCTTCGAGCTCCAACCCTCAAGTTTTCCCACAGACCGTTCCAAGATTGCCTACCTCATTACCCTTCTTTCAGACAAGGCGCTCGCCTGGGCCTCTGCGGTGTGGCAGTCCCAGGAGGCCTGTTGTGACTCCCACGCTGCATTTGTAGAAGAGTTCAAGCGGGTGTTCGATCATCCTGTCAGTGGGCGGGAGGCTTCCAAGCGCCTACTGTCTCTCCGTCAGGGCCCCCGAAGCACGGCAGATTTTGCCATTGAGTTCGAACCATAGCAGCAAGGAGCGGATGGAATGATGAAGCGCTGAGGGTCTGCTTTCAGGGAGGGTTATCTGAGCCCCTTCAAGATGAGTTAGCCACCCGTGAACCAGCTGAAGATCTCGAGTCCCTCATAGCCTTGGCCATCCGCCTGGACAATCGTCTAAGAGAGCGGAGAACGGCTCGCCGTCAGGTGTCTCAGTCCCAAGTTCCTCTGAGCAGCTCTGTTTCTCCTGTTTGGACTCCGTCATTCAGAGCTGCCCCGGCTCCTGAACTGCCCCAGGATTCCCCGGAGAGCATGCAGTTAGGCCGTTCCAGGCTTTCTTCCAACGAAAGGGAACGTCGCATGAGGGAGCGTCGGTGCCTCGACTGCGGGGTTGCCGGCCACTTCCGCTCCACTTACTCCACGCCTGTCCCCGCCCAGCTACAGGAGGGTTGTGATGGGGAAAATTAGAGCTCCTCCTACTAACGCGGTCCTAGCTATTCCAGCCACTCTGTCCTGGGAGGGCCACCAGCATCGGGTCCAGGCTATGATCGATTCCGGTGCCGCAGGTGATTTTATGGATGTAACCTTGGCTAAGGAACTTAAGATCCCTACCCAACTACTTCCTCAACCCCAGGCAGTTACAGCCTTAGATGGCAGACCTCTGGAACCAGGAAAAGTTACTGAGGCGACTCAGTCCCTGCGACTTACCATCTCTCAACACCAGCAGGAGGAGACCTTCTATCTCATTGACTCTCCCGAGTATCCTATTATCCTGGGTCACCCTTGGCTATGCAGACATAATCCCCAGATCGACTGGCCTACTGGCACCATTCTTAGCTGGGGTCCCACTTGCCAACTCACCTGCATGCTTCAGAGTTCCTCAGCCCCTAGTACCCAGTTTCAAGAGTCTGTTGACGTCTCCCGAGTCCCCAGTGTTTACCATCGGTTCAAAGCAGTGTTCAGCAAGGCCCGGGCTACTGCCTTACCGCCTCATCGCACTTATGACTGTGCCATTGATCTACTCCCTGGGTGCTGCCCTCCTAGAGGTCGGATCTTTTCCTTGTCCTCCCCGAGCACGCAGCTATGGACACCTACATTAAGGAGTCCTTGGCAGCCGGCCTCATCTATGCCTCTACTTCCCGGCTGGGGCGGGCTTCTTTTTGTTGAAAAGAAAGACGGGGGTCTGAGGCCTTGTATTGATTACCGGGGACTCAACAAGATCACGGTTCGGAATCGATACCCTCTTCCTCTCATGGCCACTGCTTTTGAGCTGCTTCAAGGGGCTTCCATTTTTACTAAGCTGGATCTCCGCAATGCTTACCATCTCGTGCGGATCCGGCCAGGAGACGAATGGAAGACGGCGTTCAACACGCCCACGGGACACTATGAATATCGGGTGATGCCGTTCGGGCTCACCAATGCCCCCGCAGTATTCCAAGCCCTGATTAATGATGTTCTCCGGGATATGCTTAATCTGTTCGTCTTCGTGTACCTGGACGATATCCTCATCTTCTCGAGGTCACTGAAGGAGCATGAGGGGCATGTTAGCCGGGTTCTCCAGAGGCTCCTTGACAATCACCTCTACGTTAAGCCTGAGAAGTGTGAATTTCATGTTTCTCAGACTCAGTTTCTCGGGTTTATTGTCACTCCCGGGCACCTAGAGATGGATCCCAAGAAGGTCAAGGCGGTCCACGATTGGCCCACACCTGCCACGGTCAAGGAGGTTCAACGGTTCATTGGCTTTTCTAACTTCTATCGGAAGTTCATCAAGAATTTCAGCTCGGTGGTAGCCCCCTTGACGACGCTTACCAAGGGAGGAGGGACCAAGATTCACTGGGGTCCGGAAGCAGCAGGGGGCCTTCGAGGATCTCAGCGCCGCTTCACTTCTGCTCCGATTCTGGTGACCCCTGACCCAGAGAGACCTTTCGTGGTGGAGGTGGACGCCTCAGAGGTGGGGGTGGGAGCCGTCCTGTCACAGAGGGGTGCGGATGGGAGATTACACCCTTGTGCCTTCATGTCTCGCCGCCTGTCTGAGGCCGAGCGCAACTACCACGTGGGGGATCTAGAGTTGCTTGCGGTTAAACTGGCCTTGGAAGAGTGGCGCCATTGGCTTGAGGGGGCTCAGCACCCTTTCCAGGTTCTCACAGACCACAAGAACCTGGAATATCTCCAACAGGCTAAGCGGATGAACCCTCGGCAAGCACGATGGTCCCTTTTCTTTAATCGATTCCAGTTCATCCTGACTTACCGACCTGGCACCAAGAACGTCAAGCCGGATGCTCTGTCTCGAGTCTATTCTCCCGAGGTACAAGAGAAGCCCTTGGCATCGATTATTCCGAGGGTCTAGGATCGTCGCACCTCTTCAGTGGGAACTAGAAAGAGGGGTACGAGAAGCTCTTGCCCATGAGCCCGATCCAGGCGGTGGTCCTGCCGGTCGCCTGTTCGTTCCTCTCTCGGTTCGGGCCCGCGTCTTGCAGTGGGGTCATGAGTCGCCCTTGACATGCCATCCTGGCAGTGCTCGCACACTGGAGTTCCTCCGACGGCGGTTTTGGTGGCCGTCCATCAAGAAGGACGTGCAGGTCTTTGTTGAGGCCTGCCCTGTGTGCAACCAGGGAAAGTCGACACGCCAGCGACCCCAGGGACTGCTCCATCCCTTACCTGTTCCTCGAAGGCCATGGTCACACCTTTCTCTGGACTTTGTTACGGGACTTCCTCTATCCCAGGGCAACACCGTCATCCTGGTGGTGGTAGACCGTTTCTCTAAGGCTGCCCGGTTTATTCCCCTGCCCAAGCTGCCCTCGGCTAAGGAGACTGCGGAGCTCCTCATGAACCATGTCTTCCGGATATTTGGCATTCCCCTGGACGTGGTCTCTGACCGAGGTCCCCAATTCTCGTCCCGGTTTTGGGGGGCCTTCTGCAGGCTTATTGGGGCCACAGCCAGCCTATCGTCAGGATTCCATCCAGAGTCTAATGGCCAAACGGAACGGATTAATCAGGATCTGGAGACCACCCTGCGGTGTATGGCGGCCAGTAATCCCACGTCTTGGGCCACCTATATTATTTGGGCTGAATATGCCCACAACACCCTCCAGTCCTCAGCCACCGGATTGTCCCCTTCGAATGCCAGTTCGGTTACAACCCTCCTTTGTTTCCAGAGGAAGAGGCGCAAGTTGGTGTTCCCTCGGCCCAGCGCTTTGTCCAACGCTGTAGGCGGACCTGGAAGAAGGCCAGGTGTACCCTCCTTCGGACCTCCCAGAGATACCAAAGTCAGGCTAATCGCCACCGCCGGACGTCCCTAGTTTCCGAGCTGGTCAGAGAGTTTGGTTGGCCACTAAGAACTTGCCCCTCCGGGTCGAATCCAAGAAGCTTTCCCAGAGATACATCGGCCCTTTCCGCATTTCTAGAAAGGTTAACCCTGTGTCGTATCGTTTAGTTCTGCCTCGCTCCCTTAGAGTTAACCCCACTTTCCATGTTTCACTCCTTAAACCTGTCTTGTCTTCTCCTTTTGCCCCCCACACAGACCCCCGCCACCTCCCAGGATCATAGACGGCCAGCCAGCCTACACAGTCCGCCGGATACTGGACTCCCGGAGGGTCCAGAACTCTCTGCAGTATCTGGTGGACTGGGAGGGCTACGGGCCAGAGGAGCGCTCCTGGGTTCCGGCCAGGGACATCCTGGACCCAGGGTTGATCCGAGATTTTCGCACCCTGGGGCCAGGGTGTTCTGGAAGGAACGTCAGGAGTCGTTCCTAGAGGAGGGGGTCCTGTCAGCTTCCTGCTTCCCCTGTTTGTCTCCTGGCCTCTAGAGGTCAGCTGTGTTCCCCTTTGCCTTAGTTTTTCCTCATGTGTCCTAATTAGCTTATCTATGTCACCTGTGCCTTGTTTCCCCTTGAGTATTTTAGCTGTGTGTTTTCCCCTTGTTTCTCACTTGGTTATTGCGTCCTGTCTATGTGTCTCCTGCTTTGTCCCACCGTATCAGTCCTAGTAAGTTATTCAAAGTTATCTTTAGTTTGTTTTTCTCCCCTCGGGGAGTTGTTTTGTTTTGCCTCCTGTTTTGGAACATTAAATCTACTTACCTGGAGTATTGCCTGGGGTGTTTCATTTGGGTCCTACAACATCTCCTCTGTGGCTAAGGGGTAGTACCCCCAGCTCTACACATTTGAGACCGGAGTTCTAGCCCGGCTTGTGACAGTTTGTGGTGGAGTCCATCATTAACCCCGCTGCGGTTCGTTTGAAGTTGCCTTCAGCCATGAAGATACACCCTACTTTCCACGTCTCCCAACTGAAACCTGTGTCCTCCAGCCTTTTGTGTCCGCCGGCTGATCCACCTCCACCTGTTCGCCTCATTGACGACCATCCGGCCTACACCGTCAGTAGGCTCCTGGACTCTCGGAGGCGGGGTAGGGGTCTCCAATACCTAGTCGATTGGGAAGGTTATGGACCAGAGGAGAGGTCTTGGGTCCCTAAGCGTTTTGTGTTGGATCCTCAGCTGATCACGGACTTCCATCACGACAACCCTGACAGGCCTGGTGGGTCGCCAGGTGGCGACCATTGAGGGGGTACTGTTATGTGGGCAGCTTGTCTCTCCCTTTTCTGTTTCCCTTCCTCCTTGTTTTGTCCCCTCTTTTTCTGTTGTATCTGTATGTGTGTTTGTCCCCTTTATGTGGGTGTGTCTGGAGTGGATCAGGGGGCATGCTCAGGATCTGCCTCTCCTGTGCAGCTGCGGGTTGTTTCCAGTGATTCCTGCCTACGCAGCTGCATCCTATTCTCTCATCAACCTGCACTACTTATTCCTGGGCATGGCTCTCCACCGGCGCCAGATCGTTGTTCTTACCAGAGCGTTTCGGACATATCTCCCAACCTGCCTGCCTTCCTGCCTGTCGGTCTGCCTGCCTGCCTGCCTGCCTGCCTCAGCCTCTCCTTCCTCCGGAGCCGACTAGCCCACTCTGTTCCTTTACTTCAGTTGTTTTTGGACTAAGACAATTTTAACTTTGATTAAATATTTTTGTTTCTTCCACTCCCTTTGTCGTGTTGTTTCTCTGAGTGCTGGGTTGAACCATAGCCTAACAACATCTCCTCTTTCATAGGGTCTGAATCAATCTTCATATTGCAAATAGATTCATGTGTCATTCCTACAGCCTGTGGCTCTCCTTGTCCTTGAGCCGAAATCATTATTTTAAGAAATCGTTGATCTTCACTTCTCCAGATCGCCAAATTCTCTTTCATTGGTCTGAAACAAAGTTTCTCTGCTTCTGTCATCATTTCTCCTATTTGCTTTTGCTCATAGCCTTCCGAAACCAACAAGGTAACATGTGGCACACTCTTCTCAATATCAAATTCTCTATTCAGATAATCGTCTGTGTTTATCTTCATAGCTGCTCCTTGTGGTCCTAAAATAATGCAACTTGAGCTAAGTTGAACATTCTTCGGTTGATGACTCAACCATTCCTCTGAGTGTGATTGAGCAGCATTCTTGAAATATTTGAGCGTACAATGGAATGGATATTCCGGAAGCTTCGCATCCGGCATATTTGCAACAATAAATCTTTCCCATATCTTAGCCTGCTTCATAAAATCTTCACTGAGATTTCCAATCCAGAATACTGAAGACGAATCCATCTCCGTCATCATCGATAATTGGTCAACCTTTTCCTTTGGCATTTCTATCAGACAGCCGTCTGGTGTACATCTTATTATACAGTTCAACTTACACAATGCATCTCTTCCCAATAATGCAACAGGTGTATGTTCTGATACCAGTATGGGTATTGTAATTTTCTGATCTTTATAGCATAGCTCAATTGGTTCCGTAAGAGGAATCAGCTGTTTTACTCCCTCAAATCCGATTGTCCTAACAAGTTGATTGGACATAGGGAGATGTGTAGCATCTTCAGGTCGAACACAGGTGAACGCAGCTCCGCTATCCGCCACCACTTCCAATGGTCGGTTGTTTATTTTCACCTCAATTGTTGGATCTCTTTCCGGTCCTGATGCTACCAGCTGACACCCCCCTTTCGGATCATCTAGGCACCCCTAGAATCCTTGCTCCGGACCCCTGTAGGGGTTCACCGGTCCTCCAGATGATCTTGACTGGCCCCTGTATCCTCCTCTAAAATTCCCTCTGATGTTTCCTCCTGACCAATTGCAGTGCCTGGCATAGTGATCACCCTGTCCACAATTATAACACACATCTTGAGATTGCTGGAAGTGTGGCTGAAACCTTCCTCTTCCTTCGAAGCCTTCTCGTCCTCTTCCTTTCCAATTCTGTGTCTGTCCAGAAATTGGCTGTGGATATGAATCAACTGGTGCCGCCCTTGGTGGCTGATACACTTGCGGTCGGAACTGTTCTGGTTGAATCTGTGGCAGTGATTGTTGGTTTGGTGCACACTGACTCTGCATCACCAAAGCTTGTTTCTTATCCTTTTTATTCTCCCCCAGTTGTATTTGATTGAGTTTTCTGAGAGTTTCTTCGTCCTGCTCTTTCTGGTTGAGTTCCTTTTTCCTGTACAGATCCACTTGATGAGCTATGTGATCTGTATAGACACCTTTTGTCATGCTTCCAAGTCCAACCACTTCTGCCAGTTTGCTTCTTACTGGTGAGGGCAGTCCCATTTGCAGTTTAGCTCTCAAAATTGACTGCTCAATTTGACTCACATCTGGATCATTTCCAGTAATATTTCTCCACACTTGATGAACTCTTGACACATAGGCTCTCGGATTTTCTTGTTGTCCTAGTGGATCAATCAGAATATTATCAGGATGCACATTTGTTGGAAATGTATCTTTCAATGCTCTCCACAGACGATTCCTACTTGCAGCCAACAATTCAGGATCTTTCACTGCAGTCCCTACATATCTAATGAGTCCAGCTCTCTGAAAGACTTCTTCCATATCTGGAATCCCAATGAGATTAGCCAACAGTCTCTTAACGTCTCCTATGGCGGACTGTGTTCCCACCGTAATTTCTTCCAATTTCGAAATCCAAGGATAAGCCCCATTTTGAAGAATAGGCAGCTTCTCAAGTATATTTGACATATCGGTATTTTGCAACGGCTTATATTCAAAGTTTTGACCTCGAATGATAACTGGTACCATTTTGCTCGTGGTATCTTTCCTTAACCTTAATGCATATTTTGTCTCATCTTTTTGGATTCTCTTTTCAGCTGTTTCTCCTTCTGTATGGTTAGCGTCTGGAGTTCTTCCTCTAACTCTCTTACTTCTCCTGCAGTCCTTGCACTCTTCAGTTCTGATAAGCATCGGTCTATATCTCCTTCTATTTCTTCTGTGCCAGTCTTTGCAGGATAAACTCCTTTCGAATACACAGCACCTTCAGTCTCCTCTTTATCACTGTCTTCATCTTTGCTTTCCTCAGCACTCAAATATATTGTATCCTTCTTCTTCGAATCTTCCTCAGCACTGTAATATCTTGTATCCTTCTTCTTCAAACCTTCCTTACCCCTTCTCTCCGTTCTGGCCAACCTCCGTTTGATGACAGGATCATATCCACCCATGATCCCTTCTAAATCACTCTGATCATCATCGTCCTCCTCCAGTTCCATCCTACTTAACCTCATACCACCCTTAGTTTTCAGACTTCTCGTTTTCTTTTTACCTTTGGAGCTTGGATGCATCTTTATGGTCGTTTCTGCTTGTCCTCTCTCTATTATTTGTTCATCTTCATCTCTGATGTAATAATCCCCCTGCTGGAGGATCACTGGAAGCTGAGGATAAGCATCCCTAAGCTGTACTTCCTTCTCATAAGGTGGGGGTCTTCTCGCCGAATCCGTATGTGAGAAAGGTATACCGACCTCTACCCTTAGTTTCTCTGTCGACTTCTCTTCCTTTAGCCTTTTCTCCCTACCTTTGCTTCCCTTGTCGTTGGTATCTTTCATCTGTTTTTGTCCTTCATCTTCAAACAATTTAAGAACACCCAGCTCCCTTTGTCTCTTCTCTTTACGTCGTTCCTTTTGTTTTCCCTTCTTCTGATCTGCCTTGTAAATTGACAGAAGCACTTTCATGATGTTGATGATGTCAGGGTTAAGAGTCCCTTCCACTGGCCATGGTTGTTCAATGTCAGGCCAACGTTTGTTCCATTTGCCGGATAATCTCGCAATACCCTTAACTAAAGGATTACTATGTTCCACTATATTAACCGGTGTAATAACTTTCATAGCCTTGCTATCCTTTCTCCCCATTGTAACTACTCTTTTATATTCCTCTATTGTGAACTATTTTATTTTAGCCTATATAGCCTATATAGCCTATATAGCCTATGGCTTCCCCCCCTTTAATTATTAATATAACCTAAATAACCCGAAAAAACTTTTTTTTTTTTTTAACAAATAATATGAATATTAAAAATTTAATCAAATTTTTTTTTTTTTTTATTAAAAAAAAAAAAAAAAAAAATTAATTTTTTATCAAAAATTAATAAAAATATCAATCAAAATATCAATTAAAATTATGAATAATTATGAATAATTAACACCAATCTTTTATTTCTACACCTATTTTACCAATTTATCAATTAGTGGCCCACTTACCTTAACCCCTCCGGAAAGTGAATACCAGTAGTCAACTTCACAGCAATCACAACAACAAGGACTTCCAATCTACAACACTACCACACCAATAAATTCCATTGTTTAATATGACCCCAAGTATTTTAATATCACAGAATAAAGGACTTCCAATCTACAACACTACCACACCAACAAATTCCATTGTTTAATATGCACCCAAGTATTTTAATATCACAGAATAATGTCAGTACCTGCTTTCCAACCGAGCCCCCAATCAAGCCCAGTAATGCACAGAGACACCAAAATGCAAATTTTATTCAAATGATCAGTCCGTTGCCAAGCGCCTGAGAGAGTGTCATTGCATCCAACATCCTGTAGGGAAGATTTGTAGACAAAAAAGCACTAGCCTGATTTTGAATGATCCTCTGCCTGCGTCACACCTTGTCACGTCACGTCACGCACACGTTAGCCCCCCTCTCTCTCCTTTGCTCCGTTCTATAGCCTCATATGACAAGGGAACAAAACGGTACAGACAAGCATTTAAAGTTTATACACTTAACCAAGTTATCCACATTCAATATTCCCCACTCATATTTACCATAAGACTGAACCCAGGACTAAATAGATCGCTCAAAACATTTTTATTTTATTTTAATCCGTCATTTAATTCAATTCATTATACTCCGTCAACATATATTTAATTTATAAATTTACTACATCTCAACAAATAGTTTCACGTTCGAATAACAGTTACTTTAACAATTTAGAAGATTCGTGTTACTTCCCCTTATCTGTGGCTATTTTCCCCTGTAGGGTAACCCCAAAAGACCTATGCCCCTTACCCATAATGCCGTATTTTGTAGGCTTAGCACAACCGCATGTCGTAGTTTTAGCCCCGTAAAATCAAGCGCATGCGCACATCCCCTTAACCCCATGCTTACCACACAATAGAACGCCAGCGTCCTACCTCAGTTTCTCTATTTTACACTTACAATCAGACAATTACACACAACAGACCTTACATTTGCGTAGAACTCTGAATTCCACCCAAATGCAAACAAGTTTAAGAGGCTTTAACCCATCGCAATGGACCTCTAAGGATACGTTAGCATGTAGCACACAACACAATTAGCATTTAGCATTAGCATTTAGCATTAGCCTTAGGTACACTGTGACACAAAACACATTTAGCATTAGCCTTAGATACACTGTGACACAAAACACATTTAGCATTCAGCATTAGCCTTAGCCACGATGTACCACGTGGCCTGAAACATATAATCAAGCATTTAGAATTAGCCTTAGCCTTTAGCTAACTGCGGCCTACTACACAAAGACATACCCTGCACTGCCCTTATTCCCTTTAAACATATTTATCCTACCGTTTTTTGCTACCGTGACTTAATGACCATTACACCGAGAAATCAGACCCAATCAGACATCCCGTCGGACGAAAGTCGAATCATAATCACAATCAGATAAACCTCATTAATCAGAGTTTTCCTTTTTAAAAAACCCACCGTCTGCCCATTCTATCGCTTCAAACGGATTTGCCGGCCCAACATCTAAAATGGCCCCCCTGGAGGTCTTAAAGCGGTACAGTGCCCTAAAGATGAATGCGCATATCTGCCTTAATTGTACACTTTCAATACTTAAATCCTACCGTTTAATGCTCTAAATTTCTCATTGCCTACCGTTACCAATGGAATATATTTTAGAATATTTTTAAAGACCCGTATCGACCGCAACACCCCACATCAACAACGATCCAAGTATTTTTAATCTGTACACCTTCAATGCCCTCTCCCCAATCAGCGGAATAACTAATGCCCGAATCTTGTGAGTAATCTCACCTTTAGAGCCGGCTTGGGCAGTAGTCACCTCGCGCCTCAGGAAGGAACCAGAACGATGCAATCAGAATCTCGGTAGGACCTCCATTTGTGGTATCGCGTCGAATGCTGGTGGGTATTGCTGTCGATCAAAGAATCCACTTAAGCTGTATCGTGTTTTAGAGGCTTTTATTAATACCACGAGGTTACAGCATAAGTTAACAGACCCGCGGAGATCCGGAGAAGCAGTCCCAAATGAATCTTAATGCTTTCTGCCCCTCCGTCGTTGTTCCCCCCTTATATATAACCTCCCAAGATGTGGGTGGCTCCCTCTACTGTCCAATCCCCGTGTCTACAACACACTTCCTGTCTGTTGTATGTGGCGCTACACTAAAACCTTCCCTCTTGATACCAAAATCAACATTCTTTCAGTTCCACTTAAAAAAACATTTAAGACCATCATAATGTCAATACACTACACCCTTTTTGTGCAAAGCAATGATGACGGCACGTGTTTCCTTGCAGGTAACCATGGTTAACAGAGGAAGAACAATGATTTCAAGCACCACCCTCCTTTTAAAGCTTCCAGTCTGTTATTCTAACTCAATCAGCATGACAGAGTGATATCCAGCCTTTTCCTCGTCAACACTCTCACCTGTGTTAACGAGAGAATCACTTACATGATGGCAGCTGGTCCTTTTGTGGCAGGGCTGAAATGCAGTGGAAATGTTTTTTGGGGATTAAGTTCATTTTCATGGCAAAGAGGGACTTTGCAATTAATTGCAATTAATCTGATCACTCTTCATGACATTCTGGAGTATATGCAAATTGCCATCATCAAAACTGAGGCAGCAGACTTTGTGAAAATTAGTATTTGTGTCATTCTCAAAACGTTTGACCACGACTGTACTGTACATGTCGACTCCCCTGACTGCATAATCTCTACCGGCCTGGCTGATGTCCTGGACAACTTTGGACTACAACAGCATGTGGACTTTGCCACCCACAAAAAAGGCTGTACATTAGACCTGGTCTGTACCACAGGCGTGGATCTTGCCAAATTGGAAGGAAATGTGTCGGGGCTGTTCGATCATAAACTCCATCACCTTCAACCTAGCTATTCCTCTACCCACTTGGCCCAAGAAACGCTCCATGCAGTTTAGGAGTCTGAAAACAAACACTGGCCAGCTAACTGAATCCATCTCCTACCTGCCGGTTACTGATTCTGTGGCTCAATACAACACTGCTTTGGCCTCCATACTGGATGTAGTTTCTCCATAGAAAACCTACATGGTGTCTTTCTCCAAATCTTCTCCCTGGTACACTGAGTAGCTACTCTCTCTGAAAGCAACTGGCCGTCTACAACAGTCTACGATAGTATAAGAAAACTGGGCTAACTGTACATGCGCAGATATGTGAGCAACATCAGCAAGAATAGAAACAGGCCTTAAATGCAGCTCGGACATCCTACTACTCCCAACTGCTCAGCAACGGTAACTCTCAGGTGCTGTTCTCTACTGTGAGCAAGCTCCTTCAACCTGTGAACAATTATGCTACCTCAGCCTCCCCAGAACGGTGCAATCAATACTTGTGCTTCTTCCAAAGCAAAATAAAAAACATAAATAACACCACCCTGTCCTCTCTGTAGTTGAGCTACCCAGTCCTACGCTCCCTGAGTAAAGGTTCTCCACCTTCACCACAGTCACTGCAGCTGATGTAACCAAGGTGGTTAGGACAATGAGGTCCACCACTTGACCCTATCCGCACCTCCCTTTTCAAGACCTGCTTACCTACTCTGGAGCCTTTCTTCACAGAAATGATTAAGAAGTTCCTCATCACTGAATGTGTCCCTCCTCAGCGCAAACTGGCTGCAGTCACGCCAGTACTTAAAAAACCTGGATCTGACCCTGACAACCTCCAGAACTACAGGCCTATTTCCAACCTGCCCTTCCTGAGTAAGTTCCTCAAACGTGCTGTTTCTAGCCAACTCCAAAACCATCTGCCACTCACAACCTACTTGAGCACTTCCAGTCGGGTTTCAGAGCTAGAGACAGCACCGAGACTGCCCTGGTAAGGGTCACCAATGACCTCCTCATGAATGCTCACTCTGGGGCTGCCGGCATCCTCGTACTGCTGGACCTCAGTGCAGCATTTGACATGGTCAGCCACGCCATCCTGCTGGACTGCATGGAGAAGCTCCTGGGCCTGTTAGGACCTGAACCAGTCCAGGACCGTGTCGATCTCACTGATGACTACCAGTTTGTAGCCATCGGTCCAAGTAGGTCAGACACAGTTGTAGTCTGACAGGGGGTCCCTCAAGTCTCGTCCTGGGGCCACTATTGTTTTGTATCTACATGCTGCCACTGGGAAAAATGTTTTGGACTTTGCTTTTACATTTATGCTGACGACACTCAGCTGTATGTCTCCACAAACACTAACACTGCCAATGCCACTGCACTTCTGGTCAGCTGCCTGCAGGACATCAAAGTGTGGATGCAGTTGAGTTTCCTGCAGTTAAACTGCAAAAAGACAGAGGTCGTCCTGATTGGCACTCTCACTATCATAAACAACATCAGGAGCTACAGCCTCAATAAATCAAATCAAATCAAATTGTATTTGTCACATGCCAATACAACAGGTGTAGACCTTACAGTGAAATGCTTACTTACAAGCCCTTAACCAACAATGCAGTTTTAAGAAAAATAAGTGTTAAGTAAAAAATAAGAAATAAAAAGAAATAACAAATAAAGAGCAGCAGTAAAATAACAGTAGTGAGGCTATATACAGGGGGTACCGGTACAGAGTCAATGTGCGGGGGCACAGGTTAGTCGAGGTAATTGAGGTAATATGTACAGTGGGGAAAAAAGTATTTAGTCAGCCACTATTTGTGCAAGTTCTCCCACTTAAAAAGATGAAAGAGGCCTGTAATTTTCATCATAGGTACACGTCAACTATGAAAGACAAATTGAGGAAAAAAAATCCAGAAAATCACATTGTAGGATTTTTTATGAATTTATTTGCAAATTATGGTGGAAAATAAGTATTTGGTCACCTACAAACAAGCAAGATTTCTGGCTCTCACAGACCTGTAACTTCTTCTTTAAGAGGCTCCTCTGTCCTCCACTCGTTACCTGTATTAATGGCATCTGTTTGAACTTGTTATCAGTATAAAAGACACCTGTCCACAACCTCAAACAGTCACACTGCAAACTCCACTATGGCCAAGACCAAAGAGCTGACAAAGGACACCAGAAACAAAATTGTAGACCTGCACCAGGCTGGGAAGACTGAATCTGCAATAGGTAAGCAGCTTGGTTTGAAGAAATCAACTGTGGGAGCAATTATTAGGAAATGGAAGACATACAAGACCACTGATAATCTCCCTCGATCTGGGGCTCCACGCAAGATCTCACCCCGTAGGGTCAAAATGATCACAAGAACCACACGGGGGGACCTAGTGAATGACCTGCAGAGAGCTGGGACCAAAGTAACAAAGCCTACCATCAGTAACACACTACGCCGCCAGGGACTCAAATCCTGCAGTGCAAGACGTGTCCGCCTGCTTAAGCCAGTACATGTCCAGGCCCGTCTGAAGTTTGCTAGAGTGCATTTGGATGATCCAGAAGAGGATTGGGAGAATGTCATATGGTCAGATGAAACCAAAATATAACTTTTTGGTAAAAACTCAACTCGTCGTGTTTGGAGGACAAAGAATGCTGAGTTGCATCCAAAGAACACCATACCTACTGTGAAGTATGGGGGTGGAAACATCATGCTTTGGGGCTGTTTTTCTGCAAAGGTACCAGGACGACTGATCCGTGTAAAGGAAAGAATGAATGGGGCCATGTATCGTGAGATTTTGAGTGAAAACCTCCTTCCATCAGCAAGGGCATTGAAGATGAAACGTGTCTGGGTCTTTCAGCATGACAATTATCCCAAACACACCGCCCGGGCAACGAAGGAGTGGCTTCGTAAGAAGCATTTCAAGGTCCTGGAGTGGCCTAGCCAGTCTCCTGATCTCAACCCCATAGAAAATCTTTGGAGGGAGTTGAAAGTCTGTGTTGCCCAGCGACAGCCCCAAAACATCACTGCTCTAGAGGAGATCTGCATGGAGGAATGGGCCAAAATACCAGCAACAGTGTGTGAAAACCTTGTGAAGACTTACAGAAAATGTTTGACCTGTGTCATTGCCAACAAAGGGTATATAACAAAGTATTGAGAAACTTTTGTTATTGACCAAATACTTATTATCCACCATAATTTGCAAATAAATTCATTAAAAATCCTACAATGTGATTTTCTGGAATTTTTTTTCTCATTTTGTCTGTCATAGTTGACGTGTACCTATGATGAAAATTACAGGCCTCTCTCATCTTTTTAAGTGGGAGAACTTGCACAATTGGTGGCTGACTAAATACTTTTTTTCCCCACTGTACATGTAGGTAGATTTGTACATGTAGGGGAAATAGTCCGGGTAGCCTTTTGATTAGCTGTTCAGGAGTCTTATAGCTTGGGGGTTGAAGCTGTTAAGAAGCCTTTTGGACCTAGACTTGGCGCTCCAGTACCGCTTGCCGTGCGGTAGGAGAGAGAACAGTCTGGGCATTCCTCTAACACCGCCTGGTATAGAGGTCCTGGATGGCAGGAAGCTTGGCCCTCTTCATGACTGCCTTGGTGTGTTTGGACCATCATAGTTTGTTGCTGATGTGGTCACCAAGGAACTTTAAGCTCTCAAACTGCTCCACTACAGCCCCGTCGATGAGAATGGGGGCGTGCTCGGTCCTCCTTTTCTTGTAGGCCACAATATTGATGGTGTCAAGGTCCTCCTTACCAGTGAGGTTCGCAACCTGGGTGTAATATTTCAGTCAGATATCATTTGAGGCCCACATCAGGAGTACGACCAAAGTCTAATTTTTCCATCTACGGAACATTGCCAGGTTATGACCTATGCTATCACAACCTGCAGCTGAACGACTCATTCATGCCTTAATTTCATCCCATCTGGACTATTGTAATGCCCTTTTTTTTGGCACATCTGCCAAGTGCCTAAATAGACTACAATATGTCCAGAACTGTGCTGCACGTGTCCTCACCCAGACCCCACCCCCGCAACCACATCACTCCAGTGCTGTTCGACCTCCACTGGCTCACCATATGCTCATGCGTCATCTACAAAATCCTGGTTCACACCTACCAAGCTATCCACAACTCTGGGCCCAAGTACCTGTCTGACCTCATTCTGCCCTCCAGGTCTGTCTCCCTTCAGCAGCCCCGCAGCAGACTAAAAACTGAGTGACAGGGCTTTCAGTTGCATGGCGCCGCGGCTGTGGAACGCACTTCCAGACACTATTAGGGCTGCGGAGTCTCTTAAGGCACAGCTCAAGACCATGCTGTTCAGAAAAGCTTTCAAGGACCTCTGCTAATTCTGTTCTCATGTCCTCCGGATCTGACGACACCTGTATATGTTGTGGAAATTCATCACTATACTTTATTAACAATCAAAGTTCTTGTTTTTGTTGCATCAAGATATTACTTTATTAGAGTTTCAACAAAGCCGATGCCAGTCTGCAGAGTGGCTACCCCTCTTCTTCTCTCCCTCCATCTTATATAGTGGCCTCCACACACCATAGCTTTAAATCCCTCCCTCCTCAGTTTCCTGCTCTTTTGTTGCTTCGCCCACTCCCTTTGTCTATGGTGGCGGCTACATTCGACTTTCATTCAGTTCAGAATCAATAGTAATACACTCAATCAATCCCTTATCTTGCAAAAACACTCATTTTTTGTTTAAACTCTGTTCAACCCCGGCTCTCCCGGGCTTGACCTGAAGACTGATTGTTGGACATGACAGGTCCCTAAATCCTTGAAACCTACACAAACCCCCCTACATTCTATAATCTATCAAGAAGATAGCCAAGGAGAGACAAAGGTTTAGCCCAAACTCTGTTCAACTCTGGCGCCGAGAGAGACAAAATGCCACAGGCTAGTTCCAGTCTTTGATAAGATAGGACAGCCATGGATTTAAGTAAAAGCGAGCAATTTGACCCTAGGTCAGATTGCCTCTTTACCCCCACACACACAATGAAATTACCCAATTAAATTCCTGGCCCAGTAACACAAAATTCTAACTCTATGTTCATGATTAACCCAGTTTTATCTCATAGTCCATAAAAAAATACACATCATATATAGCTTTGATTGTTGTCTGTGTTCTATGTTCTGTGTTTTGGATTGTTTATATAAAAATCTAAATAAATTGCGCCTTAGGTGTGAGAAAAGCACTTTACAAATTAAATGAATTATTATTATTATTAAAACTATTTTTTAAATACATGATTGCGTTTAGAATTGTTGCGCAATGACTGGACTTATAAGAATGCTTTTCACTCCAGCAGCAACAAGCTGTTTGAGGAGCTGCAGCGCTCGCTGTCTGACGGATGATATTATTCTGATCAAACTAGGCTCTGTATGGTGTGTGTGTGTGATAAATAAGATACATGACGAACTAACGAAAATACACGCCAATTTATGCTGAACAAAAGTATAAATGCAACATGTAAAGTGTTGGTCCCATGAGCTGAAATAAAAGATCCCAGAAATGTTCCATACGCACAAAAAGCTTATTTCTCTGAAATGTTGTGCACAAATTTGTTTACATCCCTGTTGGTGAGCATTTCTCCTTTGCCAAGATAATCCATCCACCTGACAGGTGTGGCATATCAAGAAACGGACTAAACAGCATGATCATTACACAGGTGCACCTTGTGCTGGGGACAATAAAAGGCCACTCTAAAATGTACAGTTTTGTCACACAACACAATGCCACAAATGTCTCAGGTTTTGAGGGAGCGTGCGATTGGCATGACTGCAGGAATGTCCACCAGAGCTGTTGCCATATAATTGAATGTTAATTTCTCTACCATAAACCGCCTCCAACTTAGTTTTAGATAATGTGTTAGTATGTCCAACAGGCCTCACAACCACAGACCACATGTATGGCGCCGTGTGAGCGAGCAGTTTGCTGATGTCAACATTGTGAACAGAGTGCCCCATGGTGGCAGTGGGGTTATGGTTTGGGCAGGCATAAGCTACGGACAACGAACACAATTGCATTTTATCGATGGAAATTTGAATTAACAAACATACCGTTATGAGATACTGAGGCCCATTGTGAGGCCTATTTTTTTAAAGGTATCTATGACTAACAGATGCATATCTGTATTCCCAGTCATGTAAAATCCATAGATTAATTTATTTAAATTGACTGATTTCCTCATATGAACTGTAATTCAGTAAAATCAATTAAATTGCTGCATGTTACATTTAAATCCCCGCCTTATCTTAGCTCATTGGTCACCATAGCAACACTAACCCGTAGTATGCGCTCCAGCAGGTATATCTCACTGGTCATCCCCAAAGCCAACACCTCCTTTGGCCACCATTCCTTCCAGTTCTCTGCAGCCAATGACTGGAACGAACAGCTGGAGACTCTTATCTCCCTCACTAGCTTTAAGCATCAGTTGTCAGAGCACCTTACCGATCCCTGCAACTGTACACAGCCCATCTGAAATTATCCCACCCAACTACCTCATCCCCATATTGTTATTTATTTTGCCCATTTGCACCCCAGTATCTCTATTTGCACATCATCTCTTGCACATCTATCATTCCAGTGTTAATACTAATTGTAATTATTTTGCACTATGGCCTATTTATTGCCTTACCTCCATAACTTGCTACATTTGCACACAATGTATATATATTTTCTGTTGTATTTTTGACTTTATGTTTTGTTTTACCCCATATGTAACTCTGTGTTGTTGTTTTTATCGCACTGCTTTGCTTTATCTTGGCCAGGTCGCAGTTGTAAATGAGAACTTGTTCTCAACTGGCTTACCTGGTTAAATTAAGGTGAAATAAAATAAAAAAATTAAATAAAACTAAGCATGACCAGTCAAATGTATTTTTGACGGCTAACCATTAACATCCCTAGTATGTGTTATTCTCTCTGTCTCTCGGTCCCTCTGTCTCTCTCTGTGTGAGTGTGTGTGTTATGCTGTGTGCGTATTAACCCTCTCTCCTCTGTACAGGCATGCATCTGAACCATGAGAACATCATGGCTGTGTCAGCCTCTCACGACCATGGCTCTCTGTCTGTCAGCTAACTAGCACACAACTGGTGTCACTCATGCGACAGGTACACACAAGTTCAAGTTTTTAATAATATGTCATATGGCAGTCATAGACACTGAAATACATGGCTATTGCACTGATAAATGCACAATAAAACATTGAAGCTAAAATTCATGTAAAACCATGACAATATTTACGTTTGGGATACTCGATGAGTTGTATTAATTACAGTGCATTCGGAAAGTATTCAGACACCTTGACTTTTTCCACATTTTGTTACGTTACAGCCTTATTCTGAAATGGATGAAGTTGTTTTTTACCTCATCAATCTACACACAATACCCCATAATGACAAAGCAAAAACTGTTTTTTAGAACTTTTGCAAATGTATTAAAAATGAAAAAATGAAATATCACATTTACATAAGTGTTCCGACCCTTTACTCAGTACTTTGTTTAAGCAGCTTTGGCAGCGATTATAGCCTTGAGTCTTCTTGGGTATGACGCTACAAGCTTGGCACACCTGTATTTGGGGAGTTTCTCCAATTCTTCTCTGCATATCCTCTCAAGCTCTTACAGGTGGAATGGAAGCGACGCTGCACAGCTATTTTCAGGTCTCTCCAGAGATATTCGAACGGGTTCAAATCCGGGCTCTGTCTGGGCCACTCAAGGACATTGAGAGACTTGTCCCGAAGCCACTCCTGCGTTGTCTTGGCTGTGTGCTTAGGGTCGTTGTCCTGAAGGTGAACCTTTGCCCCAGTCTGAGGTCCTGAGTGCTCTGGAGCAGGTTTTCATCAAGGATCTCTCTGTACTTTGCTCCGTTCATTTTACCCTCAATCCTGACTAGTCTCCCAGTCCCTGCCGCTGAAAAACATCCCCACAGCATGATGCTGCCACCACCATGCTTCACCGTAGGGATGGGTTTCCTCCAGACGTGACGCTGGCCAAAGAGTTCAATCTTAATAATAATAATAATAATATGCCATTTAGCAGACGCTTTTATCCAAAGCGACTTACAGTCATGCGTGCATACATTTTTTTTTGTGTATGGTTGGTCCCGGGGATCAAACCAACTACCTTGGCGTTACAAGCGCCGTGCTCTACCAGTTGAGCTACAGAGGACCAATCTTGACCAAAGAGTTCAATCGTAGTTTCATCAGACCAGAGAATCTTGTTTGTCATGGTCTGAGAGTCCTTTAGGTGCCTTTTGGCAAACTCCAAGTGGGCTGTCATGTGCCTTTTACTGAGGAGTGGCTTCTCCCTGGCCACTCTACCATAAAGGCCTGGTTGGTGGAGTGCTGCTCCTGTCCTTCTGGAAGGTTCTCCCATTTCTACAGAGGAACTCTGGAGCTCTGTCAGAGTGACCATCAGGTTCTTGGTCACCTACCTGACCAAGGCCCTTCTCCCCCTATTGCTCAGTTTGGTCGGGCGGCCAGCTCTAGGAAGAGTCTTGGTGGTTTCAAACTTCTTCCATTTAAGAATGATGGAGGCAACTGTGTTCTTGGAGACCTTCAATGCTGCAGAAATGTTTTAGTAGCCTTCCCCAGATCTGTGCCTCGACACAATGCTGTCTCGGAGCTCTACGGACAATTCCTTCGACCTCATGGCTTGGTTTTTGCTCTGACATGCACTGTCAACTGTGGGACCTTATATAGATAGGTGTGTGCCTTTCCAAATCATGTCCAATCAATTGAATGTACCACAGGTGGACTCCAATCAAGTTGTAGAAACATCTCAAGGATGATCATTGGAAACAGGATGCACCTGAGCTCAATTCTGAGTCTCATAGCAAAGGGTCTGAATACTTAGAGTTGAAGTCGGAAGTTTAAATAGACTTAGGTTGGAATCATTCAAACTCGTTTTTCAACCACTCCACAAAAGTTTTGGCAAGTTGGTTAGGACATCTACTTCGTGCATGACACAAGTAATTTTTCCAACAATTGTTTACAGACAGATTATTTCACTTATAATTCACTGTATCACAATTCCAGTGGGTCAGAATTTTACATACACTAAGTTGACTGTGCCTTTAAACAGCTTGGAAAATTCCAGAAAATGATGTCATGGCTTTAGAAGCTTCTGATAGGCTAATTGACATCATTTGAGTCAATTGGAGGTGTAGCTGTGGATGTATTTCAAGGCCTACTTTCAAACTCAGTGCCTCTTTGCTTGACATCATGGGAAAATCAAAAGAAATCAGCCTAGACCTCCACAAGTCTGGTTCATCCTTGGGAGCAATTTCCAAACGCCTGAAGGTACCACGTTCATCTGTACAAACAATAGTACGCAAGTATAAACACCATGGGACCACACAGCCATTAAATTTACATTTACATTTTAGTCATTCAGCAGACGCTCTTATCCAGAGCGACTTACAGTTAGTGAGTGCATTCATTATTATTATTTGTTTGTTTTTTCATACTGGTCCCCTGTGGGAATCGAACCCACAACCCTGGCGTTGCAAACGCCATGCTCTACCAACAGAGCTACATCCCCTACCCTGGACGACGCTGGGCCAATTGTGCGCCGCCCCATGGGTCTCCCGGTCGCGGCCGGCTACGACAGAGCCTGGATTCGAACCAGGATCTCTAGTGGCACAGCTATCACTTCGATGCAGTGCCTTAGACCACTGCGCCACTCGGGAGTATCATACCGCTCAGGAAGGAGACGCGTTCTGTCTCCTAGAGACTAACGTACTTTGGTGCGAAAAGTGCAAATCAGTCCTAGAACAACAGCAAAGGACCTTGTGAAGATGCTGGAGGAAACAGGTACAAAGTATATATCTCCACAGTAAAACGAGTCCTATATCGACATAACCTGAAAGGCTGCTCAGCAAGGAAGACGGTTTGCAACTGCACATGGGGACAAAGATAGTACTTTTTGGAGAAATGTCCTCTGGTCTGATGAAACAAAAATATAATTGTTTGGCCATAATGAACATCGTTAAGTTTGGAGGAAAAATGGGGAAGCTTGCAAGCCGAAGAACACCATCCCAACAGTGAAGCACGGGGGTGGCAGCATCATGCTGTGGGTGTGCTTTGCTGCAGGAGGGACTGGTGCAATTCACAAAATAAATGGCATCATGAGGAAGGAAAATTATGTGGATATTTTAAAGCAACATCTCAAGACATCAGTCAGGAAGTTAAAGCTTGGTCATAAATGGGTCTTCCAAATGGACAATGACCCCAAAAATACTTCCAAAGATGTGGCAAAATGGCTGAAGGACAACAAAGTCAAGGTATTGGAGTGGCCATCACAAAGCCCTGACCTCAATCCTATAGAAAATGTGTGGGCAGAACTGAAAAGCGTGTGCGAGCAAGGAGGCCTACAAACCTGTCTCAGTTACACCAGCTCTGTCAGGAGGAATGGGCCAAAATTCACCCAATTTATTGTGGGAAGCTTGTGGAAGGCTACCCGAAACATTTGACCCAAGTTTAACAATTTAAAGGCAATGCTACCAAATACTAATTGAGTGTATGTGAACTTCTGACCCACTGGGAATGTGATGAAAGAAATAAAAGCTGAAATAAATCACTCTCTACTATTATTCTGACATTTCACATTCTTAAAATAAAGTGGTGATCCGAACTGACTTAAGACAGGGAATTTTTACTAGGATTAAATGTCAGGAATTGTGAAAAACTGAGTTGAAATGTATTTGGCTAAGGTGTATGTAAACTTCCGACTTCAACTGTATGTACAGTGAGGGAAAAAATTATTTGAACCCCTGCTGATTTTGTACGTTTGCCCACTGACAAAGACATGATCAGTCTATAATTTTAATGGTCGGTTTATTTGAACAGTGAGAGACAGAATAACAACAAAAAAATCCAGAAAAACAGATGTCAAAAATGTTCAAAATTTTAATGAGGGAAATAAGTATTTGACCCCCTCTCAATCAGAAAGATTTATGGCTCCCAGGTGTCTTTTATACAGGTAACGAATGGCACACATACACAGTCCATGTCTCAATTGTATCAAGGCTTAAAATCCTTCTTTAACCTGTCTCCTCCCCTTCATCTACTCTGATTGAAGTAGATGTAACAAGTGATGTCAATAAGGGATAATAGCTTTCACCTGGATTCACCTGGTCAGTCTATGTCATGGAAAGAGCAGATGTTAATAATGTTTTGTACACAGTGTACAGCACATGACCAGAAGTATGTGGACACCTGCTCGTCGAACATCTCATTCCAAAATCATGGGCATTAATATGGAGTAGGTCCCCCCTTTGCTGCTATAACAGCCTCCACTCTTCTGGGAAGGCTTTTCACTAGATGTTGGAACATTGCTGCGGGGACCTGCTTCCATTCAGTCACAAGAGCATTAGTGTGATCGGGCACTGATGTTGGGCGATTAGGCGTGGCTCGCAGTCGGCGTTATAACTCATCCCAAAGGTGTTCGATGGGGTTGAGGTCAGGGCTCTGTGCAGGCCAGTCAAGTTCTTACACACCGATCTCGACAAACCATTTCTGGATGGACCTCACATTGTGCACGGGGGCATTGTCATGCTGAAACAGGAAAGGGCCTTCCCCAAACTTGCCACAAAGTTCGAAGTACAGAATCGTCTAGAATGTCATTGTATGCTGTAGCGTTAAGATTTCCCTTCCCTGGAACTAAGGGGCCTAGCCCGAACCATGAAAAACAGCCCCAGACCATTATTCCTTCTCCAACAAACTTTACAGTTGGCACTATACGTTCGTGCAGGTAGCGTTCTCCTGGCATCCGCCAAACCCAGATCCGCCCGTCAGACTGCCAGATGGTGAAGCATGATTCATCACTCCAGAGAACGCATTTCCACTGCTCCAGAATCCAATGGAAGCAAACTTTACACCACTCCAGCCGACGCTTGGCATTGCGCATGGTGATCTCGGCCATGGAAACCCATTTCATGAAGCTCCCGACATACATTCATTGTGCTGACATTGCTTCCAGAGGCAGCTTGGAACTCGGTAATGAGTGTTGCAACCGAAGACAGACCATTTTTACGCACTACGGGCTTCAGCACTCGGCGGTCCTCTTCTGTGAGTTTGTGTGGCCTACCACTTCGTGGCTGACCCGTTGTTGCTCCTAGATGTTTCCACTTCACAATAATAGCACTTGCAGTTGACCAGGGCAGCTCTAGCAGAGCAGAAATTTGACGAACTGACTTATTGGAAAGGTAGCATCCAATGACGGTGCCACGTTATAAGTCTCTGAGCTCTTCAGTAAGGCCATTCTATTGCCAATGTTTGACTATGGAGATTGCATGGCTTTGTGCTCGATTGTATACACCTGTCAGCAACGGTGTCACGAGTTGCTAAGCCAGAACCCAGAAGCAGACCAGGACAAGGTAAGTTGAAACGAAGGTGAGTGTTTATTTACAAGTTCAAGAGTAATGCTGAATAATCCAGGGAACAGAGCGGGCGGCGTTGATTAGTTGTTGGGGGTGCAGTGGTTGATCCCATCCTGGGTCGGCAGCCGCCGACCACCAGGCAGAGGTTGGATGAAGGTTCCGGACGGGTGACTGCAGATGGAACAAAACGGGGGTAAGTAAGCAACAAACCAACAAGGTGCAAAAACAACAAAACTAACGCTAGGCTCTAAGACTGATACTCTGGTAAACCTACTGTTCATGGCTAACGATCCGGCAGGGAATGGATGTTAGGCCAGAGCCTAAGAAGGGTGATGATCAGGACCAGGTGTGCAGATTGCTGATGGGATGCAGGTGCGGAAATCAAGAGAGCTCCCCGGAGCGTTCCAGAACCCACGGGAAACTGGAGATCACGAACATAACAACTAGTCCACAGACAGGACCCGACTCAGACTGCCGGGATCGTTACAGTACCCCCCTCCGACGAACGCCACCGGGCGGACTCCCGGAGCGCCAGGATGGAGGCGGTAGAAGTCACTGATGAGGTCAGCATCTAGGACCTGTCGCCGCGGAATCCAACTCCTCTCTTCAGGACCATACCCCTCCCAGTCCACGAGATACTGGAAACCCCGGCCCCGCCGTCTGGAATCCATGATGCGACGCACCGTGTAGGCAGGACCACCTCCGATCATCCGAGGAGGAGGAGGAGGAGGCGGAGGAGGCAACAGAGGACTGAGGAAAACAGGCTTGAGGCAGGAGACATGAAAGGTGGGATGGACTCTGAGCGTCCTCGGGAGTTTGAGTCGAACTGCCACCGGATTGATCACCTTCTCCACCACAAACGGACCAATGAACTTCGGTAACAACTTCCTAGACTCAGTCCGTAAAGGAAGATCCCGTGTGGCCAACCAGACCCTATCTCCGATGGTGTAGGTGGGAGCGGGGATCCGGCGACGATTCGCCTGGAGCTGATACCGGTCCGAAACTCTAAGGAGTGCTTTTCTGGCCCGATGCCAGGTCCGGTGGCAACGACGAATATGGACCTGAACAGAAGGCACTGAGAGCTCCTTCTCCTGAGAAGGGAACAAGGGAGGTTGGTAGCCATACAGGCACTGGAAGGGAGACATCCCAGTGGCAGATGTAGGGAGAGTATTGTGGGCATACTCAACCCAAGGCAACTGAGAGACCCAGGAGGTGGGGTTGGAAGAGGCCAGACAGCGTAGCGTGGATTCCATCTTCTGGTTGGCTCTCTCCGCCTGACCATTAGATTGGGGGTGAAAACCAGATGTGAGACTGACTGTAGCTCCAATGGCCAAACAGAAGGACTTCCAGACAGCAGAGGTAAACTGAGGGCCACGGTCGGAAACGATATCACTGGGCAACCCGTGGACCCTGAAAACCTCCCTAACCAGGATCTCGGACGTCTCCGAGGCAGAGGGAAGCTTGGCAATAGGCACAAAGTGGGCGAACTTGCTGAATCTGTCCACGATAGTCAGAACGACCGTGTTCCCCTCAGAAGCGGGCAACCCAGTGACAAAGTCCAGGGGCCAGATGCGACCATGGTCGCCGGGGAATAGGAAGGGGGGTGAAGTAGTCCAGAGCTGGGCCGATTGGTACTCTTATTCTGCGCACACACTGGACAGGCAGCAACATAACCCCGAGTATCCTCGGCCATGGCAGGCCACCAAAAACGTCTGCGAAGAAACGCCATTGTCCGAGCCACGCCAGGGTGACAAGCCATCTTGCTGGCGTGGGACCATTTGAGGACAGCAGGACGAACCGACTCAGGCACAAACAACCGACCGGGTGGACCGTTACCGGGACCGGGCTGAGTCCGAAGGGCCGCCAGCACCTCCTCCTCAATCTTCCACATAACTGCTCCCACGACGCAGTTCCGGGGGAGAATTGTCTCGGTCTTGGACCCACTCTCCTCCGTCTTGGAGAACATCCGGGACAAGGCGTCCGCCTTGCCGTTCTTAGATCCAGGTCGGAACGTCAGGGAAAACTTGAATCGTCCGAAAAACAACGCCCACCTGGCCTGACGGGAGTTGAGACGTTTAGCCGATTGCACGTAAGCAAGATTCTTGTGGTCAGTCCAGACAATAAACGGTTGCTCCGCCCCCTCCAACCAGTGGCGCCACTCCTCCAAGGCAAGTTTCACCGCGAGAAGCTCCCGGTTACCCACATCGTAATTCCTCTCCGCAGGCGAAAGGCGACGAGAGTAGTAGGCGCAGGGATGGAGTTTACTGTCCGTGGAGCATCGCTGCGACAGGATGGCGCCAACTCCCACATCAGACGCGTCCACTTCAACGACGAACTGACGGGCCGTGTCCGGTTGAGAGAGAATCGGTGCGTTGGTGAATCGCCTCTTCAAATCCAGAAACGCTCGATCCGCCTCCGGATTCCACTTGAAGGTCCTGATACTGGAAGTCAAGGCAGTTAACGGAGCGGCCACACGGCTGTAATCCCGGATGAATCTGCGGTAGAAATTCGCAAACCCCAAAAATCTCTGGAGCTGCAATCTCGTACCGGGCTGGGCCCATTCCAGAACCGCTCTAACCTTCTCCTGGTCCATCCTAATCTCTCCCCTGGAGATGATGTACCCGAGAAAGGATGTCGTGTGGGCGTGAAACTCGCACTTCTCGGCCTTCACGAACAGGCGATTCTCCAACAATCGCTGCAGAACCTGCCGGACATGCTGGACGTGGTCGGAAGGTTCCTTCGAGAAGATCAGAATGTCATCCAGGTAAACAAACACAAAGAGACCGATCATATCTCTCAGGACGTCGTTCACCATACTCTGGAATACCGCTGGAGCATTGGTCAGTCCAAACGGCATCACCTGATACTCGAAGTGACCCATCGGGGTATTGAAACCCGTCAACCACTCGTCCCCCTCTCTGATCCGGACCATGTGATGCGCATTGCGTAGGTCTAGCTTGGTGAACACCGTAGCACCCTGTAAGGAGTCGAAGGCAGAACTCATCAAGGGCAGGGGATACTTGTTCTTGACCGTGATGTCATTCAACCCCCGATAATCAATACACGGTCGAAGAGAGCCATCCTTCTTACCCACAAAGAAGAATCCTGCCCCCAGGGGTGATGACGAGGGACGAACGAGACCAGCAGCTAGGGACTCCTTGATGTAGGTCTCCAAAGCCTCACGTTCAGGTCGGGAGATACTGTATAACCTTCCCTTGGGGTAGACAGCTCCAGGGAACAGGTTGATGGCACAATCATATGGTCGGTGGGGAGGGAGTGACAGAGCCTTCTGCTTACTGAAAACTTCCCCCAAATCGTGATATGTCTCGGGAACCAGGGACAAATCTGGGGGTTTAGCCTCAATCACCTGACTGGGAACCGAATGGGGGCAGGCAGTCTTGAGACAGTTAGCATGACAATCAAGGCTCCAACTCGTTACCTTGCCCGTCACCCAATCGAACGTGGGATTGTGTTCCTTCAGCCAGGGGTATCCAAGGACCAGAGGAACCTGGGAAGACGGCAGAATGAAGAATGAAATCATCTCAGAATGATTCCCGACAACCGCATCTTAACCGGTTCAGTCCTCATCGTGATACGTGCCAGACTACTGCCGTCCAGAGTGGTAGCTTCAATGGCTTCCGGCAATTGCTCCTTGGAAAGCCCCAGCTGTTCCACCAACTCGGCATCTAGAAAGCTTCCATCGGCACCTGAATCGATAAAAGCGTTAATCGCTAAGCTCTGATTCCTGTTCATAAGGGTAGCCGGGAAACGGGGTCTGACAGAGGTATTGAGAGGTCGAAACTGGCTCGCTAAAAGTCCTCCCAACTTTAGCGAGCCGCGCAGTTTGACGACCCGACTGGAACCTGAGAAGCTGATCGGTTGGACGGAGCCCATTGCTTCTCCCTCCTTCGCTCTCGGACTCGATTATCCACCCGAATAGACAAGGCTACCAAGCTGTCCAGATCACTAGACTCCGGATAGGAGATCAACTCATCCTTGAGCTGCTCCGACAGACCCTGGTAAAAGGCCGCTTGCAGAGCCTCCTCATTCCACCCACTCTCCACAGCCAACGTCTTGAACTCGATCACGAAGTCGGCCACGCTGCGAGTTCCTTGGCGAAGCGAAAACAGGCGCCTAGCTGCGTCCCTCCCTCGGACGGAATGGTCGAAGAGCTTCCTCATCTCGGCCGTGAACCCCTGGTATGAAGCCATGCAGGGATCCTGTCGTTCCCAAACGGCTGAAGCCCACTCCAGCGCTCGACCACGCAGCAACTCAATCACAAAGGCTATCCTAGCCTTGTCTGTGGCATAAGAGTAGGGCTGTAGATCGAACACTAATCCACACTGCATAAGGAAGGAACGGCATCTTCCCAGCTCCCCCTCATATTTATCCGGTGTCGGAACCTTGGGCTCACGGAAGGACACCGCTTCAGAAGCGGCAGGCGAGATGGGTGAAACCGGTAGTGGATCTTCCACCGGACACTTGCGTTGGTTCTGGACCTCCGTCAGACCGGTAGAAAGGTTCCGAACTGACAACGCGATCTCCTGTAGTACCGTGCTATGATGGCCCAACATCTTCTCCTGCTGGGTAATGGCATGGCGAACAGAGTCCAGGTCCGCTGGGTTCATTACTGGCCGGATCGTTCTGTCACGAGTTGCTAAGCCAGAACCCAGAAGCAGACCAGGACAAGGTAAGTTGAAACGAAGGTGAGTGTTTATTTACAAGTTCAAGAGTAATGCTGAATAATCCAGGGAACAGAGCGGGCGGCGTTGATTAGTTGTTGGGGGTGCAGTGGTTGATCCCATCCTGGGTCGGCAGCCGCCGACCACCAGGCAGAGGTTGGATGAAGGTTCCGGACGGGTGACTGCAGATGGAACAAAACGGGGGTAAGTAAGCAACAAACCAACAAGGTGCAAAAACAACAAAACTAACGCTAGGCTCTAAGACTGATACTCTGGTAAACCTACTGTTCATGGCTAACGATCCGGCAGGGAATGGATGTTAGGCCAGAGCCTAAGAAGGGTGATGATCAGGACCAGGTGTGCAGATTGCTGATGGGATGCAGGTGCGGAAATCAAGAGAGCTCCCCGGAGCGTTCCAGAACCCACGGGAAACTGGAGATCACGAACATAACAACTAGTCCACAGACAGGACCCGACTCAGACTGCCGGGATCGTTACAAACGGGTGTGGCTGAAATAGCCGAATCCACTCATTTGAAGTGGTTACATACTTTTGTACATATAGTGTGTAATAAACAGAGTAGCAGCAGTGTAGGTGTAGTGTGAAAGTGTGTCTGTGTGTGTGAGCATATGTAGTTTGTGTGTGTGTTGGAGTGTCAGTGTAGTATGTGTGTGTGTAGAGTCTAGTGAGTGTGCATAGAACCAGTGCAAGAGAGTCAGTGCAGATACATAAATAAAGGGGGTCAATGCAAATAGTCCGGGTAGCCATTTGATTAAGTGTTCTGAAGTCTAATGTCTTGGGGGTAGCTGTTGTTCAGGAGCCTTTTGGTCCCAGACTTGGCGCTCCGATATCGCTTGCCGTGTGGTAGCAAAGAGAAGAGTCTATGATGACACCGCCTGGTATAGAGGTCCTGGATGGCAGGGAGTTAGGCCCCAGTTGTGTACTGGGCCGTACGCACTACCCTCTGTAGCGCCTTGCAGTCAGATGCTGAGCAGTTGCCATACCAAGCGGTGATGCGGCCAGTCAAGATGCTCTCAATGGTGCAGCTGTATAATTTTTTGAGGATCTGAGGGCCCATGCTCATGAATGGGGGAGTGTTCGGCCCTCTGTTTCCTGTAGTCCACGATAAGCTCCTTTGTCTTGCCCAAGTTGAGGGAGAGGTTGTTGTCCTGGCACCACACTGCCAGTTCTCTGACATGCTCCCTGTAGGCCATGTCATCATTGTCGGTGTTCATGCCTACCACCGACCGTCGTGTCATCGGCAAACTTAATGTGTTGGAGTCGTGCGCGGCCACGCAGTCATGGCTGTCAGGGAGTACAGGAGGGGATGCGTCCTGGTAATCCATATGGCCCTGCGGCCTTGTGAACGTTAAACCTTTTTAAAGGTCTTACTCACATCTACCGAGAGCGTGATCATAGTCATCCGGAACAGCTAGTGCTCCCATGCATGGTTCAGTGTTGCTTGCCTCGAGGCGAGCGTAGAAGGCATTTAGCTCATGTGGTAGGCTCGCGTCACTGGTCAGCTCTCGTCTGGGTTTCCCTTTTGTAATCTGTGATAGTTTGCAAGCCCTGCCATAGCCGACGAGCGTCAGAGCCAGTGTAGTAGGATTCAATCTTAGTCTTATTGACGCTTTGCCTGTTTGATGGTTCGTCGGAGGGCGTAGCGGGATTTCTTAAAAGCGTCTGGATTAGTGTCCTGCTCCTTGAAACCGCCAGCTCTAATCTTTAGCCTGTATTCCATGGCCTCTGGTTGGGATATGTACGTACGATCACAGTGGGGACAACGTCGCCGATGCACTTATTAACCTCTACTGGATGGGTGTCCCGAAATCAGGACAGTTGTTGCTCAATACGGATAATGTGACTTCAATGATGTTGTAAACAAATGCACATTTTCACGGACATATACATGTCTTATATGGGCAGAAAGCTTACATTATTGTGTCCAATTTACAGTAGGTATTACAGTGAAAAAATACCATGCTATTGTTTGAAGATACTGCACAACCAAAAACAAAACACTTATCAAGGCAACTGGTTTGATACATTCACCTCTGAAGGTAAATAATGTAGTTACATTCAATAATCTTACTCTGATTTGTCATCCTGAGGGTCCCAGAGATAAAATAGAGTTGTTTTGTTTGATAAAATCAATTTTTATATCCTAACACAATCCATGTTGTATACAGCGTTTTGCTTGAATTCCGACTCGTTTAACTTGCAACAAAACATTTCAACATAATATAAAGGCTACACCTTGTTTCCCCCAGTCAAGTTCAGTTTTGCCGCGATCCTCAGATACTCAAGATGGCAACCAAACTTTTTCATCATTCTGCATGACGTATAGGCTACACAAAAGCTATTTGAGCCCACCAAGAACTGACATGATTACGCACCAATGAGGCGGGCGGTGTTCACTTGATTGACTGTATCTTGGTCCAATGACCACCTATCATTTTGAAACATAGCTAGCTAGATAGATAGCCAATGAGCTGGACTTTACAGGAGTATGAGATGGTCCTTTGTCTGAGGAAAAGCCTGTGTATTCAGCACGCATGCAACGCGGTTTAATGTCCATTTGAAATCTAAACAAGGAAGTGGCGCATCGCGTTACACACAGCTCGATTTAGTAAACAACGTTTTCTGCAAATTTTGAAAGAATAATATGGCTACTAATACTGGAAAAGCTCAATCAAAGTCCAGACATACAGATTTGGACAAGATTATAGCAGAAATCGACCGGGAAAGAGTCACAGAACCAGTAGATGTGGACTTGAATATAGTTTAGACTCAACAGCTGAAGATATGTTTTTGGAAGGAGAGGACACCACTTTAGACTGGTAAGTGAAATAAGTATTTTCTACTGATGTTAATGCAGTTGTTTGAATGGTTGCATATTATTCATTTAGAGATTTTTGAGATGTTTTCTTTGATTGCTATATGTATATACAGTGGGGGGAAAAAGTATTTAGTCAGCCACCAATTGTGCAAGTTCTCCTACACAAAAACAAGAGAGGCCTGTAATTTTCATCATAGGTACACGTCAACTATGACAGACAAAATGAGATTTTTTTTTTCCTGAAAATCACATTGTAGGATTTTTAATGAATTTATTTGCAAATTATGGTGGAAAATAAGTATTTGGTCAATAACAAAAGTTTATCAATACTTTGTTATATACCCTTTGTTGGCAATGACACAGGTCAAACGTTTTCTGTAAGTCTTCACAAGGTTTTCACACACTGTTGCTGGTATTTTGGCCCATTCCTCCATGCAGATCTCCTCTAGCGCAGTGATGTTTTGGGGCTGTCGCTGGGCAACACAGACTTTCAACTCCCTCCAAAGATTTTCTATGGGGTTGAGATCTGGAGACTGGCTAGGCCACTGCAGGACCTTGAAATGCTTCTTACGAAGCCACTCCTTCATTGCCCGGGCGGTGTGTTTGGGATCATTGTCATGCTGAAAGACCCAGCCACGTTTCATCTTCAATGCCCTTGCTGATGGAAGGAGGTTTTCACTCAAAATCTCACGATACATGGCCCCATTCATTCTTTCCTTTACACGGATCAGTCGTCCTGGTCCCTTTGCAGAAAAACAGCCCCAAAGCATGATGTTTCCACCCCCATGCTTCACAGTAGGTATGGTGTTCTTTGGATGCAACTCAGCATTCTTTGTCCTCCAAACACGACGAGTTGAGTTTTTACCAAAAAGTTCTATTTTGGTTTCATCTGACCATATGACATTCTCCCATTCCTCTTCTGGATCATCCAAATGCACTCTAGCAAACTTCAGATGGGCCTGGACATGTACTGGCTTAAGCAGGGGGACACGTCTGGCACTGCAGGATTTGAGTCCCTGGCGGCGTAGTGTGTTACTGATGGTAGGCTTTGTTACTTTGGTCCCAGCTCTCTGCAGGTCATTCACTAGGTCCCCCCGTGTGGTTCTGGGATTTTTGCTCACCGTTCTTGTGATCATTTTGACCCCACAGGGTGAGATCTTGCGTGGAGTCCCAGATCGAGGGAGATTATCAGTGGTCTTGTATGTCTTCCATTTCCTAATAATTGCTCCCACAGCTGATTTCTTCAAACCAAGCTGCTTACCTATTGCAGATTCAGTCTTCCCAGCCTGGTGCAGGTCTACAATTTTGTTTCTGGTGTCCTTTGACAGCTCTTTGGTCTTGGCTATAGTGGAGTTTGGAGTTTGACTGTTTGAGGTTGTGGACAGGTGTCTTTTATACTGATAACAAGTTCAAACAGGTGCCATTAATACAGGTAACGAGTGGAGGACAGAGGAGCCTCTTAAAGAAGAAGTTACAGGTCTGTGAGAGCCAGAAATCTTGCTTGTTTGTAGGTGACCAAATACTTATTTTCCACCATAATTTGCAAATAAATTCATTAAAAATCCTACAATGTGATTTTCAGGAAAAAAAATTCTCATTTTGTCTGTCATAGTTGACGTGTACCTATGATGAAAATTACAGGCCTCTCGTTTTTGTGTAGGAGAACTTGCACAATTGGTGGCTGACTAAATACTTTTTTCCCCCACTGTATATATATACAGTATATATGTTTTTTTTTCACTTTGTGTGTCGTTTGTGGTGTGTTCACTTATGACATTAGATCAGTGTTGGCTGCTAACCTGGCCCTTATTTTAAATAGTTAATTTCTGTGCTGGGAGGCATTGGATCAGCATTCTCGTCGCGTCTCCTGTTAGTACCTTTTATGTAGGGAAGCTAACGATCCATCATGTATGACATTCCTGGGAGTGTGTAAACTTGTATTTTTTATTACCATAGTATTTTTGTATGTTCTCCATAGTTGTGTACTTGAAAATGTATCAATTTACCAATTCGGAAACTTGGAGGCCACTTGGGTACATTTGGGCAAACTCGTACGGGACACCTGGGTGACTTCATACTAAATGTTATGTAGCTCCTTCATTCTTGAAGGTATCAGTCTGAAACTTTGCACATACACTGTTACCCTCCAGCTTCCTATTTGAATGTATGGCTTTTATTTTTCATGTCAAAGATGATGCAACAAAAATAAAAACCTACCAGATATATTGTGTTAACATTAATTTCACATTCCCACAAACTTCAAAGTGTTTCCTTTCAAATAGTACCAAGAATATGCATATCCTTGCTTAAGGTCCTGAGCTACAGGCAGTTAGATTTGGGTATGTCATTTTAGGCGGAAATATAAAATTAGGGTGTGATCCTTAAGAGGTTAATGAAGCCGGTGACTGATGTGGTAAACTCAATGCCATCGGATGAATCCCGGGAACATATTCCTGTCTGTGCTAGCGAAACAGTCCTGTAGCTTAGCATCCGCTTCATCTGACCACTTCCACATTGAGCGCGTCACTGATCCTTCCTGTTTGAGTTTTTGCTTGTAAGAAGGAATGAGAAGGATAGATTTATGGTAAGATTTGCCAAATGGAGGGCGAAGAAGAGCTTTCCCAGCTAACAAAAGAGGACTCGGCCCAATTCTGGTGCGCCGGAACTGATTTAATCGGACGGAATCTGGGCTGACTTCATATTGAATGGTTGCCCAGAATCGGCCCAAGTACATCGGGCCTATTCTGTCTGCCAGAACTAAGCCGACACTGCCAGAATCCCCCCTTAGAAGTGGCCGACGCAAATTCATATTAATATTACCCATCCACCCCCTGATAGTTTTCAATTCGGTTGCATTAAACTATATCAAAATACAAACAGCTGTAACAACGTTAAACAATGAACAACTAGCCTCTCACTACAACCAATACCATTGACGTCAATCTCTCTGGCCATGGTTTTAAACATTTTGAAATCTCACTGCAGTATCAACTTTGCTGTGGGGTCATGGAAGCTGCAGTTTTGAAATATAATTGTAACATGGGCTGAGAAGAACAATATTGGCAGGCCAATTCAAGCATTGTCAATATGCCTAACTTTACTAGTGTCTTTTGTAGAGCATTCTGGCCAGTTTTATGGTAAAGAGAATTTGGTGTATAATATGCATGGACTTGATGACTTGATGACATAACATACAAGTGATGACTGATGACTAATAGAATGGCGCCGGAGGGGGGATGGCTGCCGTTTTACGGGCTCCTAACCAATTGTGCTATTTTGTGTGTTTTTTCACATTGTTTGTAACTCATTTTGTACATAATGTTGATACTACCGTCTCTTATGACCAAAAATAGCTTCTGGATATCAGAACAGCGATTACTCACCTCGAACTGGACAAAGATGTTTTATTTAATGAGTCTGACGTGAAGGATATAATGTTGCTCCCGGACAAGACCCAAATCCCCGTTATTCTCATGAAGAAAATTAAGAAATACAGGGGGCGCAGATCAGGGTGCCTTGTGAGAATTCGTTGGTGAGTGGGTAACCCGCCTCTACCATCCGTTCTATTGGCCAACGTGCAATCACTGGAGAATAAACTGGATGAGCTCCATTCGAGACTATCCTACCAACGGGACATTAAAAACTGTAATATCTTCTGTTTCACAGAGTAGTGGCTGAACGACGTGCATCGGCAGGACAGAACAGCTACATCCGGTAAGACGAGGGGTGGGGGTCTATTTGTCAATAACAGCTGGTGCGCGATGTCTAATATTAAGATAGTCTCGAGGTATTGCTCGCTTGAGGTAGAGCACCTCATGATAAGCTGTAGACCACACTATCTACCAAGAGAGTTTTCATCTATATTTTTCGTAGCCATCAATTTACCACCACAAACTGACGCTGGCACTAAGACCGCACTCAACGAGCTGTATAAGGCTATAAGCAAACAAGAAAATGCTCATCCAGAAGCGGCGCTCCTAGTGGCCACAGACATTAATGCAGGAAACCTAAATCTGTTTTACCTAATTTCTACCAGCATGTCATGTGCAACCAGAGGAAAAAAAAACTCTAGACCACCTTTACTTCACACACAGAGATTCGTAAAAAGCTCTCCCTCGCCCTCCATTTGGCAAATCTGACCACAATTCTATCCTCCTGATTCCTGATTACAAGCAAAAACTAAAGCAGGAAGTACCAGTGAATTGCTCAATACGGAAGTGATCAGATGACGCGGATGCTACAGGACTGTTTTGCTAGCACAGACTGGAATATGTTCCGGGATTCATCCAATGGCATTGAGGAGTATACCACCTCATTCACCGGCTTCATCAATAAGTGCATCGACGGCATCATCCCCACAGTGGCGTGCGTACATATCCCAACCAGAAGCCATGGATTACAGGCAACATCCGCACCGAGCTAAAGGCTAGAGCTGCCGCTTTAAAGGAGCGAGACACTAATCCGGATGCTTATAAGAAATCCCGCTATGCCCTTAGACGAACCATCAAACAGGCAAAGCGTCAATATAGGACTAAGATTGAATCCTACTACACCCAGCTCTGACGCTCGTCAGATGTGGCAGGGCTTTCAAACTATTACGGACTACAAAGGGAAACCCAGCCGTGAGCTGCCCAGTGACGTGAGCCTACCAGACGGGCTAAATGCCTTTTATGCTCACTTCGAGGCAAGCAACACTGAAGCATGCATGAGAGAACCAGCTGTTCCGGACGACTGTGTGACCATGCTCTCCGTAGCCGATCTGAGCAAGACCTTTATACAGGTCAACAATCACAATGCCAGATGGATTACCAGGACGTGTACTCAGAGCATGCGCAGACCATCTGGCAAGTGTCTTCACTGACATTTTCAACCTGCCTGAACCGAGTCTGTAATACCTACATGTTTCAAGCAGACCACCATGGTCCCTGTGCCCAAGAAAGCGAAGGTAACCTCCTAAATGACTACTGCCCGTAGCACTTACTAAACACCTCCCTCTGCAACTGGATCCTGGACTTCATAACGGGCTTTCCCCAGGTGGTAAGGGTAGGCAACAACACATCTGCCACGCTGATCCTCAACACGGGGGCCCCTCAGGGGTGCGTGCGTAGTCCCCTCCTGTACTCCCTGTTCACCTACGACTGTGTGGCCAAGCACGACTCCAACACATCATTAAGTTTGCTGACGACACAACGGTGGTATGCCTGATCACCGACAACGATGAGACAGCCTATAGGGAGGAGGTCAGAGACCTGGCAGTGTGGTGCCAGGACAACAACCTCTCCCTCAACGTGAGCAAGACAAAGGAGATGATCGTGGACTACAGGAAAAGTCAATGCCCCCATTCACATTAACAGGGCTGTAGTGGAGCGGTCGAGAGTTTCAAGTTCCTTGGTGTCCACATCACCAACAAACTTTCATGGTCCAAACACACCAAGAAAGTCGTGAAGAGGGCACGACAAAGCCTTTTCCCCCACAGGAGACTGAAAAGATTTGGCATGGGTCCCCAGATCCTCAAATTTCTACAGCTGCACCATCGAGAGTATCCTGACTGGTTGCATCACCGCCTGGTATGGCAACTGCTCGGCATCCGACCGTAAGGCGCTACAGAGGGTAGTGCGTACGGCCCAGTACATCACTTGGGCCAAGCTTCCTGCCATCCAGGACCTATATACTAGGCGATGTCAGAGGAAGGCCCAAAAAATTGTTACAACTCCAGTCACCCAAGTCATAGACTGTTCTCTCTGCTACCGCACAGCAAGCGGTACCGGAGCGCCAAGTCTAGGTCCAAAAGGCTCCTTAACAGCTTCTACCCCCAAGCCATAAGACTGCTGAACAATTAATCAAATGGCCACCTGGATTATAAGTGTCAAAGGCTTTTATTGACAATTACATTAAGTTTATGCAAAGAGTCAATATTTGCAGTGTTGACCCTTCTTTTTCAAGACCTCTGCAATCCGCCCTGGCATGCTGTCAATTAACTTCTGGGCCACATCCTGACTGATGGCACCCCATTCTTGCATAATCAATGCTTGGAGTTTGTCAGAATTTGTGGGTTTTTGTTTGTCCACCCGCCTCTTGAGGATTGACCACAAGTTCTCAATGGGATTAAGGTCTGGGGAGTTACCTGGCCATGGACCCAAAATGTCGATGTTTTGTTCCCCAAGCCACTTAGTTATCACTTTTGCCTTATGGCAAGGTGCTCCATCATGCTGGAAAAGGCATTGTTCGTCACCAAACTGTTCTTGGATGGTTGGGAGAAGTTGTTCTCTGAGGATGCGTTGGTACCATTCTTTATTCATGGCTTCTTAGGCAAAATTGTGAGTGAGCCCACTCCCTTGGCTGAGAAGCAACCCCACACATGAATGGTCTCAGGATGCTTTACTGTTGGCATGAAACAGGACTGATGGTAGCGCTCACCTTGTCTTCTCCGGACAAGCTTTTTTCCGGATCTTCACCTCACTGTGCGTGCAGATGCACTCACACCTGCCTGCTGCCATTCCTGAGCAAGCTCTGCACTGGTGGTGCTCCGATCCCGCAGCTGAATCAACTTTAGGAAATGGTCCTGGCGCTTGCTGGACTTTCTTGGGCGCCTTGAAGCCTTCTTCACAGCAATTGAACCTCTCTCTTTGAAGTTCTTGATGATCCGATAAATGGTTGATTCAGGTGCAATCTTACTAGAAGCAATATCCTTGCCTGTGAAGCCCTTTTTGTGCAAAGCAATGATGACGGCACGTGTTTCCTTGCAGGTAACCATGGTTAACAGAGGAAGAACAATGATTTCAAGCACCACCCTCCATTTAAAGCTTCCAGTCTGTTATTCTAACTCAATCAGCATGACAGAGTGATCTCCAGCATTGTCCTCATCAACACTCTCACCTGTATTAACGAGAGAATCACTGACATGATGGCAGCTGGTCCTTTTGTGGCAAAGAGGGACTTTGCAATTAATTGCAATTCATCTGATCACTCTTCATAACATTCTGGAGTATATGCAATTTGCCATCAGCAGACTGTGAAAATTAATATGTGTCATTCTCAAAACTTTTGACCACGACTGTATTCCACATCAAGTAACTCATACCAGCAGTAAAATTAGATTTAAAAAACAGATAAAAATACACCTTATGGAACAGCGGGGACTGTGAAGCAACACAAACATAGACACATGCATACAAACACAAGATAACATACGCGCTATACACACGTACACATGGATTTTGTGTTATGGATATGTGGTAGTAGAGTAGAGGCCTGAGAGCGCACACTTAATATGTTGTGAAATCTGTTATGAATGTATTGTAATGTTTTTAAAATGTATAACTGCCTTAATTTTGCTGAACCCCAGGAAGAGGGGGTCCATAATAAATCCAAATCCAAATACACTGGTTGTATTCGGCGCATGTGACAAATATTTTTTGGGGGGATTTTGATTTTAATACTATCTCAGGGTTTCCTTTTAAAAACGTATTTGGTTAAAAAAAGGTTTTCAGTGGTGACAATTGCATCAAAAGCAAAGATTAATTGGCTTATAGCGACGAAATGAAGGTGCAGCTGTGTAAAAACATACTTCAAAAAATCCAAGGCACTCTCTCTTGTGGAAAAGTAAAAAAGCCTTTGTTTTAGCGGTATTGCATAGCAAAACTAAAACGCACCAGCGCATTGCGGCTCACATGCCTTCTTCAGGGTGCCTGTGAGTCGCAACGCGTTGGTGCGTTTTATTCTGCTATGCAAAAGGCGCTAAAATAAAGGCTTTTTTACTTTTGAAGGTTTTTCTGAACATCAATATGTAAATTTTGATTATATATCAAATGTGAAGTACTGAGAACAGTTAAATACAAATGGATATTCATTTTTTAACAGTGCATTAAAAGGTGTCTAACGTAATGAGCACTACATCATAGTAATAAACACAGGAAATAAACATTCACAGGTTTACATATTAAAAGTAGCATGACCTTTCCCGAGACCAACTGTGCCCTAAGAACTGTTAAGATTTTTACTTTACAGTCAGATGAGGAACATCACTTAGCCAAATTGGTTTTGGTATGGTGAAAGCATTCCCAGTTATTGGGTTTAGTGTGTACGGTATAGTGACATCACTCCTCTACTCCGCTCTGGTTGTCTTCTCCCCTTGGGCGCGCTCTCTTCTTTCTCCCTCTGTCTCGGTCAGAAGCCATTTGCATCCACCTCTTGATGTGTTTCTCAATTTCACAATCAGAAGCTTTGGTACTATGGTGGTTTTGCCGGACACTCAGCATGTTGTCAGGTCTCGGCACAGCTCTGAGCTGTACAGGACTTACTAGGAAGTCGCAGCAGCAGGTCAAGGCAGTGAGACGAGGGCTGTCGGGCCTAGGCACAGCTCTGAGATGTGCAGGACTAACTAAGAGACAGACTGAGAGAAGACAACTAAATGAAAATGCCTACTGAATGACTATAGGCTTCTGTAAAGAGAATTGACTGCCTACCTAGCTACAGTGGGGAAAAAAAGTATTTAGTCAGCCACCAATTGTGCAAGTTCTCCCACTTACAAAGATGAGAGAGGCCTGTAATTTTCATCATAGGTACACGTCAACTATGACAGACAAAATGAGAAAAAAAAATCCAGAAAATCACATTGTAGGATTTTTAATGAATTTATTTGCAAATTATGGTGGAAAATAAGTATTTGGTCAATAACAAAAGTTTCTCAATACTTTGTTATATACCCTTTGTTGGCAATGACACAGGTCAAACGTTTTCTGTAAGTCTTCACACACTGTTGCTGGTATTTTGGCCCATTCCTCCATGCAGATCTCCTCTAGAGCAGTGATGTTTTGGGGCTGTCGCTGGGCAACACGGACTTTCAACTCCCTCCAAAGATTTTCTATGGGGTTGAGATCTGGAGACTGGCTAGGCCACTCCAGGACCTTGAAATGCTTCTTACGAAGCCACTCCTTCGTTGCCCGGGCGGTGTGTTTGGGATCATTGTCATGCTGAAAGACCCAGCCACGTTTCATCTTCAATGCCCTTGCTGATGGAAGGAGGTTTTCACTCAAAATCTCACGATACATTGCCCCATTCATTCTTTCCTTTACAGGGATCAGTCGTCCTGGTCCCTTTGCAGAAAAACAGCCCCAAAGCATGATGTTTCCACCCCCATGCTTCACAGTAGGTATGGTGTTCTTTGGATGCAACTCAGCATTCTTTGTCCTCCAAACACGACGAGTTGAGTTTTTACCAAAAGGTTATATTTTGGTTTCATCTGACCATATGACATTCTCCCAATCCTCTTCTGGATCATCCAAATGCACTCTAGCAAACTTCAGATGGGCCTGGACATGTACTGGCTTAAGCAGGGGGACACGTCTGGCACTGCAGGATCTGAATCCCTGGCGGCGTAGTGTGGTACTGATGGTAGGCTTTGTTACTTTGGTCCCAGCTCTCTGCAGGTCATTCACTAGGTCCCCCGTGTGGTTCTGGGATTTTTGCTCACCGTTCTTGTGATCATTTTGACCCCACGGGGTGAGATCTTGCGTGGAGCCCCAGATCGAGGGAGATTATCAGTGGTCTTGTATGTCTTCCATTTCCTAATAATTGCTCCCACAGTTGATTTCTTCATACCAAGCTGCTTACCTATTGCAGATTCAGTCTTTCCAGCCTGGTGCAGGTCTACAATTTTGTTTCTGGTGTCCTTTGACAGCTCTTTGGTCTTGGCCATAGTGGAGTTTGGAGTGTGACTGTTTGAGGTTGTGGACAGGTGTCTTTTATACTGATAACAAGTTCAAACAGGTGCCATTAATACAGGTAACGAGTGGAGGACAGAGGAGCCTCTTAAAGAAGAAGTTACAGGTCTGTGAGAGCCAGAAATCTTGCTTGTTTGTAGGTGACCAAATACTTATTTTCCACCATAATTTGCAAATAAATTCATTAAAAATCCTACAATGTGATTTTCTGGATTTTTTTTTCTCATTTTGTCTGTCATAGTTGACGTGTACCTATGATGAAAATTACAGGCCTCTCTCATCTTTTTAAGTGGGAGAACTTGCACAATTGGTGGCTGACTAAATACTTTTTTTCCCCACTGTATATACACTTGCTGGAAAACTGATGGTTGTAACCAATGACGTATATAAACCCTGGATTGATGATGCTATTTATTGGCCATTGAGCGGCTTTGAAGCCACCAGTCGACCAGTAAACTTGTAACCTCACTTTTGAGAAATGTTTTGGTACACCTACAGAGAGCTCTTCTTTGTCTACACCCATTCAGCATCGTTCACAACCTCTTAAGCTTTAGCCCCACCCATCTCTTTAAGGGTTGATCCGAGTGTTCTGTCCTAACAACAGCAGTCAAGTACCCAAGCTAACTGGCTAATGTTGGCTAGCTTGCTAGCTACTTCCAGACACAAATGAGAGAACAGCTCACTGACCATTTTACTCGCCCTAGCAGTGCTGTTTAGGCAGTTTTTATGTTATCCAGAGCGTTGGTGACTGCAACTGTGCTGCTGGCAACAATTTAATTACGCTTTTTTGCAACATTTACTGACCCCCGTCCATATTCAACGGGTGTTGCGCGTTAGTACATTCGTCAGTTATTCTGCGCTCTGGCATGCTCTGAAATTGGAGTAGACAGCCAGAGCGATTTTCCCAGCTATGTCTATCAATTTTTGTTACGTTACAGCCTTATTCTAAAATTGATTAACTACATTGTTTTCCTCATCAATCTACACACAATACCCAATAATGACAAAGCGAAAACAGTATTTTTTAAATATTCAGACCCTTTAATATAGAGACTCGAAATTGAGCTCGGGTGCATCCTGTTTCCATTGATAATCCTTGAAAGGTTTCTACAACTTGATTGGAGTCCACCTGTGGTAAATTCAATTGATTGGACATGATTTGGAAAGGCACACACCTGTCTATATAAGGTCTTAATGTTTACAGTGCATGTCAGAGCAAAACCAAGCCATGAGGTCGAAGTAATTGTCCGTAGAGCTCCGAGACAGGATTGTGTCGAGGCACAGATCTGAGGAACGGTAACAAAAAATGTCTGCAGCATTGAAGTTCCCCAAGAACACAGTGGCCTCCATCATTCTTGAATGGAAGAAGTTTGGAACCACCAAGACTCCAGAGTTCCTCTGTGGAGATGGGAGAACCTTCCAGAAGGACAACTATCTCTGCAGCACTCCACTAATCAGGCCTTTATGGTAGAGTGGCCAGACGGAAGCCACTCCTCAGGAAAAGGCACATGACAGTCCACTTGGAGTTTGCCAAAGGGCACCTAAAGGACTCTCAGACCATGAGAAATAAGATTTTCTGGTCTGATAAAACCAAGATTGAACTATTTTGCCTGAATGCCAAACATCACGTCTGGACGAAACCTGGCACTATACCTACGGTGAAGCATGGTGGCGGCAGCATCATGCTGTATGATTGTTTTTCAGGGGCAGGGACTAGGAGACTAGTAAGGATCGAGGGAAAGATGAACGGAGCAAAGTACAGAGAGGTACTTGGTGAAAACCTGCTCCAGAGCGCTCAGGACCTCAGACTGGGGCGAAGGTTCACCTTCCAACAGGACAACGACCCTAAGCACTCAGCCAAGACAACGCAGGTGTGGCTTCGGGACAAGTTTCTGAATCTCCTTGAGTGGCTCAGCCAGATCCCGGACTTGAACTTGATCGAACATCTCTGGAGAGACCTGAAAATAGCTGTGCCGCGACGCTCCCCATCCAACCTGACAGAGCTTGAGAGGATCTGCAGAGAAGAATGGGAGAAACTCCACAAATACAGGTGTGTCAAGCTTGTAGCATCATACCCAAGAAGACTCAAAGCTATAATCACTGCCAAAGGTGCTTCAACAAAGAATTAAGTAAAAGGTCTGAATACTTATGTAAATGTAATATTTATTTGTATTTTTAAAAAAATATATATACATTTGCAAAATAATCTAAAAACCTGTTTTTGCTTTATCATTATTTGGTATTGTGGGTAAATTGATAAAAAAAAACTATTATTTAATAAATGTTAGGATAAGGCTGTAACGTAACAACATGTGGTAAAAGTCGAGGGGTCTGAATACTTTCAGAAAGCACTGTATGGGCACACACTTTTACATTCATCATTTGCTGCTGCTACTCTGTTTTTTTATTTTACTCTTATTATTATCTATCCGGAAGCCTAGTAGTCACTTTACCCTGCCTTCATGTACATATCTACCTCAAGTATTCATACCTCTGCACATTGATCTGGTACTGGTACTTCCTGTATATAGCTACATTTGATTCCTTGTGTTAGTTACCATTTTTTACATTATTATTATTTTATAGATTCTGCATCGTTGGGAAATGTTCGTAAGCAAGCATTTCGAGTGTTGTGTCGAGAAAACGTTGCTAATTATGCTGTGAGACCAAGGAGAACCGCTGACGCTGTATTTTGATCATAAAGGTTTATTCATATCAAAGGGTTACACCGTCGATTTACAGATACCTGCAGATATCTGGAGAATAATCGCCCCATCTCAAATATGATTATTCTGTCTTCCTTTGTCTTAACTGTGGTATTTATATCCTATGCCCTATGTAATATAATATGGGTGGTTTTTCCTACCAACCAATCCCAGGAGGCTACCTAACAGACTTCCTCGGCTTTAGGGTGCCCCTATAGAACTCCTCCCCAGATGCTCCCTTTAAGCTTAGTCAACATCCTCTAAAACAATTTGAAACCATTAGCAAAGTCATAAATTCCTCAGATACTACATATTCCCCCCTCGAGACAAATTAAGTCTCGAAAACAAAAAGAATAGGATTATGACAAATAACAATCTCTTATTGAGTATTTTTAACAATAAACCAAAAACACATTTTTCTATGGAGTGTAAATACATTTCTATGAAATATTAACAAATCTCTATGGAGTGTGAATACATTTCTATGAAATATGAACAAATCTTTATGGAGTGTGAGAGCGAAAAACCTGTCTGGCAGCCTTCTTTCCAAGTATCCATCCATCAATCAAGACAGTAAAATTCTCTCACGGCCCCTCTGCCCCAGGCAACCACCTAAGTACTCCAGATCAATTCATAAATCTTTATCAATGCATTTGAAACTATGATGCAATTTGAATACACACGAAAGCCTCAGCAAATAAAATACAATCAAAAATGTCCACATTCAGGCTGGTCAACCCATCGGACCCTCCCGTGGATTCTCTCTATCCCTGCCTAGACCCAATATCCCTAAGCTTCCACAAAATAAACAAAAACATCTAAGATCCCCACATGTACCCAATAACAGCAAATATCATTCTACAAAAATTAATACAGAAAGAATATGACACAAATTGTGTATTACACATGCAAATATGTCTATATATCCTTGCAGACACTGGAATGTAGTGTACTACACTTCATCTCCTCAGCAGTGTCGACTTCCAATGCATCTTCGATGATGGAATCGGAACATTTCCACACCTTCCTTGTTCCACTTCCTCCAGTCCATTCATATTCTCCTTTCATATTGTCCCTTCATATTGTCCTTGTTTGAGTATTTGAATCTCTACATATTCCCCCATATGCTTCTGGAAGAAAAGAAAAGACCAAACAGTATCTTTTGCAACAAATTAAAACATCAATATCAACTAAAAATATAAAAATGATATATAAAATGAATCACATTCTATTTCCCCCGTTTGATTCATAACAAAATACTAAAATCGCCATAATATTTAAAAACATTTGAAAAATTATCGGATATTCAAAATTGATATCTATCTATCAATACTCCTTTGAGTCTTGACAGAAGGTTAAACCCTCTTATCGTTTAATTTGCAAAACCCTTCAAAGTATAGGTAATATTATCTATGTTATCTTCCCAAATTTTACACCATACCATGGAAAAATCCCCACTTCTCTCTTAGACTTATCCTCCAATGATAGGCTTCCCAGACTATGAAACTTCTCTCTTTCAGAATCAGATTTATCTCTTTCCCCTTGCTTCCCCTCTTTTAATTTTAAAACCTCATATGGAAGCTTCAACATCAACATGTAACAACATCCTATCCATCCATAGGGTAAGAATATATACGCTTTATCACCACAAACCCCTAAACATCTCTAAAATCCCCAATAGTCACATTACCGGGCAAAAGCTTCTCTTTCACCATCAAAGTCCTGCTCTTCTTACTAACTGGAACATAAAAAGTTACATTATATTTCTCATTACTAACCTTATGTTCCTCCTTACCCCAAATCATCATATAATCATCACCATCTGATATTCCCTTAAACATCCCCTTTCCATCATATGTTTTATTAGAACAAAAACAGCTTTTAGCCCTCACTGGTTTCCTCTCCAATGCTTCATAACGCGCTATTAACTGATTTTCCTTCCTATCCAACAAATTCACATAGGGTAATTCATTTAACCAATAACACTTAAACCTATACCTAAACAAATGTTTCCACAACTACATTATTTTCTTTCTTAATGATTGCTGCTAATACAACATCCCTTATAAAACATAAGATTTACACATACTTGATAGAAGTTTAGCTACCTTCTAAGATTCAACCCCATTTTCTTTATGCTGAAATTCTCAACAGACATGGACCCTCAAGATTCCTCACTGATCTTACAGAATTAGTTAACTTCTTGAACTAAAGATTCCTACCTTCCCATCCATCTTTAATTTACAAACAGAAAAATCAAATCCATATGCCTTCCATTTAGTTTCTCTCTTCCCTAACGAACGGTACTGATCAAATATATCTTCTTGTCTTTCATTAAAATCAAAGAACTCATCCTGTACCTCCATGATAGTATTCTCCCTCTAACATTACTCAAAATAAGTTATCAATCACTCATAACCCTCTTTCACTTCATATCATTTTACAAAATATACTTCCTTTCACTAGGGGAAACAGCTTTACTTCTGGTCCTGATAACAACACTTCTTCTCCATAATTATCTCCCCACATGAGAGGAATCTCACCTCTACACATTTCTTCTCTCACATCTACAAGGAAGATGAGCTGTACCACCCATCCTAATCCTAATGACAGTCTTTTCCTCTAAAATTGGTGCTGGAGCGATTGGCTCCCTTGTAATCAAATGTGATATATTTATAGCTTTAATAACTGTCAATGTTGAAAGAGTTAAATTGCTTCTCACTGTTGTTATAATATGCTGAAGTGTTGATGTCATTGTTGTTGATTCATCTATTTTCCTTAAGGCTTTGAACTCTTTACTTGTATTTCCATCTATCACCACTAGTGTCACTACATTAACTCTCAGTCCCAACTCTAATCCCTCACTTTCAAACTGTTGATTATAAAAAATACACTTATAATCACCTTGATCTTCGTGCTGGGAATTGTAAATATAGATACTACAATCACCCTCAATCTTCTCTTATCATTCAGCAACGCATACTTTCTCAATGCAACTGCTCCTAACAGATCTAAACTCCTACCATATCTATCTTCCCACTGAACTCTAAATTTCCCTTCACCGCTGTTCTCTCTCTCTTACTACTAACATTGAAGCTTAGCTGACTGTCCTAGAGTTCCTTCAACCCTAGTTTTCTGAACTTTTTTAAATCTGACTTTTCTCCTAACTTTTTCAAAAACCATTTCACTGATTTATCCACAAATTCCTTTCCCACTAATTTTAGAAAAACAATTTCACTGATTTATTCACAAAATCCTTTCCCACTAATTTTAGGACATGTGATCGGGTAATCCCCACCTGCTTATGACTTCTTTACACACAGACTTGGCAAACGATTGAGCATCTTTTAGCCTAGTTTGACATCTTATTCACCTCTTGTTGTAGGAATGTAACCAAGAATAACAGTCACCCCCTGTAAACATTATTTTTCAGACAGAGTGTCCTCCTTCCTATGATATAATCAACCTTTTCAAGCAAATATGATTCCCAAAAACCATACTCCTTTGTAATCTTTCTCCTAACCTTAGCCTTCTTTCAACATTAGCTAACCCCTAGCTTCCTAAATCATCAGACCTAATAGGTCCAGAGGCGCTACTATCAACCCCTCATGGTTTCTCCCCAAAACAACAATTGATTCCTACTCTAACGATTTTTTCTATTGTCTTCAAAACACCTGCTTTTGAAAGTCCTTCAATTTCTGGTTCAATCCCTTGAATTGCTTAATCTTTCAAATGATACTCATTCTTCCAAGGAGGTCTTCCTCCTCAAAATCTTCACTGAGATTTCCCATCCAGAATACTGTAGACAAATCCATCTCTGTCATCATCAACCATTGGTAAACCTTTTCCTTTGGCACTTCTACCAGACAGCCGTCTGGTGTACATCTTATTGTACAGTTCAACTTACACAATGCATCTCTTCCCAACAATGCAATAGATATATGTTCTGATACCAGTATGGATATTGTAAATTTTTTTGTTGATTTTTATAGCAGAGCTCAATTGGTTCCTTAAGAGTAATCAGCTGTTTTACTCCCTCGAATCCCTATCCTAATTAGTTGATTTGACATAGTGAGATGTGTAACCTCTTCAGGCTGAACACAGATAAAAGCTGTTCCGCTATTCACCATCACTTCTCATGGTCCTTTGTTTTCACTTCAATTGTTGGATCTTTTTCCGGTCCTGATGCTACCAGCTGACACCCCCCTTTCGGATCTTCTAGGCACCCCTAGAATCCTTGCTCCTTGCCCCTATAAGGGTTCACCTGTCCTCCAGATGATCTTCACTTGCTCCTGTATCTTCCTCTGAAATTCTTTCTTTCCAGAAACTATCTATGGATATGAAACAACTTGTACCACTAGTTGTTGCTGGTACAATTGCATTTGACCTTGTTCAGTTGAAGCTGTGGCAGTGATTGTTGATTTAGTGCACACTGATTCTTCATAACCAAAGCTTTTCTTCTCTTTCTTATTCTCCCCCCAGTTGTATTTCATCAAGTTTTCTGAGAGTTTCTTGGTCCTGTTCTTTCTTGTTGTTGACATATCGGTATTCTTCAAAGGCTTACATTCTAAGTTCTGTCCTCGAAATATCATCTTCCATTATCTTCTTACTGGTGCCCTCTTTCCTTGGCCTCAATGTATACTTCTCCAATTCTTGGGATCCTTTTCTCAGCAGTTTTTTTCCTCTTCTCTTCTGTATCTTCAGCTTCTTGAGTTGTTGTTCCAATTCTCTTTGTCTCTTCTAAATTATTCCCCTTATCCAGGCATAATACGCATCAGTCTATATCTCTTTCTATTTCTTCTTTACTAATCATTGTTGGATAAAATCCTCTTGAACATAAAGCACCTTTAATCTCCAAATCTTCATCGCTGTCTCCATCTTTACTTTCATCAGAACTCGAATCTCTTGTATTCTTCTTCTTCAAACATCCATCACCCCTTCTTTCCGCTCTGGCCAACCTCCGTCTGATCACAGAGTCATATCCACCCATGATCTCTTCTCAATCACTCTGATCATCATCATCATCTTCAAGTTCCATCTTCCTTAACCTCACTCCACTCTTAGTTTCCAGACATCTCATTTTCTTCCTACTTTTGGAGTTTTGATTCATTTTTATGGTCGTTTCTGCTTCTCCTCTCTCTATTATTCAATCACTTTCATCATGTTGATGACGTCAGGGTTAAAATCCCTTCCACTGGCCATGGTTGTTCAATGTCAGGCCAACTTTTATTCCCTTTCCCAGATAACCTTTAGTTAATGGTATTGCAAGGTTTACTCTTTTCAACTATATCAACAGCCGTAATTACTTTCATAGTCTTTATGTCCTTTTCCCCCTTGTAACAACTCTTTTATATTCCTTTATTGTGAATTATTTTATTATTTTAGACTATATAGCTTATAGTTTCCTCCCTATTTTTTCTTCCCCAAATTAATTAATTAATTAATCAATCTATTAATTTATTCATCAATTTACTTATTTATTCATTTTATTTTATTTTACCAAATTATTGATTAGTGGCAATCTTACCACATCCAATCAGGAAAGTAAATGAAAGTAGTCAACTTCAGAGCAATCCAAAAAAGAAAAGACCTATAATCCAGCAACACTACAGTACTCATAAACCAATTGCTTAATAAGCACCCAATTACCTTAATTTTACAGAATAATGTCAATACTCAATTCCCCTCATATCTAATCAAACCCACTCATGCACAAAAACTCCAATATGCAATTACTATTTTCATCAATTGATCAGTCTGTTGCCAAGTCCCTGTCAAATTGTCACAACATCAAATATGCTAGGCACACAAAATATCCTGTATGGGAAGGTACGTTTTGTAAATAGAACAGTACTGGCCTTAGTTTGACTGAATCCTGTTGCCGCAGACTCTGTCGCGTGATGTAAACGTCAGCAATTCCTCTCTCTCTCTCTCTCTCCCAGTCTCCTCCTTCTTATCGTCTCTCATATGACAGAATAACAAAGAAACAGACAAGAATTTAGTAGTTTATGCACTCACTGAGTTATTTCAACCATTCAATATTCCTCCAGTCACATTCGCTCTAAGAAATAAGCAAACTTAACTCAGGATTAGTATAAATAGCTCAATAACATTTTATTTTATTTATTTAATTATTTTTATTTTTAATCCGTCAACATATCTCTCATCTATCAATTCAATAGGTCTCAAGAAAACAGTTTCATCGTCAAACAACAGCCGATTTAACAAACAGAATACACTATTAGTCTCTAAATCTTCTCTCTCTTTGTTCGTCTGCGTCTCCCCGCAGCTCAGTGTAGGCAGAGGAGTGGCACATTTGCCCTACGTAACCCTAAAGTCATAAAATCACGCGCATGCGTAGTACATACACCAATACGATTTCATAGTGGATGGAGCTCTCTCCCAGCTCTCTCCAAGCCAGACAACAGAAAATGAACAGTCCCGCTGTACTTCCTCTCTTTTACCCCTCATAGACAAACAATAACACTTAACAGAGCTCACAAACCATAGGACACAAATCCTACTCTATTCCACACAGTTTAAGAGGCTTAATCCATTCCTATGGACCCCTAAGGTAGCATGTAGCATGTAGCATGTATCATGTAGCATGTAGCATGTTACCTCCATTGCGCCGTAAAATTCCTTTGTTCTAAATTTGTTCTACCACGAGGTCCGCGGAAATTCAATGAGTGGTCACATCAATCATATGATTCGTCAACCACATGTTGAGAGGTAACTTACAACCGAATATATATACCACAGCCTCAAGTCCCCTGGACTCACATAAATACACCTAACATGTTTTCAGGATTTTCGGCCCATCCTAATGATCGCCTCATTAAGAGGGCTACCGTAGATTCACAATGGTTCTAAATTGTACACATTTACCCTAGTTCCTGGCCTTATTCCCTCTATTCATCAATAGTTATAGACACTCCCCCCTTTTTGCGTTGTTTACCAGCGCAAACAAATTTAGAACGGACTCCTATCCCACAGCAAATCAGCAAAGCACACACGCAAGTTCTTAACGGCGCACACACAGACACACGAACTAACCAGAGCCCAAAGTGGTGAGAAAACTCACCCTTATCTGCCGGACTCCGGAGCGAAAGTCAGCTCGGCGCCCATGAATGGAACACTGAGAAAAAACGCAATTCCATCCCATCCTCCTCGCCATTTTGTTGTGTCGAGAAAACGTTGCTAATTATGCTGTGAGACCAAGGAGAACCGCTGACGCTGTATTTTGATCATAAAGGTTTATTCATATCAAAGGGTTACAGCGTCGATTTACAGATACCTGCAGATATCTGGAGAATAATCGCCCCATCTCAAATATGATTATTCTGTCTTCCTTTGTCTTAACTGTGGTATTTATATCCTATGCCCTATGTAATATAATATGGGTGGTTTTTCCTACCAACCAATCCCAGGAGGCCACCTAACAGACTTCCTCGGCTTTAGGGTGCCCCTATAGAACTCCTCCCCAGATGCTCCCTTTAAGCTTAGTCAACATCCTCTAAAACAATTTGAAACCATTAGCAAAGTCATAAATTCCTCAGATACTGCACGAGCAATTTAGCTAGCTAGGTAATGTACGCTTACCTGAAATAAAAAATTATTTGAACCCCTGCTGATTTTGTACGTTTGCCCACTGACAAAGACATGATCAGTCTATAATTTTAATGGTCGGTTTATTTGAACAGTGAGAGACAGAATAACAACAAAAAAATCCAGAAAAACAGATGTCAAAAATGTTCAAAATTTTAATGAGGGAAATAAGTATTTGACCCCCTCTCAATCAGAAAGATTTATGGCTCCCAGGTGTCTTTTATACAGGTAACGAATGGCACACATACACAGTCCATGTCTCAATTGTATCAAGGCTTAAAAATCCTTCTTTAACCTGTCTCCTCCCCTTCATCTACTCTGATTGAAGTAGATGTAACAAGTGATGTCAATAAGGGATAATAGCTTTCACCTGGATTCACCTGGTCAGTCTATGTCATGGAAAGAGCAGATGTTAATAATGTTTTGTACACAGTGTACAGCACATGACCAGAAGTATGTGGACACCTGCTCGTCGAACATCTCATTCCAAAATCATGGGCATTAATATGGAGTAGGTCCCCCCTTTGCTGCTATAACAGCCTCCACTCTTCTGGGAAGGCTTTCCACTAGATGTTGGAACATTGCTGCGGGGACCTGCTTCCATTCAGTCACAAGAGCATTAGTGTGATCGGGCACTGATGTTGGGCGATTAGGCGTGGCTCGCAGTCGGCGTTATAACTCATCCCAAAGGTGTTCGATGGGGTTGAGGTCAGGGCTCTGTGCAGGCCAGTCAAGTTCTTACACACCGATCTCGACAAACCATTTCTGGATGGACCTCACATTGTGCACGGGGGCATTGTCAGGCTGAAACAGGAAAGGGCCTTCCCCAAACTGTTGCCACAAAGTTGGAAGCACAGAATCGTCTAGAATGTCATTGTATGCTGTAGCGTTAAGATTTCCCTTCACTGGAACTATGAGGCCTAGCTCGAACCATGAAAAACAGCCCCAGACCATTATTCCTCCTTCACCAAACTTTACAGTTGGCAATATGCATTCGGGCAGGTAGCGTTCTCCTGGCATCCGCCAAACCCAGATTTGTCCGTCGGACTGCCAGATGGTGAAGCGTGATTCATCACTTCAGAAAACGTGTTTCCACTGCTCCAGAGTCCAATGGCGGCGAGCTTTACACCACTCCAGCCGAACCTTGGCATTGCGCATGATGATCTTAGGCTTGAAATTTGACAAACTGACTTGTTGGAAAGGTGGCATCCTATGACGGTGCCACATTGAAAGTCACAGCTCTTCAGTAAGGCCATTGTACTGCCAATGTTTGTCTATGGAGATTGCATGGCTGTGTGCTCTATTTTATACACCTGTTTTGCAACGGGTGTGGCTGAAATAGCCGAATCTACCAATTTGAAGGGGTGTCCACATACTTTTGTATATATATATATATATATATATATATATATATATATATATATATATATATATATATATATATATATTTAAGTGACGTATTATGACTTGACTGTGTTTAGCAAAACAACCTTTTTCCCTCAAACTGTTGGTGTGACTGTGGGAAATGTTTATGAATTTTGTGAAACTTGATTTGCTTGTTATTTTGCATTTGTGGGGGGGGGGCGACGACGACAAAGAAATGACCAAACCATATTGTTTATGTCCATTGAATAACAAATTAGATATACAAATATAGCTGAATGGGGTTCACAGGATTACAAAGGACACAAGATCCATTGGATAACAAAGCAAGCACTTTCCTGAACCAACACCTGCAAATGACTACCCCTCCCCCTTTCTAGCTCTGACTTTGCTAATAACTACTTTATTGAAGAAAAGTGTACTTACTATGCCTGTGATATGTGGTTGTCCCTCCTATCGATCTTAAGATGAATGCACCAACTGTAAGTCGCTCTGGATAAGAGCATCTGCTAAATGACTAAAATGCAAAATATCTTCCTTTATGTGCAATCAGTGAAATCAATACCATGTTTCTCTCAATACCACAAGGATGACGCAAGTGAAGTTTAGTGCTGTAGGTTGGTAATCTTTGAATGTAGCAGGTAATCATTCTTAGTCATTACTCAATGTATTGAGTTGATATACCAATTCTGGGGTATGCAGTGTCTTATATTCAAACTGTTCTAAGGACATTTACGGTTGAAGTCGGAAGTTTACATACACTTAGGTTGGAGTCATTAAAACACGTTTTTTCAACCACTCCACAAATTTCTTGTTAACAAAATATAGTTTTGGCAAGTCGGTTAGGACATCTACTTTGTGCATGACACAAGTAATTTTTCCAACAATTGTTTACAGACAGATTATTTCACTTATAATTCACTGTATTACAATTCCAGTGGGTCAGAAGTTTACATACACTAAGTTGACTGTGCCTTTAAACAGATTGGAAAATTCCAGAAAATGATGTCATGGCTTTAGAAGCTTCTGATAGGCTAATTGACATCATTTGAGTCAATTGGAGGTGTAGCTGTGGATGTATTTCAAGGCCTACCTTCAAACTCAGTGCCTCTTTGCCCACATCATGGGAAAATGAAAATAAATCAGCAAAGACCACAGAAAGAAAGTTGTAGACCTCCACAAGTCTGGTTCATCCTTGGGAGCAATTTCCAAACGCCTGAAGGTACCATGTTCATCTATACAAACAACAGTACGCAAGTATAAACACCATGGGACCACGCAGCCGTCATACCACGCGTTCTGTCTCCTAGAGATGAACGTACTTTGGTGCGAAAAGTGCAAATCAATCCCAGAACAACAGCAAAGGACCTTGTGAAGATGCTGGAGGAAACAGGTACAAAAATATCTATATCCACAGTAAAACAAGTCCTATATCGACATAACCTGAAAGGCCGCTCAGCAAGGAAGAAGCCACTGCTCCAAAACCGCCATAAAAAAAGCCAGACTACGGTTTGCAACTCCACATGGGGACAAAGATCGTACTTTTTGGAGAAATGTCCTCTGATCTGATGAAACATATATCGAACTGTTTGGCCATAATGACCATCGTTATGTTTGGAGGAAAAAGGGGGATGCTTGCAAGCCGAAGAACACCATCCCAATCGTGAAGCACGGGGGTGGCAGCATCATGCTGTGGGGGTGCTTTGCTGCAGGAGGGACTGGTGCACTTCACAAAATAGATGGCATCATGAGGAAGGAAAATTATGTGGATATATTGAAGCAACATCTCAAGACATCAGTCAGGAAGTTAAAGCTTGGTCGCAAATGGGTCTTCCAAATGGACAATGACCCCAAGCATACTTCCAAAGTTGTGGCAAAATGGTTTAAGAACAACAAAGTCAAGGTATTGGAGTGGCCAGTCCTGACCTCAATCCTATAGAAAATGTGTGGGCAGAACTGAAAAAGCGTGTGCGAGCAAGGAGGCCTACAAACCTGACTCAGTTACAGCAGCTCTGTCAGGAGGAATGGGCCAAAATTCACCCAACTTATTGTGAGAAGCTTGTGGAAGGCTACCCAAAACGTTTGAGTGAAACAATTTAAAGGCAATGCTACCAAATACTAGTTGAGTGTATGTAAACTTCTGACCCACTGGGAATGTGATGAAAGAAATAAAAGCTGAAATAAATCATTCTCTCTACTATTATTCTGACATTTCACATTCTTAAAATAAAGTGGTGATCCTAACTGACCTAAAACAGGGAATCTTTACTAGGATTAAATGTCAGGAATTGTGAAAAACTGAGTTTAAATGTATTTGGCTAAGGTGTATGTAAACTTCCGACTTCAACTGTACATAAGGTTTACATACCAAATTTCATGGCCCCATGTCCATCAGTTTAGTTCTTATAGTCTAGGTGTGATAAGGTGCCATCTAGTGGTGTAGCGTGACCGACGTTGAATGCAGCAACTAATCATTCTCAAATTCATTAGAGGCTAATTAATTGAGTTTATCACAGGAGGTTGCTGGTGCCTTAATTGGGGAGGATGGGCTCGTGGTAATGGCTGTAGCGGAATTAGTGGAATGGTTTCAAACACATGGTTTCCATGTGTTTGATGCCATTCCATTGACTGCGTTCCAGACATTATTGTGAGCCGTCCTCTCCTCTGCAGCATCCTGTGAAGTATATACCAAATATTGAGTCAATCTGATTGATGATTCATAAGAAAAATATTTTTAGCATTAGCATAATGTGCATCTGTAGGTACAGTGTGGCCATATTCGAATGCAGCATCAATTTTTTCTCAGCCGTTAAAGACCGATGTCATCAGTCTAAATACAACATCTGGAGTGAATCTGACGTATGGTTCATGAGAAGATGATTGCAGATGGTTTTGAGCATTAGCGTTACATATGCAAAGAATGAGTTAATAGTTTCCTTTTTTTAAAATATATATTAATACCAAATAGTGTGGTTCATCTTAGGGATGTCCATGATAGCGATGACAAGTTTCAAGTTGATAGGCCACTGTGGAGTGGATTTGCAGTGGTTTCAATTGACACATAAAATCAGATTGTTTTTCTTTCAATACCTCAGCCATTTTTTGACCATTCCCTTAGCTTTGTACCATGGGCTTCATTTCAAAATGTAATTTGGTGCTATGGTTCAATCTTTGCATATTTTTGCATATTAGTGTATGTGCTAATAATGTTGATGCATTCAAAGATGGCCACACTATACCAGTAGATGCATATTAGGGAATGTGCTAATATGCATCTACTGGTATAGTGTGGCCATCTTTGAACGCATCAACGTTATTTTCTCAAACTCTTTAGGGACTATTGTGATGAGTCCAAAGACCAAATTTGGAGTGAATCCAACTTTTAGTCCATGAAGAGGTTTTATGATTATTTTAAGCATTAGCGTTACATAGTCAAAAAAAGTGAATTGTTAATAGTTTCCTTATTTGTTAAGATATCAATGCCAAACATAACATGGTTCATCATGGTGATGCCTTTGATGACCCTAAAACGTTTCAAGTTTCCTATTTTGTTGCCTTACAACCTGGGATTAAGATGGATTTTTTGGGAGGTTGTATCATTTGAGTTACACAAGATGCCTATCACTTTAAAGATGCAAAATATGTTTTTTTGTGAAACAAACAAGAAATAAGACAAAAAAACAGAAAACGATTCAATACTTTGTAAAGCCACTTTTTGCAGCAATTACAGCTGCAAGTCTCTTGGGGTATGTCTCTATAAGCTTGGCACATCTAGCCACTGGGATTTTTGCCCATTCTTCAAGGAAAAACTGCTCCAGCTCCTTCAAGTTGGATGGGTTCCGCTGGTGTACAGCAATCTTTAAGTCATACCACAGATTCTCAATTGGATTGAGGTCTAGGCTTTGACTAGGCCATTCCAAGACATTTAAATGTTTCCCCTTAAACCACTTGAGTGTTGCTTTAGCAGTATGCTTAGGGTCATTGTCCTGCTGGAAGGTGAACCTCCGTCCCAGTCTCAAATCTCTAGAAGACTGAAACAGGGCGGCAGGTAGCTTAGTGGTTAAGAGCGTAGTGCCAGAAACCGAAAGGTCGCTGGTTCTAATCCCTGAGCCGACTAGGTGAAAAATCTGTCGATGTGCCCTTGAGCAAGGCACTTAACCCTAATTGCTCCTGTAAGTCGCTCTGGATAAGAGCGTCTGCTAAATGACTAAAATGTAAAATGTAAAACAGGTTTCCCTCAAGAATTTCCCTGTATTTAGCGCCATCCATCATTCCTTCAATTCTCTCCAGTTTCCCAGTCCCTGCCAATGAAAAACATCCCCACAGCATGATGCTGCCACCACCATGCTTCACTGTGGGGATGGTGTTCCCGGGTGATGAGAGGTGTTGGGTTTGCGCCAGACATAGCGTTTTCCTTGATGGCCAACAATCTCAATTGTAGTCTCATCTGACCAGAGTACCTTCTTCCATATGTTTGGGGAGTCTCCCACATGCCTTTTGGCGAACACCAAACGTGTTTGCTTATTTTTTTCTTTAAGCAATGGCTTTTTTCTGGCCACTCTTCCGTAAAGCCCAGCTCTGTGGAGTGTTCGGCTTAAAGTGGTCCTATGGACAGATACTCCAATCTCTGCTGTGGAGCTTAGCAGCTCCTTCAGGGTTATCTTTGGTCTCTTTGTTGCCTCTCTGATTAATGCCCTCCTTGCCTGGTCCGTGAGTTTTGGTGGGCGGCCCGCTCTTGGCAGGTTTGTTGTGGTGCCATTTTCTTTCAATTTTTTAATAATGGATCTAATGGTGCTCTGTGGGATGTTCAAAGTTTCGGATATTTTTTTATAACCCAACCCTGATCTGTACTTCTCCACAACTTTGTCCCTGACCTGTTTGGAGAGCTCCTTGGTCTTCATGGTGCCGCTTGCTTGGTGGTGCCCCTTGCTTAGTGGTGTTGCTGACTCTGGGGCCTTTCAGAACAGGTGTATATATATTGAGATCATGTGACAGATCATGTGACACTTAGATTGCACAGAGGTGGACTTTATTTAACTAATTATGTGACTTCTGAAGGTAATTGGTTGCACCAGATTATTTAGGGGGTTCATAGCAAAGGGGGTGAATACATATGCACGCACCACTTTTCCGTTATTAATTTTGTAGTTATTTTTTCATTTCACTTCACCAATTTGAACTATTTTGTTATGGTTAATGAGAAAACGTTTTTCAAAGGTTTTCCCAAATTTCCAAGATGGAAGAAAATCTTTGAGGCAAATTTGTTCAGCATGCGGAAAGACAACTACGTACAAAGTTTCAAGTCACTTGGTCAAACGGGGCGACGGATATGAGGGTTTAAGTGAGACTGCTTATAACAGCGCCCCCTATAGGCCAATAGGTGCCATTACTTTTGACCAAGTTACTCATGGCCTTTAGTTTCTGTGTGCCAAATTAGATACTTTTTTTACCAGTCTATGCTTGAGTTATTTGACCATGTCAAGAAATTCAGACAATAACAATAGGTGTTCGCAGCTTTGCTGTGAACCCCTAATTACATAGAATAATTTAATAGGATTGCTGTGTGTGTATATGAGACATACCTTTTTGTTACACTGGCCTAAATGCAACCAGCTCTTTAAAGTTTAATAACTTTTTGTTTTATTATTACTATCATCCTTGAATTTCATCATTTCTCTTTGCACAAAAACAAATAATACATTTGGAGTAGACTCCAACTGCTCCGTCCCTCTCTCCCAACCAACCACTGGTTAAAGTCTTTAACACAGAAATCATTAGAAATTACAACAAAAATGTAAAACAGAATACAAATAAAATCAACCCTGAAATATAGTAATAATAACAACAATAGCAAGAAGAATCGATTTTCCCAGCACTGTAAAGGAAAAATCCACCCAAAAACTATCTTTTGGTATTTGTTTCTTTAGTCCATTATTGACATAGTGCCAAAATGTTTTGCTTGTCAGCAATCACGTTTTCAAGATATGTAACTTTCAAAATACAGAAATCATCCCTGTATGATGCAATTTGCATATATGATGCAAAATGCATCATACGGGGATAATATCCATTTTTGGGTCGAGTTTTCCTTTAAAACAAGGATAATTTAAAAGAAAAAAAGAAAATGCCTTTTTTTTACTGAAAGAGAATGACAGACTATCATTGTTGTCGCCATAGAAATAAGATATACAGTTGGTATCATAAGTACAAACCCCCTTGGATTTCTTCACATTTTATTGTTACAAGGTGGGATTTAAATGGATTTGTCAACAATTCACACAAAACACTAATGTCAAAGTGGAAGAAAAATTATATAAAAAAATGCAAAGATTATTGAAAAAGAAAACACTAATATACTGTACCTTGATTTGAAGTATTCACCCCAGAGTCAATACAGGTTAGAAACACCTTTGGCAGCGATTACAGCCCAAGAGCAATGCACACCTGAATTGTGCAACATTTAATTATTTAAATAATTCTTCAAGCTCTGTGAAGGTGTTGGTGATCATGGCTAGACAGACATTTTCAAGTCTTACCAAATATTTTCAAGCAGATTCAAGTCAAAACTGTAACTTGGCCACTCAGGAACATTCACTGTCTTTATGGTAAGCAACTCCAGTTTAGATTGGGCCTTGTGTTGTAGGTTGTCCTGCTGAAAGGTGAATTCCTCTCCCAGTGTCTGGTGTAAAGCAGACTGAAGCAGGTTTTCCTCTAGGATTTTGCTTGTGCTTAGCTCCATCCCTTTCTTAGGCAACAACAATATTATAGTTATTTAGTTTTCATTAATTTGTACAAATGTAGAATTTTCTTTGCACTTTTTTTTTGTGTAGATCAATGACCACAAAATCACAATTAAATCTATTTCAATCCCACTTTGTAACACAACAAAATGTAAAAAAATCCAAGGGGGGTAAATATACTGAACAAAAATATAAACTGTAAACTGCTGGTCCCATGTTTCATGAACTAAAAGATCCCAGAAATTGTCCATATGCACAAAAAGCTTATTTCTCTCAAATTTTGTGCACAAATTTGTTTACATCCCTGTTAGTGAGCATTCTATAATTAGTCAAGATAATCCATCCACCTGACTGGTGTGGCATATCAAGAAGCATATTAATAAAAGGCCACTATAAAATGTGCAGGAGTATTTCTGTGGGGAAAAACTCATTCTGATTGGCTGGGCTGATTTCCTTATATGAACTGTAACTCAGAAATTGTTGCATGTTGCGTTTATATTTTTGTCCAGTATACTTAAGATATACTGGATATACTGGACAGGTATACCGGTGCACAACACACATGTGTTGTGCACCGGTATACCTGTTCATTCCTCTTCACCCACTCCCTTCTCTCACCCCTCCCCAGGCAGGCAGCTATCATTTGACTGGAGGTTACACCCTCCCTCACACCTTCTCTCCACTGGCAGAGTGAGAGAGCCAAAGAGAGAGAGAGAGCTCCTACTAAAGATAGAATATCAATGCAGCTGATGACGTAAAAAATACACACAACCACAATTCACAATCTCACACACACATTAACACACTAAGGCACGCACACACACAAGGTTTAGCATCATCCTACAAAAGTCTGCGGCCTTGCTCTGAATACATTGGGAATTTAAATATTTATGTCACTCACTCTCTCCCTCTCTCTTCTCATCGCTCTCTGTCATTCTCCCTCTCTCTGTTTCTGCTCCATGGGGTACTGGTCATCATAAGGCTGTTGACATGGTATCCTGTTCACAATAATAATAATAACACCTAACTGTTCCTCATAACCCCTTCTACAGGAAATAGAACATGCCAGGTTAGGGAGGTGCGGTGCACGCTGTGATAAGTGGGGGGGGAGGTCCTGTGGGGGAGAGGGCGCTAGGGTGTAGGTGAGAGGGCGAGGGGTTGAGCTAGATTGGGGGGGGTTTGCGTGAAGGGGTACAGTGAGATGCAGGATTGGGGAGTAACTGATAACATGTAATTTGATTACATAACAATTACTGTAATAGGTTATGTTACCAGGAAAAATATTGTAATCAAATTACAGATACATTTTTTGGGGGGGATGACTACTTATTGGATTATTTCATATTCAGAAAGGCATTTTGTTTGCGTAAAAATACATTGACACCTTTCTGTTTTCTCAATTACATTTAATTCAGCATTGAAAAAAGGTGCAAGTTTAAGTTTGTTCCACCGGAGCGAGTCTAACAACAAGTCAGAGATCACTATGATGACACACCAAATGCGCTTGATGGATCCTTTTGGTCTTCTTCTAATGCCTCTTAAGGGGAAAGTAATCCAAATGTAACTGAAAATTATCAGATTACGTTACTGAGTATGGATAATCCAACAATTACTGATTATAATTTTGGACAGGCAACTACTAAATATAACGGATTACATTTAGAAAGTAACCTACCAGTTAGTGGGAAGTTGAATGGCCGAGGAGGGGTGAGGGGGAGTTCTAGATAGGGCGGGTCTTGGGTGAGGGGTATAGGGTTGGGTGAGGCGATCGAGGTGGGGGGTGGGGGTGAGGGGTTAAAAGAATGCGCCCCCCTCCAGGCATTCTTTTACCCAAACAAAGTCAAAACCAAACAAATATTAAAATCTACAAGAGAAGAAGTGCTTAATTCATTTGTCCAGTGATCTGAATACATTTAACATTTTAGTCATTTAGCAGACGCTCTTATCCAGAGCGACTTACAGTTAGTGAGTGCATACATTTTTCATACTGGCCCCCCATGGGAAACGAACCCACAACCCTGGCGTTGCAAGCGCCATGCTCTACCAACTGAGCTACAGGAGGGCGGATACATACAATTTAATAATTAAATACTCTTAGATAAAAGGTTGAATATTTTGGGACGCACATCATAAAGGGAGGGGAGGGGTGGAGGAGTAGAAGGATGTGATGGGAATGGAGGATTAGAACGATGGCTGCTGTGTGTTTCTCTCTCAGGATGATATTCTCTGTACTGAAGCGTGATACTACCCCATTAAAAACAAAATAATCACAAGTTTCTTTCTGTCATAATAACATGATAAATCATCATGGTGATATAACAATAAAATAAATGTTTTAAAGAAAGGCAACGAATGAAACTGAACTTTTTCCAGTGCACAACCAGGAAAAAGAAAGAAAGAACATTTCAATTTTAAGTTCAGTCCTCCAATGATCAAGCAAGTCTATTGGCCTGGGACTTGAAGATATGGGGATGATTTCACCCCTGATGTAAGGAAAAAATAAAAAAGAGATAAGGGGTGGAGGAAGACAGAGCAGGGGGTTTGGGAGGGGCCTGGTGTTTGTGTACGTGTGTGTGTGTGTGTATTAAAAACAGACAGCAGTCATTAAGGGTGGAGTCCAGTGAAGGCTGGTGGGAGGAGCTATAGGAGGACGTGCTCATTGTAATAGCTGAAATGGAAAAATTGAACGGAGTCAAAAGTGGTTTCCATATGTTTGATACCGTTCCATTAGTTCCATTCCAGCCATTACAATGAGCCCGTCCTCCTATAGCTCCTCCCACCAGCCTCCACTGTTGGAGTCTGGTTTAGCGTGTGTGTGTTAAAACAGAGTGTTGTCTGGGGTGTTGACTGTCTCCCCTCACATCAAACAGGCAGAGAAATACATGGCTCAGCTCAGCGTTGTGCTGCACAAAGAGTCTGTCCATCCACTAAACCAAAAGGCCAGTGAGTGTGTGAATATGATCCACAGTACAGGTTCCAGGTAGTCCATTTGGGTCAGAGAACAACAGAACCCAGAACAGGAGAACAGTTCCAGTGTTGAGTTATTTTATTTCCAGAATCCAGTAAGTCCGCTCTGTTCACTTCACTCTAGAACTCAGTCTAGAACCCACTGTAGTAGAACAGAGGGGAGAAGAGTGAAGGTCAGTCTTAGGCCTCTGCTCTCCCTTTCTTCCTCTCCTCCCCTACCTCTCCTCTCAGAACAGTGTGTGTGTGTAGAGTGTGCATAACCACCAGTGTGGAATGAAAGGAGTAGAACAGCAGAACCAACATGCAGTGGATATAGAACAAGAGAACCCAAGAAGACACCAGCTAGAGAACGTTCAAAAGGTTCTAAAACACAAACCTCAACAGAGAAAAAGAAAGAACTAGGTAGAATTATCCCCATTTCCTTCCCTCCTAACAGAAGAGAACAATCTCGTCATCTAAAGTCTTTAAAATATTCTCTAACATTGACCCCTCAAACCCATTCAGGTCCCAAACTCCCCCCTCCAGCACCAATACATATAGTTCTTCTCCTCTCTTCCTTATGATCAGACTTCCCACGAGTTCTTCCTTCCTTCCTTGCTTTCCTCTCCTTTCTTCCCCCATTCCTCTCTTCCGGCATATATGTAAACCCCCCCATCTCTCCCCCTCCCTCCATCCATCCATCCCTGCGTCTCACAGTTTGAGCTCGTTGGCAATCTTTGACGCAATGTTTTTAAACACGATCGACGTCCCGGAGATCCTCTTGAACCGCACGCCGTTCAGCGAGAGGCGGGGCAGCTTGCACACCTCCATCTCCCATTGGACGAAGTCATCGCGGGCAGGGTTCCCCGAGACGCAGAGCAGCATGTAGCGCTCCCGGAGCTCGTACTCACAGCTGTTGGAATCTAGAACCTTCCGGATCTCTTGCATCATCTCCCCGGGTTCCATGGAGGACGTGGTCTTCATCGACCAGGTGAACCGGAGGGAACGTGGTTTGGTCGACAGGTCCTTCGAGGACGGGGTGCCGGAAACGGGGGAGGAGTTATCTTTGTTCTCGTCTCCGCCACCGCTGTGGGAGGATCCTAGGACGCCGCTCTTCTCTGATTTGTCAACAGCGCTGCTCAGCATCGACCTATATGAAGAGAGGGATGGAAGGATGAGAGAAAGAGGGGGAGGGAGAGAGAGAGAGGGGTGGGGGAGAGAGAGCGAGAGAGAGGGGGGTGGGTGAGAGAGAGGGAGTGGGGGGGGTTGGAGAGGGAGGCAGAGAGAGGCAGAGAGAGAGAAACAGTGAGAAACAGAGTCAAGCAAACAGAACGACAGAAGGGAGAGAAATGAAGGGATGTTGAGAGGATTAGGAGAAACGGGGAGTTCAGGAAAATGAACGGAGAAAAAGACACAATATGAACAATGATTGTAATATAGCCCTGACACACACACCCCTAACCATGCATGTACACCCCTACGTCACACAAACACACTCACTTCCATTTGCTAACATCCAGACCCTTCATCCCTGATTGGTTAAAAGTAGGGTTTGTCATCAACCAATTAACACCCAATTACTGAACCAATTAACCCTCTACCCTTTAATCCAATCACATCTAGCTCTCTGAGATTTACTGATTAGGTCTGATTGATTGAGGGATTGTTGGGTTGAGTCTGTGGTTGTTGTCCTTATTCTCACCTGCTCCCCTTATCCTGACCCTCTCCCTCATACAGACTCTCAGAACATGGTGGCTTTCTGTATCAGGTGTAAATCCATTTGAATTCATTCACTTTTTGACAGCACCCCTTTTGACTTGAATGAAAACGTCCATACATATTTGTCCATTGTAGAAGTGCTCAGAAAGTGTCTTTTTGGACTTAAATGCCAAAACATTCGAAAGATAAAGGTGCTCAATGTTGAACCATTTTGCATACCCTTTCCTAATGCCTTTACTAATCTTCACCACCAGAGAGAGCAGAAACTCTGGTTAAATTGCAGAACCTCACTAAAACTGTGGCTAAAACTGTCAACACACTGACATTTAAACTGACAGTTAGTGAGTCTCTGTTTAAATATAAATTTGATAGATAACCATCACCAACTCCATTTGTGTGACAAAGCCAGGTAACTTCTGTCAAAGTTCGTTTTTTCTTGTTCAGCTATAGCAGTGAGTGTGTGTGTATGTGTGTGTGACATAAGTGTGTATGAAACAATGCCTATGATCTGTATGCATCCAAATGTGTGTTTTGGGGTGTGTGTTGCACTGTGTAGCCAGAGCCGGCCAAAGCCCTGCTGCAAAGTCTTGCTGCTGTTGCTGTCGTGTTGAATAGCCAGTGCCAGAGAATAGGGGGATGAAATAAAGAGTGAAGCCTCCAGAAAGAAGAGTGCAGCTTCAGACACACTTCATCCCTCCAGTGCCTCTCCCCCTCTCCCTCTTCCCAAAAAAGGACAGATGAAGTTTGTATTTTTCCAAGGGTAAAGACTCACATCACTATCTACAAATGCATCCCAAAACAACAATAACGCTAAAACACTTTCCTAGAGGGTTATAATTTCATATAAAAAGTTTAACTATGTACGTTAAGGCCAGGGCATTTAGGTACAGAAGGAATCTCCTTAGAACCATTAAAATCACTCTACTACTAACTGAAGTTGGGAAACCACCACTGCACTAGACTAAGACTGACTTGTTTCAGGAAACTAGGCGTATGTTGCACGCCACTACTTCACAGGAGGCATTTGAAAGTAAAACATTTTCTAAAATCTAAATGCGTTTTTTGTTAGAAATGCCTTCTGGAACATGTGAACTTTAATAACAAACTTGTATGCCATCTGAATACAATTGTTAAAATTAGGAGCCTAGTTGGTTTAGCCACGGAAAAAGACAGGAACCTTAGCCATGATTGGCTGAGATAATGGATGGGCTGGACATGCCGAGATATGAGTTCGGATTGGTCTGCCATGTAGCATGCCTTCTGTCTATAACATGAGCCGCTCAGTATGTGTAGATAATGCTTTCTACCACATCTTTTTTTAAAGATACAGTATCATGAAGAACTGCAAAAGTGTTGCTACTACTCTCCACTTTCTGGAGGACAATCGTGCCATGCCCCCTGCCCAGTCATGTTAAATCCATAGATTAGGGCCTAATGAATGTATTTAAATTGACTGATTTCCTTATATGAACTGTAACTCAGCAAAATATTTGAAATTGTTGCATGTTGCGTTTATATTTTTGTTCAGTATACTTAAGATACAGGTGTGTTGTGCTCCGGTATACCTGTTCATTCCTCCTCAACCACTCGCTATCCTTTGACTGGAGGTTACACCCTCCCTCACCCCTTCTCTCCACTGAGTGAGAGAGCCAAAGAGAGAGAGAGCTCCTACTAAAGATGGAATATCAATACCGCTGATGACCTAAATAATACACACAACCACCATTCACACTCTCACACACACATTAACACACTATAAGGCACGCACACACACACAAGGTTTGGCATCATCCTACAAAAGGCAGCAGCCTCATCGCTCTCTGTCATTCTCCCTCTCTCTGTTTCTGCTTCATGACCATGGGGGACTGGTCATCATAAGACTGTTGACATGGTATCATGTTCACAATAATAGTAATAACACCTAACTGTTCCTCACAACCCCTTCTACAGAAAATAACAAACCCCAAAGTGAACGAGCATTAGTCTTCTTCTTCATCATGTGTGACCACACTTAGACAAACATACACACCCGTCATGTACATTCCAGGTTAGGGAGGGGCGGTGCATGCTGAGATAAGTGGGGGGGAGGGGTGGGGTGGTGCCGCGGTCCTGTGGGGGAAAGGGCGCTAGGGGGTAGGTGAGGGGTCAAGGAGTTGAGCTAGATTTGTGGGGGGGAGTTTGCGTGAAGGGGTACAGTGAGATGCAGGATTGTGGAGTAACTGATTACATGGAATCAGTTACATGTAATTTCATTTTAAAAAAATACCTGTAATCGGTTATGTTACCAGGAAAAATATTGTAATCAAATTACAGATAAAAAAAAAAAATGTTGATTACTTATTGGATTACTTTCATATTCAAAAAGGCTGTTTGCGAAAAAATACATTGACACCTTTCTGTTTTCTCAATGACATTTAATTCAGCATTGAAAAAAGGTGCAAGTTTAAGTTTGTTCTACCTGAGCGAGTCTAACCACAAGTCAGAGACCACTATGAAGACATACCAAATGTGCTTGATGGATCCTTTTTGTATTCTTCTAATGCCTCTTAAGGGGAAAGTCATCCAAAAGTAACTGAAAATTATCAGATTACGTTACTGAGTATGGATAATCCAACAATTACTGATTACAATTTTGGACAGGTAACTACTAAATGTAACGGATTACATTTAGAAAGTAACCTACCAGTTAGTGGGAAGTTGAATGGCCAAGGAGGGGTGAGGGGGAGTTCTTGATAGGGCGGGTCTTGGGTGAGGGGTATAGGGTTGGGTGAGGAGATCGAGGTGGGGTGTGTGGGGTTTGAGTGGCCAACGTGACACGAGCATCCCCCCCCTCCCCCCCACCGAGGCATTATTTTACCCAAACAAAGTCAAAACCCAACAAATATTAAAATAATCTACAAGAGAAGAAGTTCTTAATTAATTTGTCCAGTGATCTGAATACATACAATTTAATAATTAAATACTCGTAGATAAAAGGTTGAATATTTGTACTTCTTACTGTTTTGGGACGCATGTCATAAAGGGAGGGGAGGGGTGGAGGAGTAAAAAGATGTGATGGGAGCGGAGGATTAGAAAGATGGCTGCTGTGTGTTTCTCTCTCTATCAGGATGATATTCTCTGTACTAAAGCGTGATACAACCCCATTAAAAACAAAATAAATCACAAGTTTCTTTCTGTCATAATAACATGATAAATCGTCATGGTGATAGAACAACAACAATAAAAAAATTGGCTGAGATAATGGATGGGCTGGACATGCTGAGAGATGAATTCGGATTGGTCTGCCATGTAGCATGCCTTCTGTCAATAACATGAGCCGCTCAGTATGTGTAGATAATGCTTTCTACAGCGTCTTTTTTTAAAGATACAGTATCATGAAGAACTGCAAAAGTGTTGCTACTGCTCTCCACTTTCTGGAGGACGATCGTGCTATGCTGACTCTCTCGGACTCTCAAAATCAAACAGACGATGAGGAAATCCCTGATTTAGGTTTCATTGAACCAGACATTGTTGAGTCTTCTGATGACAGTGATAGGGGAAGAAACGGCGATCAACAGTATTGTTGTCATGGAAGAAGTTGACCGAGTTTTGAAATCTGTGGAATGCCCAGTGGAAGCAGAGTATGATAGCTAGGGAGATGGAGAGAATTCTGGCGTTTGATTGCATATATGCGGAGGGAGTCGAAAAGAGAAAACACCTGTCTCCGGAGTACATCTTCAAACTAAGGGCAACCATGGCATCCATGACAGAGAGGGAGAAGCGTTGATCAATGTATACGGGTAAGAGTCTAGCTAGATACATTTTCAGATATTATAAGTTTCTAATTTTGTCAGAAAGTAGTTTTTATTGCAAGTTAAACAATACTGTTAGCTAGCTAGCTAACATTAGCTGGCTGGCTCGCTAGCTAACATTACATGTATGATCTGTGTTGTAATATTATTTGTATTTCAGAAATTCATTTGCATTGCAAGTAACAGCCTAATGTTAGCTAGCTAGCTAGCTAACATTAAACCTAGTTGGTTAGCTTTTGCTACCTGCAGGCTCATGCATGTTGGCTAGCTATGACAATCAGTTTGTATTGCTAGTAGTATGGGTTAGGACTATCGAAACGGGGAACTCGGAAATCTCAGACTTCAGTTCATTCAAGATAACTGGGAACTCGGAAAGAAACAAGCTTCGACTGGGAAAAATCGTTTTGAACGGTCATCCAACTAGGGAACTCGGGCCTCTTTCTAGAGCCCCGACTTTCCGACCTGAAGATCACTGACGTCATGATTTGACCTCGTATTTTTCTAAGTTCCCAGTTGTCTTGAAAGCACCATTAGGTTAATTGTTTAGCTAGGTAGCTAGCTAGCTTCATGTCTAAACAAAATACTTAACTTCGCCAGATGATTACATGACCCATCAAGTTAGCCAGGTGTGTCTGGGGGTGAATACGGTCATCTATTGCATTTCATGTCTAGACAATAGTGACCCATCCACTTAGCTGGATGTGGCTGAGGGGTGGTTATAGCATTTATTTCACATGACCCATCAATTTAGACAAATGTGTCTGGGTAAGAATCATCTAATAGTTATACAATATTTATACAATATTTACCTGGCCACTTTATATTTTTGATATTGCAAATATGCAAGTAACCATTTCATGGTACCATTTACACCTTCTGTATCCTGTGCATGTGACAAATAAACTTAGATTTTATTTGATATAGTGTGTGTTTACCAGAGACGGTAATGGGAAAAACAACATGACCTGCACTAAAGTAAGATTAGGATATAGGCTAGGTACTATATCAAGTGTATTTTTGCTTCTACTTTCACCACTTTTTGTCCTTGGAAATCCTTGGTTGTTTACTACACTACTCACTCTGTTTAGCACATGACCTCACTTGAATCCTTAAAGAGATGGGTGGGGCTAAGGCTTAAGATGGTGTGAATGATGCTGAATGGGTGTAGACAAAGAAGAGCTCTCCAGTAGGTGTACCAAAACATTCAAGAGCCATTTTCTCAAAAGTGGGGTTACAAGTTTATCAACTTTCAAAGCAGAATTACTTTTCCATTGTTCCAACTGCAGTTTATGATATACCATTTTGTAGCTCTCAGTCTCTACTTTTATCCAATGTAAAAAACAGCATTTCAAAAGCTGCTATATAAGACCGAATCGAGGTGGTCAGTCAGATTTGTTCTCTTGCTTTGTTTGCTTTTTCCGCATTATTATGTCTGATAAGCTACACAGGAACGGGCTGAAAATAGCCCATATTAATATATGTAGCCTTAGAAATAAGGTTAATGAAATCTATAACTTCCTAACATCAGATAGGATTCATATATTAGCCATTTCTGAGACTCACTTAGATAATTAATTTGATGATACAGCAGTAGCAATACAAGGATATTACATCTATAGAAGAGACAGGAATGCTTATGGGGGAGGTGTTGCTGTATATATTCAGAGCCATATCCCTGTAATGCTTAGAGAAGATCTTATATCAAGTGTTATTGAAGTGTTGTGGTTGCACGGTCACCTGGCACATCTAAAGCCTTTTCTTTTGGGGTGTTGCTATAGGCCACCAAGTGCTAACAGTCAGTATCTAAATTACATGTGTGAAATGCTTGATAGTGTATGTGATGTAAACAGAGAGGTCTACATTCTTGGGGACCTGAATATTGTCTGGTTTTCATCAAGCTGTCCACTCAACAGGAAGCTTCTCACTGTAACCAGTGCCTGTAATCTGGTTCAGGTTATTAATCAACGTACCAGGGTGTTTACAAACACTACAGGAACAAGATCATCCACATGTATTGATCACATTTTTACTAATACAGTAGAACTTTGTTCTAAAGCTGTATCCGTACCCATTGGATGCAGTGATCACAACATAGTGGCTATATCCAGGAAATCTAAAGTTCCAAAAGCTGGGCCTAAAATAGTGTATAGAGATCATACAAAAGATTTTGCTGTGATTTATGTGGATGATGTTAAAAATATTTGTTGGTAGGATGTGAAGGAGCATCCAGACGCTGCACTTCATGAATTTATGAAATTGCTTCTTCCAATTATTGATCAACATGCACCTGTTAAGAAACTGACTGTTAGAACTGTTAAGGCTCCATGGATTGATGAGGAATTGAAAAACTGTATGGTAGAAAGAAATGGGGCAAAAGGAGTGGCTAATAAGTCTGGATGCACATCTGACTGGCTGACTTTATGCAAATTGTGAATTTATGTGACAGCAAAAAAAAAAGAATATAAGACACTATTATGAAGACAACATCAATGATATAAAACTTTGGAGTACTTTAAATGAAATTATGGGCAGAAAGACAAATTCATCTTTCATTGAATCAGATGGCTTATTCATCACAAAACTACAACGAACAGTGAGCCATCGTACTCATGCATTAAAAAAAACTATTAATGAAAGAAAAGCATTGTAAATTTGAATTTTGTAAAGTTAGTGTGGAAGAGGTGGAAAAAGTATTGTTATCGATCAATAATGACAAACCTCCTGGCATTGACAACTTAGATAGATGGAAAGCTACTGAGGATGGTAGCTGACCCTATAGCCACTCCTATCTGTCATATCTTTCATCTGAGCCTAGAGTAAAGTCTTTGTCCTCAATAATCTTCGTAAATGATATCATAGGTAGGACTGGTGGAGTTATGTCGCACATGCAGCTAACAAAAACATATGGAAATGTCTGCTCTACCCAAAATTACAACCAAATAATTGCAGCATTCCCGCAAAAATGGAAGAGGGAAGGGGGAAAAAGTAAGGAACTTGTCTGTCGGCCCTGCATTAAAGAACATAATTGGTTAAAGAAAATTGTGATAAATTAAAAAAGTATACCAGTTTCATTTAAGGACCAAAGGATTGACAGCCGTCCCATATAGATTGCAAAATAGTTGGGAAGAGATTTTTGACGTACCGATTCCATGGCATAGTGTTTATGAACTGATTCTTGCTACCAATAGAATGTTATTTATATGGGGGATATAATTTTCCCAGCTCTGCAGATTTTGCTGCAAAGAGACAAAATCATTAGATCATTTGTTTTGGCACTGTCCAATTATTAGCTTGTTTTTGGACACAGGTCCAGGAATGGCTAAAGGATTGCAATATTTACCTGGAGCTAACCCTGCAGATAGCACTACTGGGTGATCTGAAAAGTCATAGTCATAATATTATAATACTTTTAGCAAAAATGTTTATTTTCAATGTACAATCTGTAGAAAAAATAAGAATAGAAGGGTTCAGAACTTTTGCAAAACATCACAGTACAGTTGAAAAATATATGGCAAATAGAAATCCAATATGGATGGTGTTAAGAGATAGATGGTTGGTGTTGAATGGAGTTGAAGGATGGGACTAATAACAACTAACAACAACTAATAACAACAAGAGAACTAATGTAAAGCATACTGTGTCCATAATAAGTATTTGGTTATAGGTTGAGAGCTTTTGTGAAAGAGCACAGTTAGAAAGATATGGCATATAGAAGCAAACCGGAGAGGATGAGGGTAGAGGAAGTTCAGGAGTAAAAACAAACAAAATATCATTCTTGTAAAATTGACTGTGTCCATAAAATGTATATAGTATGTATAAGCTGGAAGTAGAGGCTTAAGCATTGTTGTTCACTAGTTTACTCCAATTAGGGAAGGGGTGGTGGGGTTGGAAAGAAATAAAGGGACATATATATTTTTTAAGGATATATATATATGTATGTACAGTGGGGAGAACAAGTATTTGATACACTGCCGATTTTGCAGGTTTTCCTACTTACAAAGCATGTAGAGGTCTGTAATTTTTATCATAGGTACACCTCAACTGTGAGAGACGGAATATAAAACAAAAATCCAGAAAATCACATTGTATGATTTTTAAGTAATTCATTTGCATTTTATTGCATGACATAAATATTTGATCACCTACCAACCAGTAAGAATTCCGGCTCTCACAGACCTGTTAGTTTTTCTTTAAGAAGCCCTCCTGTTCTCCACTCATTACCTGTATTAACTGCACCTGTTTGAACTCGTTACCTGTATAAAAGACACCTGTCCACACACTCAATCAAAACAGACTCCAACCTCTCCACAATTGCCAAAACCAGAGAGCTGTGTAAGGACATCAGGGATAAAATTGTAGACCTGCACAAGGCTGGGATGGGCTACAGGACAATAGGCAAGCAGCTTGGTGAGAAGGCAACAACTGTTGGCGCAATTATTAGAAAATGGAAGAAGTTCAAGATGACGGTCAATCACCCTCGGTCTGGGGCTCCATGAAAGATCTCACCTCGTGGGGCATCAATGATCATGAGGAAGGTGAGGGATCAGCCCAGAACTACACGGCAGGACCTGAAGAGAGCTGGGACCACAGTCTCAAAGAAAACCATTGGTAACACACTACGCCGTCATGGATTAAAATCCTGCAGCGCACGCAAGGTCACCCTGCTCAAGCCAGCGCATGTCCAGGCCCGTCTGAAGTTTGCCAATGACCATCTGGATGATCCAGAGGAATGGGAGAAGGTCATGTGGTCTGATGAGACAAAAATATAGCTTTTTGGTCTAAACTCCACTCGCTGTGTTTAGAGGAAGAAGAAGGATGAGTACAACCCCAAGAACACCATCCCAACCGTGAAGCATGGAGGTGGAAACATCATTCTTTGGGGATGCTTTTCTGCAAAGGGGACAGGACGACTGCACCGTATTGAGGGGAGGATGGATGGGGCCATGTATCACGAGATCTTGGCCAACACCCTCCTTCCCTCAGTAAGAGCATTGAAGATGGGTCGTGGCTGGGTCTTCCAGCATGACAACGACCCAAAACACACAGCCAGGGCAACTAAGGAGTGGCTCCGTAAGAAGCATCTCAAGGTCCTGGAGTGGCCTAGCCAGTCTCCAGACTTGAACCCAATAGAAAATCTTTGGAGGGAGCTGAAAGTCCGTATTGCCCAGCGACAGCCCCGAAACCTGAAGGATCTGGAGAAGGTCTGTATGGAGGAGTGGGCCAAAATCCCTGCTGCAGTGTGTGCAAACCTGGTCAAGACCTACAGGAAACGTATGATCTCTGTAATTGCAAACAAAGGTTTCTGTACCAAATATTAAGTCCTGCTATTCTGATGTATCAAATACTTATGTCATGCAATAAAATGCAAATGAATTACTTAAAAATCATACAATGTGATTTTCTGGATTTTTGTTTTAGATTCCGTCTCTCACAGTTGAAGTGTACCTATGATAAAAATTACAGACCTCTACATGCTTTGTAAGTAGGAAAACCTACAAAATCGGCAGTGTATCAAATACTTGTTCTCCCCACTGTATATGTACTTATATGTATGTGTATATGTATATATATATATATATTTGCAAGAGAAAAAAACATATGGGGGATTGGAAGTGATGCAGACAATTACATTGATGGAAGTTACAATCCATCTGCAATATTAAAGCTGATCTACTCCCTAAAATAAAATATATCTAAGAAAAAGACAAATAATAATAATAATAATGTCTTTGTCCTCAGGCCTGGAGGGAAGCCAAAGTCATTCCGCTACCGAAGAGTGGTAAAGCGGCCTTTACTGGTTCTAACAGCAGACATATCAGCTTGTTGCCAGCTTTTAGCAAACTGTTGGAAAAAATTGTTTGACCAAATACAATGCTATTTCTCTGTAAACAAATTAACAACAGACTTTCAGCATGCTTATAGAGAAGGGCACTCAACATGTACTGCACTGACACAAATGACTGATGATTGGTTGAAAGAAATTGCTAATAAGAAAATTGTGGGAGCTGTACTGTTAGATTTCAGTGCAGCGTTTGATATTATTGACCATAACCTGTTGAGAAAACGTGTGTGTTATGGCTTTTCAACCTCTGCCATATTATTGATTCATAGCCATCTATCTAATAGAAATCAGAGTTTTCTTTAATGGAAGCTGTCAAACATGTAAAGTATGGTGTACCGCAGGGCAGCTCTCTAGGCCATCTTTTCTATTTTTACCAATGACCTGCCACTGGCATTAAACAAAGCATGTGTCTCCATGTATGCTGATGATTCAACCATATACGCATTAGCAACCACAGCTAACGAAGTCACTGAAACCCTTAAAGAGTTGCAGTCTGTTTTGGAATGGGTGGCCAGTAATAAACTGGTCCTGAACATCTCTAAAACTAAGAGCATTGTATTTGGTACAAATCAAGTTCTAGACCACAGATGAGTCTGGTAATGAATGGTGTGGCTGTTGAACAAGTTGAGGAGACTAAATTACTTGGTGTTACCTTAGATTGTAAACTGTCATGGTCAAAACATATAGATTCAATGGTTGTAAAGATGGGGAGAGGTCTGTCCGTAATAAAGAGATGGTCTGCTTATTTGACACCACACTCCACAAAGCAAGTCCTGCTGGCTCTAGTTTTATTTATATTATTGTCCAGTCATATGGTCAAGTGCTGCAAAGAAAGACCTAGTTAAGCTGCAGCTGGCCCAGAAAAGAGTGGCAAGTCTTGCTCTTCATTGTAATCATCCAAAATTCTGAATTGAACCCAATCCTGCTATACAGTGCACTATTGAGCCCTGTGGGCAGTAATACTATATAGGGAATAGGGTGTCATTTGGGATGTACACGTTTATTCAGCATTGAACTGTCCAAAGTAAGCTTACTGAGCCTGTTACTATAGCTACTAAAGCATGTGTGATTTAAGATTCAAAATCCAACAAAACTTGTTATATGCCTTTAAAAAGTATTCACACCCCTTGACTTTTTCCACATTTTGTTTGTGTCACTGGTCTACACACAATACCCCATAATGTCAGAGTGGAATTATGTTTTTAGAAATGTTTACAAATTAATATAAAATGAAAAGCCAAAATGTCTTGACTCAATAAGTACTCATCCCCCTTTGTTATGGCAAGCCTAAATAAGTTCAGGAGTAAAAATGTGCTTAACAAGTCACATAATAAGTTGCATGGACTCACTGTGTGCAATAATAGTGTTTAACATGATTTTTGAATGACTACCTCATCTCTGTACCCCACACATATAATTATCTGTAAGGTCCCTCAGTCAAGCAGTGAATTTCAAACAGATTCAACCACAAAGACCAGGGAGGTTTTCCAATGCCTCGCAAAGAAGGGCACCTATTGGTAGAAGGGTAAAAAAACGAACAGACATTGAATATCCCTTTGAGCATGGTGAAGTTATTAATTACACTTTGGATGGTGTATCAATACACCCAGTTACTACAAAGATACAGGCGTCCTTCCTAACTCAGTTGACGGAGAGGAAGGAAACCGCTCAGGGTTTCACCATGATGCCAATGGTGACTTTAAAACAGTTACAGAGTTTAATGGCTGTGATAGGAGAAAACTGAGGATGGATCAACAACATTGCAGTTACTCCACAATACTAACCTAAATGACAGAGTGAAAAGAAGGAAGCTTGTACAGAATAAAATCATTCCAAAACATGCATCCTGTTTGCAATAAGGAACTAAAGTAAAACTGACAAAAATGTGGCAAAGAATTTAACTTTTCAGCAGGACAATAACCTAAAACAAGGCCAAATATACACTGGAGTTACTTACCAAGACAACATTGAATGTTCCGGAGTGGCCTAGTTACAGTTTTGACTTAAATCGGCTTGAAAATCTATGGCAAGACTTAAAAAATGGATGATCAACAACCAACTTGACAGAGCTTGAAGAATTTTTAAAAGAATAATGTGCTAATATTTTACAATCCAGGTGTGCAAAGCTCTTAGAGACTTACCCAGAAACTCACAGCTGTAATCACTGCCAAAGGTGATTCTAACATGTATTGACTCAGGGGTGTGAATACTTACACTACCGTTCAAAAGTTTGGGGTCACTTATAAATGTCCTTGTTTTCCATGAAAACATACATGAAATGAGTTTGAATAGGAAATATAGCTAAATGAATAGGAAATGTAGTCATTGACAAGGTTAGAGATAATGATTTTTAATAGAAATAATAATTGTGTCCTCCAAACTTTTCTTCGTCCAAGAATCCTCCATTTGCAGCAATTACAGCCTTGCAGACCTTTGGCATTCTATTTGTCAATTTGTTGAGGTAATCTGAAGAGATTTCACCCCATGCTTCCTGAAGCACCTCCCACAAGTTGGAGTGGCATGATGGGCACTTCTTACGTACCATATGGTCAAGCTGCTCCCACAACAGCTCAAAAGGGTTGAGATCCGGTGACTGTGCTGGCCACTCCATTACAGACAGAATACCAGCTGACTGCTTCTTCCCTAAATAGTTATTGCATAGTTTGGAACTGTGCTTTGGGTCATTGTTCTGTTGTAGGAGGAAATTGGCTCTAATCAAGCGCCGTCCACAGGGTATGGCATGGCGTTGCAAAATGGAGTGATAGCCTTCCTTCTTCAAGATCCCTTTTACCCTGTACAAATCTCCCACTTTACCACCACCAAAGCACCCCCAGACCATCACATTGCCTCCACCATGCTTGTCAGATGGCATCAAGCACTCCTCCAGCATCTTTTCATTTGGCCTGCGTCTCACAAATGTTCTTTTTTGTGATCCGAACACCTCAAATTTTTATTCGTCTTACCATAACACTTTTTCCAATCTTCCTCTGTCCAGTGTCTGTGTTCTTTTGCCCATCTTAATCTTTTCTTTTTATTGGCCAGTCTGAGATATGGCTTTTTCTTTGCAACTCTGCCTAGAAGGTCAGCATCCCAGAGTCGCCTCTTCACTGTTGACGTTGAGACTGATGTTTTGCGGGTACTATTTAATGAAGCTGCCAGTTGAGGACCTGTGAGGCGTCTGTTTCTCAAAGTAGACACTAATGTATTTGTCCTCTTGCTCGGTTGTGCACCGGGGCCTCCCACTCCTCTTTCTATTCTGGTTAGAGCCAGTTTGCGCTGTTTTGTGAAGGGAGTAGTAGCACAGCGTTGTACGAGATCTTCAGTTTCTTGGCAATTTCTCGCATGGAATAGCCTTGAATATACTGACGAGCTTCAGAAGAAAGTTATTTGTTTCTTCCCATTTTGAGCCTGTAATCGAACCCACAATTGCTGATGCTCCAGATACTCAACTAGTCTTAAGGCCAGTTTTATTGCTTCTTTAATCAGCACAACAGTTTTCAGCTGTGCTAACATAATTGCAAAGGGGTTTTATAATGACCAATTAGCCTTTTAAAAATGATAAACTTGGATTAGCAAACACAACGTGCCATTGGAACACAGGACTGATGGTTGCTGACAATGGGCCTCTGTATGCCTATGTAGATCAAAAAAATCAACAGTTTCCAGCTACAATAGCCATTTACAACATTAACAATGTCTACACTGTATTTCTGATCAATTTGATGTTATTTTAATGGACCATTTTTTTTGCTTTTCTTTCGAAAACAAGGAAATTGCTAACTAACCCCAAACTTTTGAACGGTAGTGTATGTAAATAAGATATTTCTGTATTTCATTTTCAATACATTTGTAGAAATTTCTAAAAACATGGGGTATTGTGTGTAGATGGGTGAGAAGAAACATCTATTTAAAATTATTTTTAAATTCAGGGTGCAACACAACAAAATCTGGAATAAGTTAAGGGGTATGAATACTTTCTAAAGCCACTTTGTTTTCACCTATACAGTACATCTCGAAAAGTATGTTTTTTACTTTTTTAAATGTATTGTGTGTTCTTACATAGAAAAAAACCTTGAAAATCACCAAATAAACTATGAATTAAAAGAACACAACAAACGGACCACTAAGACTATCTGTCATCATTGGCATCAGCTAATGGGGATCCTAATAAAATCAAAACTATTTGACAACACTAATGAAATGATGCATCGTCATCATTTTATGAGCATATCAGACGAGGTTCTAATTTTGTAAAAACAAATATTTAACCATTATTTAACTAGGCAAGTCAATTAAAAACTCATTCTTATTTACAATGACGGCCTACCAAGAGGCAAAAGGCCTCCTGCAGGGACAGGGCTGGGATAAAAAATATATATATATAGGGCAAAACACACATCACGAGAGACACCACAACACTACATAAAGAGAGACCTAAGACAACAACACAACATGGCAGCAACACATGACAACACAGCATGGTAGCAACACAACATGACAACAACATGGTAGCAACACAACATGGCAGCAGCACAACGTGGTAGCAGCACAAACATGGTACAAACATTGTTAGATACAGATAGGGCTGTGGCGGTCACAACATTTCATCAGCCGGTGATTGTGAAGCAAATAACTGTCGGTCTCACGGTAACTGACCGTTAATTAACATAAACACATTTAGTATCTCCTGGCTTCCACACATAGCCTACAAGCCACTGATGCAGACCTTTGGAAACATCTACATTTAAAAAAGTCTAATAAATCCATGTAATATAGCCTACACCTTCACAATAAACCTATTATTTATTTTAGACATGTCTAAAGAAGCATGATGTAAAGAAAATGTAGTCTATATCAGAAGAACAGAATAGCATACTCTGAGCTGTCCTTATGTTAGGTCCTGATCTGGCTATGCCAAATGGCTGTGGGCTACACTAGTTCATTTAGCAGACAAGATTTGCTTAGAATTCCGTGGCATTATTTTATAGTATGAAGAATACAATTGAACAAAGCTGAATAAAATAGAAAGCATATTTTCTCCAAACTGCTATTCTGTGTTGAGTGGTTAACAAATAAATATGTATTTCTATATGCTTAATTTAGAGTTATTAATGTAACTTTAGTTGTTCTACAAACATAGGGCTATATGTTTTCATTTTTAATACATTGTAAGGCTGCATGATGCGACTCTAATGATGATTTGGAAAAAGTCGCTTGAAAGGCATGAGCTCTGTTTTGTTTTTTTTGCGCAGGCTATACACACTTCATCAGTCTCTCATTCACAATTTGACAAGCACTTGATAATGCCTCGATTTTCACGGCGGCATCCCCTTTGTGTGGCCGTAATGCACCACAAAATAATCTATTGCCTTTTGCGGCCAGTGGCCGTTGTGCCCTTCTCCCTGAGTGCTGCGCGCTCCGAAGCACCTCTCACTCACTTGGCTCTCCATCACGTGATTGGGTCTTTCTCAAAGGCTACAAGTGAAGACAGACACATCGGGTACGCAACTGCACGCATTCTTATACAATCCCGAGGTGCATATTGAAGATATTGGAAGAACTGTGAACATTTACTTTTCGTCAGCCAACAAGATGAGTAGGCCTAACGAACAGCAAAAGCACTAGCCTATGTCAATCTACTACCCCCATAGTACAAAAGTTAACCTATTCTATTCTGTGCGAGAAATAAATAGTCTGGGACAATTGTGGGATGCAATAGATCCCAAATGAATACAACCACTAGCATAAAAAAAAAAAAATACGCAATGTGGCTGATGCAACAGATCAGAACATTTAGCTTAAAATGTTGATAAACTATTAGGCTATTTCTTGACATTATAAGCGCAACACCGTTATCAAAAGTGACCGCAAATGCAATTATGCATGTAATGCTTTTATTATTAAGGTGCATTTTTATGGTGAAAATTATCTTCCCCAAACTTGAAACTCACCCGCTGCTTATGTATGCCAGTTAGGCTCTACACCCCTTGTAAAGCGGATTAATGTGCTTAATTTTACAATGTTATTTAGCCACTTTAGTTGAGATACAAACCTTATCATATAGACTATGATTTGAAAAAGTTGCAAAAAAAAAGGCATTGTTTCTTACGCTGGGTATCATTCACAAGTGATAATATATAATTCACAAGTGATAGGCTAATATTGTCACCCATCAGACTATTCTTGATTTAATCTTGTCTTTACATATACTAAATAATAGATGTGTGACATTTATTTTGATTTAGAATGGACCATTATCATACACCTGTATCGAAACAGGGGCAGCGGGAAAAAATACGTCATCTAGGCACTTTAATAGCGAATGGAGGACGCTTTTCCCGTGGTTCATCTTCATGCCAGTCAGGTAGGCTATACTCCTGGTGTAAATATAAGCAATGTGCTTAATATTAGGAAAGTTGAGAAATAAATATAGTAGGCCTAGCCTATAGAAAGCTGATGGGATCCTCCTCTTTTTAGTAGAGGCCATCGCTCTGTTTTCTCGCGCAATTGCGTAGCCTATAGAAATGTTGCGCAACATGAGCTCATGCGCTCTCAAGATGTGTTTGATTCGATTTTTGATGACATTTGCATTGATGTCAGAGTGACTAGAGGGACAATAGAGTGCTGAGTACCAGGCAGTTAGCAAGTTTGGTAGGCTACTAATGACCAGCAGCAGCATCAGAACTTGGAGAAGCCTAATTACCGTGAATAAACGGTCACGTGGAATTTGACTGCCTTCATGACTCGTGACCACCGGTGTGGCGGTAATACGGTCACCGCAACAGCCCTAGGCACAGACAACAGCACGAAGGGCAAAAATGTAAAGACAACAATACATCACGTGAAGCAGCCACAAGCGTCAGTAAGAGTGTCCATGATTGAGTCTTTGAATCTAGAGATGGTGATAGAACTGTCCAGTTTGAGTGTTTTTTGCAGCTCTCGTTCCAGTCACTAGCTGCAGCGAACTGAAAAGAGGAGCGACCCAGGGATGAGGAGTTTAATAATTGATGCATCCCAAATGAACATTTCCAAGTTAACATCCAAACACCGATAAGGGACTTTCATGATGTTCGTGGTGGGAGTATGGATTTAGTTAGGATTAAATCAAATTAAATGAAATGGTTTGAATGTAAAATGTGACAGACTTTGGGAGGCTAAACTCCTACACACACACACGTCACCTCCTAGCGCTAGGACAGGTGGTGAGGTCAGGTCATGTGATACACCATTAAACGGTGTGGGTGAGAGTGTGTGTTATTTGAGACATTAATAAAACACTTGGTTAAACTGTGCCACTGAAACAGGAGCTCTGTCTCACCACCTCCACTTCCTACCGGCACGCCAACACCTGTGTGTGCGTGTGTGTGTGTGATTGTGTGTTGCGTGTGTACGAGAGAGTATTTTGGGAGTTGTGAACGAAAGTGAGAGAAAGAGAAAGAAAGAGGAAAAGAGAGGGAGACAGACTGCTTAGAAGTCTGTGTGAGTGTGAATATGAATCAGAGAATGAGATAGCAGTGTGTGTTAGAGAGAGACAGAGAGAGAGAGAAAGAGAGCGAGAGAGAGCGCATGCAGAGGTGTTCCCACCTGCAGTATTTATGGTTGTAGGAAATTGAGACCTCCACTGTAACCATGACTACTGTCGCTACAGAGGATGAAGAGGAGGCATCTTCAAGAAGGAGACCGAAGTGTGCGTCTTTGTGTTGCACACATTCGCTTGCAGGCACACACGTACGAACACACACATGTGCATACACAAACAGGCACACAAAGTGTGACTCACAGGGTAGGTACAGGACAGGAGAGGTGATGTCATGTAAGACGATAAGACCTGATGACGACCTAAGTGTGTGTGTGTGTGTATGACTGTGTGTCTGCATGCCTGCCTGCCTGCCTACCTGCCTACCTGTCTGTATGTCTGTTAGGGCAGCAATGTCCATCTATCCAATGATAATTCGCCATTATCTCTACACCCTTAACTCCTTTCCTCACCCTCTCCAACCTTTGGGTATTTAACCCTGGTTCTCTGAATGAGATAAGTGAGACGTCTCACTATGGGACACGCCCTCATGCGGGTCATTGGTATTGGTTGAAGCCTTATTCAATCAGAGCTTTGCTGGTGTACTCCCCACGTATCTAGTATTTCAGACCCCTTGACTTTTTCCACATTTTGTTACGTTACAGCCGTATTTTAAAATTGATTAAATTATTTTTTTCACCCTCAATCTTCACACAATACCCTATAATGACAAAGCGATAACAGGTTTGTAGAAATGTTTGCAAATTAATTAAAAACATTAAGCAGAAATACCTTATTTACATAAGTATTCATACCCTTTGATATGAGACACGAAATTTAGCTAAGGTGCATCCTGTTTCCATCGATCATCCTTGAGATGTTTCTACAACTTGATTGGAGTCCACCTTTGGTAAATTAAATTGATTGGACATGATTTGGAAAGGCTATGTAAAGGTTCCACAGTTGGCAGTGCATGTCAGAGCAAAAACCATGAAATAAAAGGAATTGTCCGTAGAGCTCAGAGACAGGATTGTGTCGAGGCACAGACCTGGGAAAGGGTACCAAAAAATGTCTGCAGCATTGAAGGTCCCCAAAAACACAGTGGCTTCCATCATTCTTAAATGGAAGAAGTTTGGAACCACCAAGACTCTTCCTAGAGCTGGCCGCCCGGCCAAACTGAGCAATCGGAGGAGAAGGGCCATGGTCAGAGAGGTGACAGAGCTCCAGAGTTCCTCTGTGGAGATGTGAGAACCTTCCAGAAGGATAACCGTCTCTGCAGCGCTCCACCAATCAGGCCTTTATGATAGAGTGGCCAGACAGAAGCCACTCCTCAGTAAAAGGCAGATGACAGCCCGCTTGGAGTTTGCCAAAAGGCAACTAAAGACTCTCAGACCATGAGAAACAAGATTCTCTAGTCTGATGAAACCAAGATTGAACTCTTTGGCCTGAATGCCAAGCGTCACATCTGGAGGAAACCTGGCACCATCCCTACAGTGAAGCATGGTGGTGGCAGCATTATGCTGTTGGGATGTTTTTCAGCGGCAGGGACTGGGAGACGTCAGGATCGAGGGAAAGATGAACGGAGCAAAGTACAGAGAGATCCTTGATAAAAACCTGCTCCAGAGCGCTCAGGGCCTCAGACTGGGGTGAAGGTTAATCTTCCAACAGGACAACGACCCTAAGCACACCGCCAAGACAACGCATGAGTGGCTTTGGGAAAGGTCTCGGAATGTCCTTGAGTGGCCCAGCCAGAGGCCGGACTTGAACCCTATCTAACATCTCCGAAGAGACCTGAAAATAGCTGTGCAGCGACGCTCCCCATCCAACCTGACAGAGCTTGAGAGGATCTGCAGAGAAGAATGGGAGAAACTCCCCAAATACAGGTGTGCCAAGCGTCATACCCAAGGAGACTCGAGGCTGTAATCGCTGTCAAAGGTGCTTCAACAAAGTACTGAGTAAAGAGTCTGAATACTTAAGTAAATGTAACATCGGCTTTTTATAAAAAAATGTTAACTGTTTTTGCTTTGTCATTATGGGGTATTGTGTGTAGATTGATAAGGGGAAAAAACTATGTAATCAATTTTAGAATAAGGCTGTAAAGTAACAAAATGTGGAAAAAGTCAAGGGGTCTGGATACTTTCCGAATGCACTGTAAAACCCTGCATTGCTCTGGTTTCCACATTCTAAGAACCAGGTGGGCCTCAAATAGGCAAATAACGGCGCAGTACAACAGTGGTGTTCAGAACGGCATCTCGGAACACACAACTCATCAGTCCTTGTCACGGATGGGCTATTGCAGCCACATGACCACACCAGGTTCCACTCCTGTCAGCTAAAAGGATGAAGATGCGGCTCCAATGGGCACGCGATCACCAACACTGGACAATTGAGGAGTGGAAGAACATCGCCTGGTTCGACTGAATCACGGTTCCTGTTCCGTCATGCTGATGGCAGAGTCAGGATGTGGAGTAAGCAGCATGGGTCCATGGCCCCATCCTGCCTGGTGTCAACGGTACAGGCTGGTGCCTGTGGTGTAATGGTGTGGGAATGTTTTCCTGGCACATGTTCGGTCCCTTGATACCAATTGAGCATAGTTTGCATGGAGGCAAAGGAGGGGGCGGACCTGGTACTAGATGGGTGTACCTAATAAACTGAGTATAATGCCGGCAATTGCCAGGGCAAGCTTTGCTAGGCTTGTGCTGCTTAGTCTCCCCCTTCCCTGATGACTTGGTCGGTAAACCTGTCGACATCTCGTTTCGACCAGACGGACGAAAGCAGATGGATGTACCGGGGGACTAGCTAGCTAGCTACTCAACCGGCTAGTACTACAACATTAAAGTTGGGCGAGACACAGGGTAACGTGAGCTTAAGCCAGGTAAGCAGAAACAGAAAGCTTTATTTACCAGGGGGTTTGAAAGAGAATGCAGTCTTTATACTTTCGGGTAGTGTTGCACGGTATACCGGTACCATGGTAATATCACTGTACCAAAACAAAACGATACTTATGATACCAACATTTTAGAATACCGTAGTACCCTGCAGTATACTGTAACTGCAGTTAGAGTGCAGTATAACTGCAGTTATTCTTCAATTACTGCGTCCAAAATATCACAGTCGACTGCAGTTACTGCACTTTTACTGCAGTTTCAAAACTGCTATCTTTCGATCTAAAAAACCTGCTGGCACGAGTTATAAAATGTTTATAAAGTCAGTTTTGTTTATAAATGCAGTTACATTTAAGCAACAGCCACTAGGCTCTAGGCGCAGGTCCAATAATATCCACTTTTCATGTGCATACCATGTGCGGCAGCTGTAAATCAGCCAGCTGCATCCCCTATCAGCCCTCACTCACCTGCTTCTCTCCGTCTGCTCTTAATGCGTGATTATTCCTCCGTCAGTTAAAAAATAAATAAAAAATTAGCCGTGATGGCGAGCAGAGATGCAGACCTGATGAGTCTTCTGTTGTTAGATTTGTACATTTGTTACATTGGAGCAGCGCGCAAAGAGAGCACTGTTGATACATTGTATCATTTCATTGACTGTTATAACCAAGAGCACAGACCAGTCTGAGTAGACTTTGCATGTTCACGGTCATGCAGCCTCTGTGTATCAGAGAGGGAAAATGGAGCACCGCTTCGCGACATGCATGCTTGCAGCTTTACAGCAAAGAAAACGGCTTGTCTCGAGCCTAAAGGGTTAAAAATAATATGACCCATATTACCGAAGGAGTCTTTTATTCTTTCTATCAGGATTCATTTTATATAATTTCACAAACCATGTCGCAGGTCGTTTTAAATGTTGCAGGCTGTTGCTTAAATGTTGCTAATTATTGGTTTGATAACAAACGTTGTTCAGTCATATTACCTAGCTAGCTAACAACCTGGTAACTTGACAGTAGGTTAAGGCAAATTATATTGGCACAGGACTGCTACTCACGAGATGTGCTTATAATAATAATAATAATATGCCATTTAGCAGACGCTTTTATCCAAAGCGACTTACAGTCATGCGTGCATAAATTTTTGTGTATGGGTGGTCCCGGGGATCGAACCCACTACCTTGGCGTTACAAGCGCCGTGCTCTACCAGCTGAGCTACAGAGGACCACAAAAAGGTAGGATTCATATAGGCCTAAACTATCTAAAAAATCGATTTCTTTCTGGTGCTCCTTAAATTCTGTTTGATGCTAACGTTTTAAAAGTTGCGAGCAGTGTGTGTATGTGTTTTTGTGGGAGAGAGAGAGAGAGTGCTGTGTGTGTTTATGAGAGTGAGGGAGACAGAGTGTGTGAGGAAGGTTAAATTCAATGTGTTGTATTGAGTAGAAGTGTGAATTTTAGTCACAGGTTTTTGGAGAATGTTTAGAAAACGTGAACAAGCGTCCGGGGGACGGAGCGAACAAGATGCTAGGCCACATATTTTTTCCACCGTGGTATAATGGCCTGGTATCGTATCGTTTGTAAAATGTTGCAATTGTGAGAAGCCTACTTTCGGGTTAGTGAAAGTAGAGCTAACAGGGATCCTAGCTAATTAAGCCGTCACGTGAAATTCCAACTGCTGACTCAGTGTGTAAAGTAACTCGAGGTAGAAACGCACTGCTAGGTTTATCTTTTACAGGGGAATGTAAAAAGGATGGTGTTTCAATGTGAAGAAGCAGCACCGCTCGTGTTAGCGAAACAAACCAAATGGGGGTTTAGTCCAGAGGTTGCTAGCTAAAACAAATGTGGTGTCGTTAGCCCACTAGCTAGCTAAGAGAGTTGACAGTTCAGCTAGCTAACTCAAAACGGTGGAAACTGACAGAGAGCTAGAGACCACATGTAAAAGTAGCTAAAACTAGTGGAAACCTGCTATTAGCGGTATGCTAAAGCGGTGGCGCTAGCGAGCTAACATCTCTAATGGCATCGATGACAAAAAGTGCTGCTAACAAGCTAACTGAGGTAACTGCTGAATTTAGCTGAATTGCTGAAAATAGAAAAGAAACCACTTAACACTTTGACGCCTACCAACACACAGGTGTGATCATTCTACAGTGTTCCCTGCAGCGTACGCTCAAACCGGTATTTAGAACGCCCAGTTTCGATTGATGCAACAGTCTGTGTTTGAGCTGGCAACACTGTTTTCTTCACAGAAACATTTCACACAAACACAGTCCTTACAACGTTATGTCCTGAATGTGACCAGTTTATTTTTGGATGCAATTTTCTGACATTCACAGAAGTGGCGACAGCATAACACAATCATCCAAACCGGAAAATGTAGGCTACATTAGTCCTAGCGCTAACTGAGGAAAGATTGACCTAACACAAGCGGTCATATTTAGCTAACTCACGGCTGACCGAAACCATAATAGAAATTAGCTAATAGAAATTACTATTTACAATTCATCACCTCACGGGTGAGCTCACCATTGATCGAAATAATCGAAGTAATCCGACGATGGGTAGTTTGTGCGTGCCGCCATTTGAGTTTTTTCGGGTCAACCAAAGATAAGAAGAGGAGACAACATGAGTTTGGTCTGTTGGCAGTATGCATGTTGAAGGGGGTGTGTCATCTACCATCATTCACTTCTGGAAGTTTACTCAAAAGATGAGTGAACCATCCCTCACTTCATTTTGTTATAACATCTTTGGTCTGACAGACGTTTACGTGAGACCCAGAATGAATTATATAATGTCAACAAACATGGTGCCACACATAGCTGGCAAATAGCTTAGCATTAGAGCATCATAGTCAGTACAACCTTCCAAAAAGTATTTTAGACACATCATATGTGGAATGCATGATTTGTCACTAGTACTTGAAAACATATGAATAAAACAGTAAATACATTATGCTCCATACATACATACATACGTTATGTACAGCAGAAACGACAACAACGATATACAGAAAATAAGGCACTTTGATGGGAACGCACACATGTCCAAAGTTAGTATTTGTAAGGAAAACAACAATGAAGGCAATGCGAGCGCCAACCAGAGAATGTGCCAGGGGGAAAGAGTTTGTGCTAGACTGCACAAATGTCGGCATACTTGATCTGGGGAAACACCGGGGAGGTGCTTGGCCTCATCAAAGAGAGAAGTTTGTCCAGTTCAGTAAAGCCTCAAACATAAATTGTCCGCAACAGTGAAATGGGCTACATCTATGTGAATTAATGATGAGGCAGAACCCACCTTAATTCAAACTGTTGTTAGAAAATAAAACTTTCAAATTGACAAGTTGAAATATAGCCTATAGATAATTAGCAGGAAGTGTGTGTCTTGGTTTGAGGTCAGCGCGGATTAACTGTCCTGTTGCGTAACGATCACATTTTCGAGCAGTGAGTGCATTCTGACATCACACGCATAAAAAAACTCACGCTGGGGCGACCGTTAAGAGATATTTGGAACTCACACGTGAAAATGTTAACGCTACGTGGTGGAGTGGTAACCCACACCGAAAGTAGCAGTTAAGTTGAGGGCTAGTTTTCTGAAGAAAGCTGCAAAACAAGCTAGTAACCAAATAGACTTGTGAAGAGGCAAAGAATGTTATATAGACACACCGTTGTACACTAGCTCTGATTGGCCTGTTAGGCGTGATTGAATAAGGCTTCAACCAATGACTCGCACGAGGGCATATCCCATAGTGAGATGTCGAACTAATTTGACTGAAAGAGAACTTCCAATTCCTCATCTATTTCCCAACTTTCTGTCTCTCTTTCTTCCCCCACTCCACCCTCACACTCCTCCATTCCCCTTCTCCCTGCCTTACCCTTTCAGACTTCCCCTTCAATCTTCCCCTCCTCCCCTAATTCCTAGGGCCCTATAAAATCTGCATTGCGGAGAACACGGACGGAATCACAATATAAAAAAATGTAGGGAATCAACTAAATGTATTGAACTTATTAGAAAAAGTACTTAATTTGCCCAAGTTAATCATAAGACATGAACAAAATGCATCAGTGATTCGTATTTTCCTGCAACTTTCTGAAACAGCAAAGGAATGCCCCTGTCTGTGTGTGTGCGTTGCGCGCATGTCTAGACTTTGTGTAGCCGTTAGTGATGATGGTAATGATAACCTTCTCAATTAAACGTTAACTACAAAGTAGCCTATGACTACCTGGCAGAATGATCTCATGATTATTTGCATCAATCCATGGCCATTTGTTTAGCAAACTCTGCAATCACATGAGCGCTACAGAAACATTGCTAACCAAATAACTGTCTCTTGCTAGTCCACACTTGCATTAAAGGGTAACTACACAAAAAAATCCAAAGTTCTTCATTTTTTCCCCCAGACGTCAAAAGTGGTCTCCTGATGTGGTTTTAGCATTGTTGTGGACTTAGAACATCCAATGTAGTTGTTTTTCTACTAAAAGTGTGAATTTGAGAGCGAAAATCAAAAAAATACAGAAACCAGGAAAAATTTAACAGAGAAAACTGAATTAGGGAAAAAAATCAGGCAAAAAATAAAGCCGTTTTTATAGGGGCCTAAATTCCCCAACCCTCCCCATGGACTCACCTGCGTACAAACTTGGAGGTGAACTTGGAGAAGATGCCTGTGGCCCCGGGTCTCCTGGCCTGGCTGTTCCCGTGGCTGAGGGAGGGGGAGGCTGGAGCAACACTGTAGGGATAACCCTGCTGGTCCCTGTCACCTCTCTGCTGTCCTGTTAGAGGGAGGGAGGGAGGAAGGAGTGAGGGAGTGAGAGTTAGAAAAGTGGCAGAGGGAGGGGGAGGCTGGAGCTCTGCTGTAAGGAGAGCTAGGTGATCCCTGGCCCTGTTAGAGACATGTATTAAAGTGTCACTCCACAATATTACCAACTCAGTGGTCTTATGGTAGTGTTTGGCTTTGTTAGAGTAAGAAAAATGTGAAAGAAGTGAAAGAGAGAGAGAGAGAGAGGGAGGGAGAGAGAGCGATGGATGGAAGGAGGGAGAGGAGCACGAGGGAGGGAGGGCGGGACAGAGAGAGAGAGCAATCATAGTATGCAGTGTTTCAGTGTACAGCATGTCATAAATATTACCTGCGTGGAAAGTGCTGCGGATGGCCACCCCCCGGGAGAAGTTGGTACGGTCCGTCACCGTGGCACTGCTGATGTTGTGGGCTGAGGGGGATGTGCCAGGTGGCCTCTGGGGGGGAGCGCTGTTAGAGGTAAGATGAGGTAGTAGAGGAGGGGTGGGTTAGGTTTCAATAGTGAATTCACACATTTGAACGCACACACACCCTCATCTTCAGACTTCACATGCCCTAGACAGAGATTCCCCGAGGTGTACTACAACACACAATAGGAGCACTGACTACCAATCAGAGTTGACGCAGTTCAGGAGAGGAGCGAGATCTCATTTACTACAAGACTTTCAAAATTCTCACACACACACACACACACACACACGAGGTGCCAATTCCATAAAAATTGTAAAGAGATTATCTGGAAAGGGTGTGTGTGTGTGTGTGTGTGTCTGTGTGTGTCCTGATGTTTCAGATAATCTGATGTTTGGGGTCAGAGAAATATCAGGTTAGGGCTTGGCGATATATTGAATTCAAATGTATGTTTTAGCGAGATGTTATTTTACTGTAATAGAGGAGAACTTAACCGTTCTAACGATACCCTTTTTATGTCTCAACTCCCAAAATGTAGTGCAGAGCAGACCCTACTAAAACAGGAGTATCAATGAACATGATTGTGAAAAATGTATGCACAGTTTGTACCACTTACCGCTAGCAGCATTTTAGCCACAGACTTATGTGCTAGCTTTCTAGTCTGGGTTTTATAAATGTGCAATGAGCATAAGAAGACACATTTATATAAAGGAAGTGGAAACTCGTTCTCTTCCAGAGAAATAAGCATCTTCTTATCCAGGTAGGCCACTTGATTTCAACATCTAAACAAAGTGAGCAGGTTAGGTTAGCATGTTCTTCAAACAGTTGGAGACTGACAGGAGGGTGTCTTCATAACAGTTCAACTGTTCTAGCTACGTTGTTAGCAAGCAAATTAATTCAAGTTGGCTAGACTTTAAATATAAAGATTATCTGTCTACTCACTAGCACGTGGGCTTGTGCTTGAGAGATGGTTTATTTGTATTTGTATTTATTATGGATCCCCATTAGATGCTGCCAAGGCATAAGCTACTCTTCCTGGGGTCCGGCAAAATTAAGACAGTTATACAATTTTAAAAACATTACAATACATTCATAACAGATTTCACAACACACTAAGTGTGTGCCCTCAGGCCCCTACTCCACTACCACATACAGTGAGGGAAAAAAAATCCCCTGCTGATTTTGTACGTTTGCCCACTGACAAAGAAATTGAACAATGAGAGACAGAATAATAACAAAAAAATCCAGAAAAAAACACGTCAAAAATTTTATAAATTGATTTGCATTTTAATGAGGGAAATAAGTAATTGACCCCCTCTCAATCAGAAAGATTTCTGGCTCCCAGGTGTCTTTTATACAGGTAACGAGCTGAGATTAGGAGCACACTCTTAAAGGGAGTGCTCCTAATCTCAGTTTGTTACCTGTATAAAATACACCTTTCCACAGAAGCAATCAATCAATCAGATTCCAAACTCTCCACCATGGCCAAGACCAAAGAGCTCTCCAATAATGTCAGGGACAAGATTGTAGACCTACACAAGGCTGGAATGGGCTACAAGACCTTCGCCAAGCAGCTTGGTGAGAAGGTGACAACAGTTGGTGCGATTATTCGCAAATGGAAGAAACACAAAATACCTGTCAATTTCCCTCGGCCTGGGGCTCCATGCAAGATCTCACCTCGTGGAGTTGCAATGATCATGAGAACGGTGAGGAATCAGCCCAGAACTACACGGGTTGATCTTGTCAATGATCTCAAGGCAGCTGGGACCATAGTCACCAAGAAAACAATTGGTAACACACTACGCCGTAAAGGACTGAAATCCTGCAGCGCCCGCAAGGTCCCCCTGCTCAAGAAAGCACATATACAGGCCCATCTGAAGTTTGCCAATGAACATCTGAATGATTCAGAGGAGAACTGGGTGAAAGTGTTGTGGTCAGATGAGACCAAAATGGAGCTCTTTGGCATCAACTCAACTCGCCGTGTTTGGAGGAGGAGGAATGCTGCCTATGACCCCAAGAACACCATCCCCACCGTCAAACATGGAGGTGGAAACATTATGCTTTGGGGGTGTTTTTCTGCTGAGGGGACAGGACAACTTCACCGCATCAAAGGGACGATGGACGGGGCCATGTACCGTCAAATCTTGGGTGAGAACCTCCTTCCCTCAGCCAGGGCATTGAAAATGGGTCGTGGATTGGTATTCCAGCATGACAATGACCCAAAACACACGGCCAAGGCAACAAAGGAGTGGCTCAAGAAGAAACACATTAAGGTCCTGGAGTGGCCTAGCCAGTCTCCAGACCTTAATCCCATAGAAAATCTGTGGAGGGAGCTGAAGGTTCGAGTTGCCAAACGTCAGCCTCGAAACCTTAATGACTTGGAGAAGATCTGCAAAGAGGAGTGGGACAAAATCCCTCCTGAGATGTGTGCAAACCTGGTGGCCAACTACAAGAAACATCTGACCTCTGTGATTGCCAACAAGGGTTTTGCCACCAAGTACTAAGTCATGTTTTGCAGAGGGGTCAAATACTTATTTCCCTCATTAAAATGCAAATCAATTTATAACATTTTTGACATGCGTTTTTCTGGATTTTTTTGTTGTTATTCTCTCTCACTGTTCAAATAAACCTACCATTAAAATTATAGACTGATCATGTCTTTGTCAGTGGGCAAACGTACAAAATCAGCAGGGGATCAAATACGTTTTTCCCCTCACTGTATCTACAACACAATCTCCATGTCTACATGTGTGTGTTATCATGTGTGTATGCATGTGTCTGTGCCTAAGTTTGTGTTGCTTCACAGTCCCCGCTGTTCCATAAGGTGTATTTTTATCCATTTAAAAAAAATCTGTTTCTACTGCTTGCATCAGTTACCAGATGTGGAATAGAGTTCCATGTAGTCATGGCTCTATGTAAACTCAGCAAAAAAAAGAAACGTCCCTTTTTCAGGACCCTGTCTTTCAAAGATAATTCATAAAAATCCAAATAACTTCACAGATCTTCATTGTAAAGGGTTTAAACACTGTTTCCCATGCTTGTTCAATGAACCATAAACAATTAATGAACATGCACCTGTGGAACGGTAGTTAAGACACTAACAGCTTACAGACGGTAAGCAATTAAGGTCACAGTTATGAAAACACTAAAGAGTACTGACTCTGAAAAACACCAAAAGAAAGATGCCCAGGGTCCCTGCTCATCTGCGTGAATGTGCCTTAGGCATGCTGCAAGGAGGCATGAGGACTGCAGATGTGGCCAGGGCAATACATTGAAATGTCCGTACTGTGAGACGCCTAAGACAGCGCTACAGGGAGACAGGACGGACAGCTGATCGTCCTCGCAGTGGCAGACCACGTGTAACAACACCTGCACAGGATCGGTACATCCGAACATCACAACTGCGGGACAGGTACAGGATGGCAACAACAACTGCCGAGTTACACCAGGAATGCACAATCCCTCCATCAGTGCTCAGACTGTCCGCAATAGGCTGAGAGAGGCTGGACTGAGGCAGGTCCTCACCAGACATTACCGGCAACAACGTCGCCTATAAGCATAAACCCACCGTCGCTGGACCAGACAGGACTGGCTCTTCACTGACGAGTCGCGGTTTTGTCTCACCAGGGGTGATGGTCGGAGTCGAAGGAATGAGCGTTACACTGAGGCCGGTACTCTGGAGCGGGATCGATTTGAAGGTGGAGGGTCCGTCATGGTCTGGGGCGGTGTGTCACAGCATCATCGGACTGAGCTTGTTGTCATTGCAGGCAATCTCAACGCTGTGCGTTACAGGGAAGACATCCTCCTCCCTCATGTGGTACCCTTTCTGCAGGCTCATCCTGACATGACCCTCCAGCATGACAATGCCACCAGCCATACTGCTCGTTCTGTGCGCGATTTCCTGCAAGACAGGAATGTCAGTGTTCTCCCATGGCCAGCGAAGAGCCCGGATCTCAATCCCATTGAGCACATCTGGGACCTGTTGGATTGGAGGGTGAGGGCTAGGGCCATTCCCCTCAGAAATGTCAGTGAAATTGCAGGTGCCTTGGTGGAAGAGTGGGGTAACATCTCACAGCAAGAACTGGCAAATCTGGTGCGGTCCATGAGGAGGAGATGCACTGCAGTACTTCATTCAGCTGGTGGCCACACCATATACTGACTGTTACTTTTGATTTTGACCCCCCCTTTGTTCAGGGATACATTATTCAATTTCTGTTAGTCACATGTCTGTGGAACTTGTTCAGTTTACATCTCAGTTGTTGAATCTGGTTATGTTCACACAAATATTTACACATGTTAAGTTTGCTGAAAATAAACGCAGTTGACAGTGAGAGGACGTTTATTTTTTTGCTGAGTTTTGTACTGTGCGCCTGTTCTGGACTTGGGGACTGTGAAGAGACCTCTGCTGGCATGTCTTGTGGGGTACGCATGGGTGTATGAGCTGTGTGCTAGTTGTTCAAACAGACAGCTCGGTGCTTTCAACAAATACAAGTAGTGATGAAGTCAATCTCTCCTCCACTTTGAGCCAGGAGAGCTTGACATATTAATGTTTGCTGCCCTGTTCTGTGCCAATTGCAATTTTCCTAAGTCCCTCTTTGTGGCACCTGACCACACGACTGAACAGAAGTCCAGGTGCAACAAAACTAGAGCCTGTAGGACCTGCCTTGTTGATAGTGCTGTTAAGGTAGAGCAGCGCTTTATTATGGACAGACTTCTCCCCATTTTAGCTACTGTTGTATCAATATGTTTTGACCATGACAGTTTACAATCCAGGGTTACTCCAAGCAGTTCAGTCACCTCAACTTGCTCAATTTCCACATTATTTATTACAAGATTTAGTTGAGGTTTAGGGTTTAGTGAATGATTTGTCCCAAATACAATGCTTTTAGTATTTTTTTAAATATTTAGGACTAACTTATTCCTTGCCACCCCATTCTGAAAATAACTGCAGCTCTTTGTTAAGTGTTACAGTCATTTCAGTCACTGTAGTAGCTGACGTGTATAGTGTTGAGTCATCCGGATACATAGACACAATAGCTTTACTCAAAGCCAGTGGCATGTCGTTAGTAAAGATTGAAAAAAGTAAGGGGCCTAGACAGCTGCCCTGGGGAATTCCTGATTCTACCTGGATTATGTTGGAGAGGCTTCCATTAAAGAACACCCTCTGTGTTCTGTTAGACAGGTAACTCTTCATCTACAATATAGCAGGGGATGTAAAGACATAACACATACGTTTTTCCAGCAGCAGACCATGATCAATAATGTCAAAAGCCGCACTGAAGTCTAACAAAACAGCCCCCACAATCTTTTTATCATCAATTTCTCTCAGCCAATCATCAGTCATTTGTGTAAATGCTGTGTTTGTTGAATGTCCTTCCCTATAAGCGTGCTGAAAGTCTGTTGTCAATTTGTTTACTGTAAAATAGCATTGTATCTGGTCAACCATCATTTTTTCCAAAACTTTACTAAGGGTTGGTAACAGGCTGATTGGTAGGCTATTTGAGCCAGTAAAGGGGGCTTTACTATTCCAAGGTAGTGGAATGAGTTTTGCTTCCCTCCAGGCCTGAGTGCACACACTTTCTAGTAGGCTTAAATTGAAGATATGGCAAATAGGAGTGGCAATATAATTCGCTATTATCCTCAGTAATTTTCCATCCATGTTGTCAGACACCGGTGGCTTGTCATTGTTGATAGACAACATTATTTTTTTCAGCTCTTCCACACTCACTGTATGGAATTCAAAATAACTATTCTTGTCTTTTATAACTTGGTCAGATATACTTGGATGTGTAGTGTCAGTGTTTGTTGTTGGCATGTCATGCCTAAGTTTGCTAATCTTGCCAATGAAAAAAATCATTAAAGTAGTTGGCAAAATCAGTCGGTTTTGTGATGAATGAGCCATCTCATTCAATGAATGATGGAGCCGAGTTTGCCTTTTTCCCTAAAATTTCATTGAAGGTGCCCCAAAGCTTTTTACTATAATTCTTTGTCATTTATCTTTGTTTCATAGTGTAGTTTCTTCTTCTTTTTATTCAGTTTAGTCACATGATTTCTCAATTTGAAAAATGTTTGCCAATCGGTTGTGCAGCCGGACTTATTTGCCATTCCTTTTGCCTCATCCCTCTCAACCACAAACATTTTCAATTGCTCATCAATCCACGGGGATTTAACAGTTTTTAAAGTAATTGTCTTAATAGGTGCATGCTTATTAGTAACTGGGATAAGCAATTTCATAAATGTGTCAAGTACAACGTCTGTTTGCTCCTCATTACACACCACGGACCAACAAATATTCTTTACATCAACAACATAGGAATGACTACAAAACGTATTGCATGACCTCTTATACACTATATTAGACCCAGGCCTTGGAACTTTGGTTTTCCTAGATATGGCTACTATATTTGACTCGTTTCAGGAAACTAGGCATATGTCGCACGTCACTACTTCACAGGAGCAGCATTTGAACGTAAACTTTAATTTTTTATCAAAATGTGTTTTTTGGCAGAAATGCCGTCTGGAACATGTGAACTTTTATATGCCTTAATAACAAACGTGTATTCCATCCATAAATACGAATACAATTGTTAAATTACGAGCCTAGTTGGTTTAGCCATGGAAAAAGACAGGAACCTTCCCACTAGCCATGATTAGCTGAGATAATGTATGGTCTGGACATGCCGGGAGATGAGTTCGGATTGGTCTGCCATGTAGCATGCTTCTGTATATAACGTGAGCTGTTCAGTATGTGTTGACAGTCCTTTCTAATGCTCCATTTTTGAAAGATATAACGTTAGCCATCGAGAACTACAAACGTTTTGCTACTTTTCTCAACAACATTGATGCCATGAATTTAGCAGGCGCTAATCGACAGATCAGTAGGAAAAAGTGATGGGCTACTTTCTGCACACGCCAAGGTCAGTGTGAACCGGAGTGACTTGACAAAGCTGGCCAAACAAGATGTAGCTACAAACAAAACTGAATTAATGGTTCCAGTCTGCCGTGAAGCGTTCATCCATGTACACGGGTAAGAGTTTCCTAACGTTACATGTATGATCTGTGTTGTAATATTATCAGAATCAGAAAAATCCATTTGCATTGCTAGCTATAGCCTAATATTAGCTAGCTAACATTGAACCTAATTTGTTAGCTTTAGCTACCTGTAGATTCATACTACAGCTATGACAATGTTTGTATTGGTAGTAGTATGAGTTGGGGTTATGCCGGTTCATTGTTTAGCTAGCTACATGTCTAAACAAAAGACTCCACTTCGGCCAGATTATTACATGACCCATCAAATTAGAAGTTGTGTCTGGGGGTGATTACGGCCAACAATTGTATTTCATGAACATGTGTACATGTCTAGACAATAGTGACCCATCCACTTAGCTAGATGTGGGTGAGGAGTGGTTATATAATTTCCTTTACATGACCCATCAATTTACGAGTAAGCCTAATAACGATCAAATATTTATAAAATAGTTTTATCTGCACACTTTCCATTTTTGATATTGCTACTATGCAAGTACTATCACTATACTGTTTACACCCTCTATATCCTGTGCATGTGACAAATAAATGTAGATTTTATTTGATATAGCGTGTGTTTAACACATGGCGTCACATGTGAATCCTTAAAGAGATGGGTGGGGCTAAAGCTTAAGAGGGTGTGAACGATGCAGAATGGGTGTAGACAAAGAAGAGCTCTCCAGTAGGTGTACCAAAACATTCAAGGGCCATTTTCTCAAAAGTGGGTTTACAAGTTTATCAACTTTCAAAGCAGAATTACTTTCCCATTGTTCCTCAACTGTAGTGTATGATATACCATTTTGTAGCTCTGAGTTTCTACTTTTATCCAATGTAAAAAAACACAATTTCAAATGTTGCTAAATAAGACCGAACCGAGCCGGTCAGTCACATATGACTATGAGTCCTGTACACAGCTAAACCCTCTCTGGACACTGGTGTGTAATCCACCTCTCACTCACACTCACACTCACACACACACACACACACACACACACACACACACACACACACACACACACACACACACACACACACAAAGACGTGCCAATAAAGACAATCTGGAATGGGATAAATACCGTATGTGTCTATCCCCGGAGTGTGTCTGTGTGTGTTCTGATGTTTCAGATTATCCACAAAGCCATCAGAGCTGATGTTTGGGGTCGGAGAGAGATCAGGTCCATGACCACACACACAAAGACCAAACACTCACACACTGAATGCACACACCCACACAGTGAATACACACACCGAACACTCACATGAATCCTCTTAGCCTAGAGACCTTTCACTTTCTCTCTCTCACTCTGACACACACACACCACACATTTCAATTGTTTAATCTGCCCCTATGTCACTGTGACAGTGAAGGCTTTTGATTTCAATCAGAAAACCTGCGATAGCTGAACCCAGTGTGTGTGGACCATATGTCTGTCTCTCTGTGAGGTGTGATTCCTGTATACAGCATGATCACTGTTATCTATAGACCTGTAGCTAAACTCTCTCTGGACACTGGTGTGTAAATCCACACACGCACACACATGACAGGAACAAAGACCACTATCCTTAGGCAATCCTGGGTCATGTTCAGTATGTATAAAACAATAGAAATGTGTTGAAAAAGGCTCAAACTGAACTTGTCCAATAAGAAATGCTAATTTAAGTTTTTCTGTTTCACTTACCTGTCCAAAAAAATATGATATTTTTTCATGTACAGTACCAGTCAAAAGTTTGGACACACCTACTCATTCAAGGGTTTTTCTTTAATTTTACAAATGTCTACATTGTAGAATAATAGTGAAGACATCAAACCTATGAAATAACCCATATGGAATGTAGTAACCAAAAAAGTGTTAAACAAATCAAAGTATATTTTATATTTGAGATTCTTCAAAGTAGCCACCCTTTGACTTGATGACAGCTTTGCACATTCTTGGCATTCTCTCAACCAGCTTCATGAGGTAGTCACCTGGAATGCATTACAGTTAACAGGTGTGCCTTGTTAAATGTTAATTTGTGGAATTTATATCCTTGTTAATGCATTTGAGCCAATCAGTTGTGTTCTGACAAGGTAGGGGTGATGTCTTCACTATTATTCTACAATGTAGAAAATAGTAAAAATAAAGAAAAACCCTGGAATGAGTAGGTTTGTCCAAACTTTTGACTGGTACTGTATGTTGCACGTACATATATGTATATATGACAATCGTTTGAGCTGTATACGCTTCATACAACCGACCAAAACTCAAAGCCCCACAGATGGGCACAACTCAAGTACTGCACGCACACAACACTGGAAACAAAAGTCTAGAGACATTTGGAGAAGTCTACATTCAAACTTCATATATACTTCCTACTGTGTAGTTTGTATAAATGAAGTGTGTACAACAGTAGTGGACTATACAGGGAAAACTAGATTAACAAAAGGAATGGATATAGGGAATAGATACAGTGCATTCGGAAACTACTAAGACCCCTTTACTTTTTCCATATTTTGTTACGTTACAGCCTTATTCTAAAATTGATTAAATTGTTTTTTCCCCCCTCAATCTACACACAATAACCTATGATGACAAAGCAAAAACACGTTTTAGAAATGTTTGCAAATTTATTAAAATAAAAAAACTGAAAAATCACATTTACATAAGTATTCAGACCCTTTACTCAGTACTTTGTTGAAGCACCTTTGGCAGCGATTACAGCCTTGAGTCTTATTGGGTATGACGCGAAAAGCTGGGGAGCGTCGCTGCACTGCTATTTTCAGGTCTCTCCAGAGATGTTCGATCGGGTTCAAGTCCGGGCTCTGGCAGGGCCACTCAAGGACATTCAGAGACTTGTCCCGAAGCCACTCCTGCGTTGTCTTGGCTGTGTGCTTAGGGTCGTTGTTCTGTTGGAAGGTGAACCTTCGCCCCAGTCTGAGGTCCTGAATGCTCTGGAGCAAGTTTTCATTAAGGATCTCTCTGTACTTTGCTCCACTCATCTTTCCCTCGATCCTGACTAGTCTCCCAGTCCCTGCCGCTGAAAAACATCCCCACAGCATGATGTTGCAACCATCATGTTTCACCGTAGTGATGGTGCCAGGTTTCCTCCAGAGGTGACGCTTGGCATTCAGGCCAAAGAGTTCAATCTTGGTTTCATCAGACCATATAATCTTGTTTCTCATGGTCTGAGAGTCCTTTAGGTGCCTTTTGGAAAACTCCAAGCGGGCTGTCATGTGCCTTTTACTGAGGAGTGGCTTGGTTTTTGCTGACACGCACTGTCAACTCTGGGACTTTTTATAGACACGTGTGTCAATTTCCAAATCAGGTACAATCAATTGAATTTACAACAGGTGGACTCCAATCAAGTTTTAGAAACATGTCAAGGATGCATCTGAGCTCAATTTCGAGTCTTATAGCAAAGGGTCTGAATACGTTTGTAAATAAGGTATTTATGTTTTGTATTTTTAATACATTTGTAAAAATGTCTAAAAACCTGTTTTTGCTTTGTCTTTATGGGGTATTGTGTGTAGAATGATTAGGAACAACATTTATTTTATTCATTTTAAATAAGCCTGTAACGTAAGAAAAAGTGAAAAAAGTGAAGGGTTACGAATACTTTCCGAATGCACTGTATGTGTATGAGACATACACCGAATATACCAAACATTAAGAACACCTTCCTAATATTGATTTGCACCCCCGTTTTCCCTCAGAATAGCCTCAATTCGTTGGGGCATAGGTGTCGAAAGCGTTCCACAGGGAGGCTGGCCTGTGTTGTGTCAAGTTGGCTGGATGTCCTTTGGGTGGTGAACCATTCTTGATACACACGGGAAACTGTTGAGCACCTACTACCATACCCCATTCAAAGGCACTTAAATCTTTTGTCTTGCCCATTCAACCTCTGAATGGCACACATACACAATCCATGTCTCAACTGTCTCAAGGCTTACAAATCCTCTTTAACCTCTTAAGGATCTGACCCTTTTTTTCAATTTCGCCTAAAATGACATACCCAAATGTAACTGTCTGTAGCTCAGGACTTGAAGCAAGGATATGCATTTTATTGATACCATTTAAAAGGAAACCCTTTGAAGTTTGTGGAAATGTGAAGTTAATGTAGGAGAATATAACACATTCGATCTGGTAAAAGATAATACAAACACAAAAACATGCGTTTTCTACTTTTTTTTTGTTCCATCATCTTTGAAATGCAAGAGAGCAATTTAGGCACAATTTAAATGTTGACCACTAGATGGCAGCAGTGTGTGTGCAAAGTTTCAGATTGATCCAGTGAAGCATTGAAATACTGGACTATTTTGTATAAAGTCTGCCCAAATGTGCCGAATTGGTAAATTTACACATTTTCAAGTACATAACTATAGAGAACATACAAAAAATGATATGGTAATACAAAATGTAAGTTAACACACTCCCAGGAATGTCATACATGATGGCTCATTAGCTTATACACTAACTTTCATACATCTGGATGGCCGGGTGGGGTGGGTGTGGAGCCAGAGACAGCAGGGGTTCAAACCTAGTTCCTACATTTGAATATAAAAATTGATTTTATCAAACAAAACTACGCTACATTTTATCTCTGGGACCCTCAGGATGACAAATCAGAGCAAGATTACTGAATGTAAGTACATTATTTACCTTCAGAGGTGAATGTATCAAACTAGTTGCTGTGCAGCCCCGTTTGCTGTGCAGCCAGGGTTGTGGGTTCGATTCCCACGGGGGGCCAGTATGAAAATAAATTAATAATGTATGCACTCACTAACTGTAAGTCGCTCTTATGCTAAATGACTAAAATGTAAAAAAATGATACGTTTTTTGTTGTTGTGCACTCTCCTCAAACATTAGCATGGTATTTTTGCACTGTAATAGCTACTGTAAATTGGACAGTGCAGTTAAATTAACAAGAATTTAAGCTTTCTGTTACTTACAACAGTCATGCTAATTAGCTCAACTGTCCCGTATACGGTACACCGATCCCGTAGAGGTTAACCTGTCTCCTCCTCTTCGTCTACACTGATTGAAGTGGATTTAACAAGTGACATCAATAAGGGATCGTAGCTTTCACCTGGATTCACCTGGTCAGTCTATGTCATGGAAAGAGCAGGTGTTCTTAATGCTTGTATACTCAGTGTATAGAGAGCAATATGTTTGGAACATAAAATTGCAGTATCGACTCGCAATACATATAGAATCGTGAGAATCGCAATACATATCGTATCGTCACCTAAGTATCATGTTAATAAAGTAGTCAAAGTCAGTCTCATCCAAACTGAAATTTGCGAAATGATATGAAAAGATTGTATGTCAAGGAATGAAGGGTAACATAACAGTTTTCCTTGGTTTGGGGTTATTTAAATCCTGCCCACATGGCCACAGCTGGCAGCACCCAAGTAATTCGGAGCGCAGCTGCACGTGACCCGATCGTAATGCCCTTGGTCAATTTGGGTTGACATTCGATATCCGAATGGGGCAATTTAGGGACCATCAGTAAATTACACAATGTACATGGGACAATATTTAAAAAATGTCAACAGCTCCAAATTTCAATGACTTAAAAACCTCAAACCAATATAAATTGTAGAAACACAAATATTGAAAGCATTTAATGAGACAACAATTTTTTTTACATGAAAATATTGTCCCATTTACATTGTGTAATTTATTGACGGTCCCTAACTAGCCCCAGAGATAGGTTTCCGATGTCAAACCAACTTTGCCACAGTCACACACCAGCCAGCTGAAGCTAATTGGAGAAAGAAGTTGGCCAGCACTAGCTAGCCTAGGCGACTTCAAGACAAGACCTGTTCAGACAGTTTCAAGTTATCTAGAAGGATGAGTGACTGTACAAACGCTTGCTACATGCGAACCCATATTAAACCACCCCCACCCCAAAGAGAAATCCACATTAAACCCACCCCCCCAAGACCACTCATTTTGCTTCAGTCATGGCCGCTGCAGACCTCCTTTAAACATGAAGGGACAAAACCTTGATGGCTTCCACTACCATCAACCCCAAACAACTTAAGACGTTCTTACAAATGGAACAAAGGTAGGGTCGAACAAAACAAGACAAAGTAACGGTACATTAGACAACAGCTGAACTATGAGGGTCAACAACAAGGGGAAGGCTGACATAAAATCTCTTCTTGTTAAGTTCAGGGGTTGAAAAGGTTGTTTGTCTGTTTAATATGACTGTGATATTTGAGGGACTGGATGCATCTGAGAGACAGATATGAATTTAAACCAGCCCAGGTCTGACACCCTTACCTGCCTCTTTAGGCAGAACTAAAAATGTGTGTGTGTATTCAGTGCTGTTGTTAGTGTGCAGTATTAGTAGCGTAGGGATGGTTTAGCTAGCTTTTGAATGGAGGTGAGTGGGAATTAAGCAGGGTACTATGCTACAGTGGTATTACTTGGTCAATCTGGCATAGGTTGGATGAGAGCAGAATATGGAAGCATTGATTCATTCATTCGCAATCATTAAACCCAACTCACTCACTCTCCCTCCCGCTCTCCATCCCTCCCTCTCTCCTTCTCTTCCTCCATCCCTCTAATCTCCACCCTTCTCCCAAAATGTGAATTTACACACTTTCTCAAATGGATTTTACAATGGTGGAAACTCCCTGCTGCCAATTCTTACACCAATCCTATGCTTTTAAATCCATGACGTCCATGACACTCTGGTTAAGGGTGGAGAATCATAACACAGCCAATGTATACAATTCCCGCTCCTCTTTCCTCCCTCCCTCTCTCCTTCAGACCTCCAAACCTGGGGCTCCAGGGAGGGGTTTAGCAGAGTGTTGTATGGGGTTTAGAGGCCACTTGCCTGGGCCGATGTTGTGGTTGGCTGGGTGGTGTGTGGAAGTCAGGGCCGGGACGTGGACAGGGGTGGTTGGAGGTGGACAGGGACTTGTCGTGGCGGGGACGGGAGAGGAGGATGAGGAAAAGGAGGAGAGGACGGCAGCAGCAGACGCGGTGGAGGCCCGGGACCCGGGGGTGTTCAGGCTGGTAAGGGGAGGGAGGAGGGGGTGGGAGCACCCGCCCGACACACACACAGGTGGGCACACACACAGAAGCAAGCACACACACGAGCAGGGAGGGATGGGAGAAGCATGGAGGGATGGGGGAGGGAGAGGGGGAGAAGAAGAAAGGGAGGAGAGAGAGTGGGAGGGGAGAGATGAGAGGGGAAAGAGGGAGTGAGAGAAATAGGGAGAGGGAGAGAAAGAGGGAGAGAGGGGAGGAAGAAAGAGATAAAGAGTGAGAGATGGAGAAAGAGAAAGCGAGAGAGGAGGAGAAAGAGGGCGAGAGAGAGAAAGAGGGAGAGAGAGAGGAGGTTTGATGGTGGTCAAACAAACAGACTGCTGATTACACAGAACAGCCATTCATAGCACAAAGGAAAGACACGCACGCTACGTAGTCTCACACACACACACAGTGTGAGAGAAACACACGCTGGCAGGGATTCACATGGCTATTGGCTAGTCATGGAAAAAAACAGCATTAATTTAGGCTGAGGACTGGAGGCTGTGTTAAGTCTATTAGAGGTGGTCTGCGGACCCTTACAACACACACACAACCAAGAGTTAATATTCCATCACAAGTCTCACTAATCCCTTTATATAGAGATGGGAGAGAGAGAGAGAGAGAGAGAGAGAGAGAGAGAGAGAGAGAGAGAGAGAGAGAGAGAGAGAAATAGAGAGAGAAATAGAGAAAAGAAAAGGGAGAAAGAGAGGGTGAACAAAGGACAAGTCATAAAAGAGCCAAAAAAGAGCCAAAAAAGGCTGTTCAAAACGAGAGAAAAATGGAACAGAGAAAGAGGTAAAGAAGGAGAGAGAAGAAAAGGAAGAGGGCAAGGGAAGGAAAGAACTCATTTAGGTTACTGATGATCAACAACAAGCCCCAAATGGCACACTATTCACTATATAGTACACTACTTTTGACCAGGGCCCATAATCTGCACTAGTGCCATTTCAGACGCACCCCTGTTCTAAATCAACATTAAAAGCATCACTTAAATCACTGGGTTTAAGTTTAACGACACTAAGTCTCAAATCACAGCCTATTCCCTATGTAGTGGACTACTTTTGAACATGAGCCAGAAGTAGTGCACTACATAGGGAATAGGTTGCCATTTGAGTGATGAAGCATGATAATACGGATAGACTGCAATATACATAGAATGTGAGCAGCAAAAGTATTGGGACAGTGAAAAGTTGTTGTTTTGGCTTTGTACTCCAGCACTTTGGATTTGAAATGACACAATGACTATGAGGTTTAAGTACAGTCTGTCAGCTTTAATTTGAGGGTGTTTTCATCCATATCGAGTGAACCATTTAGAAATTACAGCACTTTTTGTACATAGTCCCCCCATTTTAGGGGACCAAAAGTATTGGGACAAATGCACTTATATGTGTATTAAAGTAGTAAAAAGCTGAGTGAATAATTATGAGTGAGAAAGTTACAGACTCACAAATATCATACCATGTCTTGGGGATTAGGGGAGGGTTTGGCCGGCTGGGATGTCCTTGTCCCATCGCGCTCTAGAGACTCCTGTGGCGGGACGGGCGCATGCACACTGACACGGTCGCCAGTTGTACGGTATTTCCTCCAACACATTGGTGCGGCTGGCTTCCGGGTTAAGCGAGCAGTGTGTCAAGCAGCAGTGCAGCTTGGCATGGTCGTGTTTCGGAGGACGCATGGCTCCTGACCTTCACCTCTCCCGAGTCCGTACGGGAGTTGCAGCGATGGGACAAGACTGTAACCACCAATTGGATATCACGAAATTGGGGAGAAAAAGGGGTAAAAAGTACACACACAAAAAAATACATTCATGAAACTCTTGTCAATTTGGTGAAAGCCTATGTTCTATCAGTGGGTAAAATAACTATTTTCATCATGATTAAACTTCTAAGTGGTCCGTCTATGAAATCATGAAATCGTGTAGGAACTCGTCAAACCTATAAGGTTCTCGTCACTTTTAAAACAACTACCTGCACTCCAGATCGCCAAATCAGCCAATAGATGGTATGGGCATGTCTAGAACACATCCATCCGTTTATATCGTCATGATAAAGTATATATTTCGCTTACATGTGCTCAATCTAAACAGCGCACCAAATTATTCAACTCAGTTTTTCCTTCAAGTAACATCAGGCAATGCGCCCTGTGGGTCTGTGGGAAAGGGCTATTGTTGCCATAGCAACGTCTGCACTCTGCACCAGACTGAGACGAACTGCAGGTTCAACATGGTGAGATTGTAGACTCCTTAATTGATAGTGCAGTTTGTTTAGGCGATTTTACAGCTAGGTAGCTACTTCACAAGCTGATATTTATTGACTTTATAGCTATGTTTGCTAGCTAGCCAGTCCAAAGAGAGAGCATTGCATTGTGGGTTTTGTAGTCGACTTGAGCTGCAACAGATTTCCACAACATTTACATTTTAGTAATTTAGCAGACGCTCTTATCCAGAGAGACTTACACGAGGAACTAGGGCACAGACAGATTTTTCACCTAGTCTGCTCGGGGATTCAGAACAGGCAAATTAATGTGGTCTCAATGTCTAAATAGTAACGGCAGGGCTAGTTAAAACTGCAGCACTTGGTGAATAGATCATGGGAGACAAAAGTGAGTGACAATAATGAATAAAAGATTCTCAAACAAGCACGTGTATCTGTAGTAAGTGTTCTTCAACTCTAAAATGCACTATGTAAGACAAAACCCACAAAGAAAAGACAACAGGCAAATGCATATGTGGTCCCAATGTGTAAATAATGACGGCAGGGCTAGTTCAAACTGCAGTAGGATGGTTCTCCTCACAGGTGAATGAATCAGCCCATGCTTGGTGAATAGCACTTGGTTGATTTCTGGGAGCAGGACACAGGAGAACTTATAGCAGTTTGTCTTGCTACCAAGCTTGTTATAATGGCAAAATGAAACATTTGTTAACAAAAAAAATAATGTTCTCACATATTAGTTTTATTTAATACTGTACATCATAGGAATTAGTAGTTTTGGGTGGATTATTCCTTTAAGCGACAGCGGAGAACTGATAGATGGAAAAGTATAGAGAACTTCAGTTGACAGGAAGGAAAGATGGAGAGATGGAGGGAGGGATTAAATACTGCCAGGGATGAGGGAGGTAGGAAGGGAGGGATGGAACTGTGGGTAGCGTAAATAAAAAAATAAAAACTGATGTAGAGATTGAGGAGAGATGGAGGGATAGTATCTTCTTAAAGGTACAGGATTCTACACTAACTTTTTCCAATGGTGCTACCAACTTTTTCAGTTGGTGGCACCAGCACATGATTTGGTCGCACCAATATTCACATATAAAAAAATACTGATAATTGATAATGACCTGACCCGTGTCCCATAATGTGCCTGCATTCCATACAGAACTAGGCTAATAACGAATAGCCATCTTTGAAATTAGCATGCCCTTGTGTTCTTACATTGATTTTGATATATTTGCTGTAACATTAACAGCAAAGAAAAGAGACTGTTAAAATAAAGTGTTTTTTTTTCTTCTGCTAAATCCTCTAGAGGGCAGAATTTGAAAAAACTATACTTGATACCTAAACGATACCATGGCAAAAAAGCTGGGAGAAGGACTGTGATTTCACCCAGTTTTTTTTCAGGTTTTCATTCTCTTAATGACACTTTTTTAATAGAAAAACAACAACATTGGATGTTCACAACAATGCTTAAACCGCATCAGGGACAATTCTTGAGGTCTGGGAAAAATCTGAGATATTTTTTCTTCTGTAGTTACCCTTTAATTCAGATGCACACCAGCCAGACTTTTGTGTTTGGCAAGCAGTATTTCTATAGAAATTCACCTTTATAATAAAACATTCCATTAATAATCGCATTTGCAGATTGATGTAAGATAGTCTACTATTCCGAATGTGATGAGTCCCGTGTAGCTCAGTTGGTAGAGCATGGCATTTGCAACGCCAGGGTTGTGGGTTCGATTCCCACGGGGGGCCAGTATGAAAACGTATGCACTCACCAACTGTAAGTCGCTCTGGATAAGAGCGTCTGCTAAATGACTAAAATGTAAAATGTCAATGAGTAGATTGGAGTGTCATAATTTAGAAGATAATATTATAACTCAATCACTGTTCGCAAAAAATATTTTTAGTCATTTAGCATACGCTCTTATCCAGAGTGACTTACAGGAGCAATTAGGGTTAAGTGCCTTGCTCAAGGGCACAGACAGATTTTTCACCTAGTCGGCTCAGGAATTAGAACCAGCGACCTTTCAGTTACTGGCACAACGCTCTTAACCACTAAGCTACCTGCCGCCCCACTTAATAAAAGGCTGTATCAGATACGTTTCTTGGCCTTTTATGAACACATTTCATGCAATTCGACTACACTTTATATGACTGGAGACATCAGCAAAATCTTTTTTAATACGACAGAAATTACAGGGTAGCCTACTTTGCTGACACTGACAAACAGATCAATAAAAAAAGACGTTGTCTGATCCATATAATTGTATTTTCATTGTCTTCTCTTTACAGCAATAGCCATTTGCTTTCCAAACTATGATGAAATACGGCTACACAAAGTGGTAGACATAGGTCCTACGCGCACAGCACACACACAGACGGGCATTCCTGTGCCGTTGTTTCCTCTTCAGAAAGTTGGTTTATTTTTGGTAAATTGCATATTACTGTTAGAATAAATCATGATAATAAAAGAAAAGAAAATTGTGAACCAAAAGCTAACGTGAGCAAGTAAAAAGAAATGGCACTTGCACCCTTCCGACCAATTAAAAATGTGTCGAACTGCCAAGTCAAAGGGTCGCAAATGCGACTGTTTTCGTCGCATTATCGAACCCTGAGGTAAAAGGAGAGGTGTAAGAGTCTAGTGACTGCAAATAAGGGGAATGTGTGTGTGTGTATTTGTGTTTCGTTTGTTTGTGTGTGTGTGTCTATCCATCCTTGCGTGTGTCAGTCTACAAGGTGTTGTGCCTAATCGGGCCTGAATCTCCAGGGACGGGTGATTTCCATGCCCAGGAAGGCTCACCATCCCTGGGGAACATATGGAGGCTGGCCTGGGCCAACTGGCAAGAGGCTGGGGACTAAAATCTTGCAGGGAATAACAGCCAGAGCCAAGCTGTGTGTGTGTCAAGCCATAGTGATTGCCATACTGGCAGAGAATGAGGCAATTCACTCTGACCACTTTGGTTCAGGCCAGTGTGTGTGTACCTGTCCTTGCCGTTCTGTACCCCCTGGCCCAGCGTAGCTCTCTCAGTGAGAGGAGAATTTCTGCTGCGACCTGTACCAGTCGACAAGATGCTATTCTGTAGTGAGAGAGAGAAAGAGAAAAAAAAAAGAGAGGGCGAGATGTTTGAACAATGTTCTTTATAACCTGCAAAAAGGGAGTCGTTTCAGAATATTTAGCTCATTGGTCCTGCACTGTGAAGTACCTCCCAAATAACGTCTGAAATCTATCTGATTGGCCATGGGCTGTGTCACTCACGGTAGAGGGTGTGGCACTCTTCTTGCGGTCGGAGACTAGCTGACTGGCTGGAACTTTGACCGAGCTGCCCGATCCTTTCCTCCCAGAATCCTCCATGTTATCCCCCTGACCACGCCCCTTGGCAGAAGACCCTGAGAGACAGAGAGAAAGCGAGAGATGGAGTTAGTATCAGAGAAGTTGTTTACCTACTCCATAAACTCAGACCGCATTCTCGACCCTTGTCCAAAAGTGTGCCCTCGTTCACCCCCCATTGGTACAAGGCCGGAGGGAGTTTCCACAATATTCCTCACTCCAGTCCATTCCTTTTAAATCCATGAGGGGGAATGAACGAATGCCCACTTTGGGAATCGGAATGTAACCGTCCTCTCTCTCATCGCTATCTCCTCTCCTCCAATCACACACACCGTCTCACCCTGGTCGGTGGGTCTGCGAGGTTTCTGGTTGGACGATATGCTGCGCTGTACCTTGTTGGGCGGTGAAGGTGCGTTACTGTTGGTGAGGTCACTTCCTAGACGGGGCTTAATGACACCCTCATCCAGCTGGAGAACAGGAAGGGAGAGAGAATCCATCAGAGCATGTGAGAATAGAGAGCGAAAGAGCGCGAGAGAGAGAGGAAGATGCACCTAGCCCAATCACACGAAGGGTCATACATCATTGTTGTCTATCAACAATGACAAGTCACCGGGGTCTGACAAATTGGATGGAAAATTACTGAGGATAATAGCGGACGATATGGCCACTCCTATTTGCCATATCTTCAATTTAAGCCTGTTACCAACACTTAGTAAACTTTTGGAAAAAATTGTGTTTGACCAGATACAATGCTATTTTACAGTAAACAAATTGACAACAGACTTTCAGCACGCTTACAGGGAAGGTGTTCAACAAGCACAGCACTTACACAAATGACTGATGATTGGCTGAGAGAAATTGATGATAAAAAAACTGTGGGGGCTGTTTTGTTAGACTTCAGTGCGGCTTTTGACATTATCGATCATAGTCTGCTGCTGGAAAAACGTATGTGTTATGGATTTACATCCCCTGCTATATTGTGGATTAAGAGTTACCTGTCTAACAGAACACAGAGGGTGTTATTTAATGTAAGCCTCTAACATAATCCAGGTAGAATCAGGAATTCCCCAGGGCAGCTGTCTAGGCCCCTTACTTTTTTCAATCTTTACTAACGACATGCCACTGGCTTTGAATGCAACGAGCTGTCTGTTTGAACTACTGGCACACAGCTCAGAAACCCATGCATACCCCACAAGAGATCTCTTCACAGTCCCCAAGTCCAGAACAGACTATGGGAGGCGCACAGTACTACATAGAGCCATGACTACATGGATCTCTATTCCACATCAAGTAACTCATACAAGCAGTAAAATGTCATAAAATGGAACAGCGGGGACTGTGAAGCAACACAAACATAGGCACAGACACATGCATACCCACACACGATAACATACGCACTATACACACACGTACACATGGATTTTGTGTGCCTTGGCAGCAGCTAATGGGGATCCATAATAAATACAAATACAAAAACAAGCACACAGAGAGTGACCCCTTAACAAAACTGGCCCAAAAATACAAGATTTAAATTAACACAAGTGATTTAGCACAAGGGCAACATTTTCACAGCTGGACGTGAATAATAAGAATGCATACATCAACTATTGTCGAAGTTAGGTCGAAGGACAGAGAAAGATGGAATGCTACTGAACATTGGAAAGAGACCACTTTAGCTGAATACTTAACCCATGTAAAAGATTCCAAACAAAGACCAACCTTAACCAGATACAGAATTTGTGATCATAGCTTGGCAATTGAAACAGGACGCCATCAAAAAACATGGTTGGCCAGAGAGGTCAGACTATGTCATTACTGGGGTCAGGAGAGATAGAAAGTGAAGAACACTTTCTAATCACCTGCCCCAAATACATGTTGAAATTAGTGGATTTGGCTATTTCAGCCACACCAATTGCTGACAGGTGTATAAAATCGAGCACACAGCCATGTAATCTCCATAGACAAACATTGGCAGTAGAAAGGCCCTACTGAAGAGCTCAGTAACTTTCAACGTGGCAACGTCATAGGACGTCACCTTTCCAACGAGTCAGCTTGTCAAATTTCTGCCCTGCTAAAGCTGCCTAGGTCAACTGTAAGTGCTGTTATTGTGAAGTGGAAACGTCTAGGAGCAACAACAGCTCAGCCGTGAAGTGGTAGACCACACAAGCTCACAGAACGGGACCGCCAAGTGCTGAAGCGCATAGCACGTAAAAATAGTCTGTCCTCAGTTGCAACACTCACTACAGAGTTCCAAACTGCCTGTGGGGGCAACGTCAGCACAAGAAATGGGTTTGAAATGGGTTTCCATGGCCGAGCGGCCGCACACAAGCCTAAGATCAAAATGCGCAATGCCAAGTGTCGGCTGGAGTGGTGTTAAGCTCGCCGCCATTGGACTCTGGAACAGTGAAAACGCGTTCTCTGGAGTGATGAATCACACTTCACCATCTGGCAGTCCGATGGACGAATCTGGGTTTGGCGGATGCCAGGAGAATGCTACCTGCCCGAATGCATAGTGCCAACTGTAAAGTTTGGTGGAGGAGAAATAATGGTCTGAGGCTGTTTTTCATGAAGGGAAATCTTAACGCTACAGCATACAATGACATTCTAGACGATTATGTGCTTCCAAATTGGTAGCAACAGTTTGGAGAAGGCCCTTTCCTGTTTCAGCATGACAATGCCCACATGCACAAATCGAGGTCCATACAGAAATGGTTTGTCGAGATCGGTGTGGAAGAACTTGACTGGCCTGCACAGAACCCTGACCTCAACCCCATCGAACACCTTTGGGATGAATTGGAAAGCCGACTGCGATCCAGGCCTAATCGCCCAACATCAGCGCTCAACCTCACTAATGCTCTTGTGGCTTAATGGAAGCAAGACCCAGCAGCATTGTTCCAACATCTAGTGGAAAGCCTTCCCAGAAGAGTGGAGGCTGTTATAGCAGCAAAGCAAACTCCATATTAATGCCCATGATTTTGGAATGAGATGTTCGACGAGCATGTGTCCACATACTTTTGGCATTGTAATGTATATACAGTTGAAGTCGGAAGTTTACATACACCTTAGCCAAATACATTTCAACTCAGTTTTTCACAATTCCTGACATTCCATCCAAGGAAAAATTCCCTGTATTAGGTCAGTTAGGATCACCACTTTATTTTAAGAAAGTGAAATGCCAGAATAATAGTAGAGAGAATGATTTATTTCATATTTCATTTCTTTCATCACATTCCCAGTGGGTCAGAAGTTTACATACACTCAATTAGTATTTGGTAGCTTTGCCTTTAAATTGTTTAACTTAGGTCAAACGTTTCGGGTAGCCTTCCACAAGCTTCCCACAATAAGTTGGGTGAATTTTGGCCCATTCCTCCTGACAGACCTGGTGTAACGGAGTCAGGTTTGTAGGCCTCCTTGCTCGCACACACTTTTTCAGTTCTGCCCACAGAATTTTTAGAGGATTGAGGTCAGGGCTTTGTGATGGCCACTCCAATACCTTGACTTTGTTGTCCTTAAGCCATTTTGCCACAACTTTGGAAGTATGCTTGGGGTCATTGTCCATTTGGAAGACCCATTTGCAACCAAGCTTTAATTTCCTGACTGATGTATTGAGATGTTGATTCAATATATCCACATAATTTTCCTTCCTCATGATGCCATCTATTTTGTGAAGTGCACCAGTCCCTCCTGCAGCAAAGCACCCCCACAGCATGATGCTGCCACCCCCGTGCTTCACTGTTGGGATGGTGTTCTTTGGCTTGCAAGCTCCCCCTTTTTCCTCCAAACATAACGATGGTCATTATGGCCAAACAGTTCTATATTTGTTTCATCAGACCAGAGGACATTTCTCCAAAAAGTACGATCTTTGTCCCCATGTGCAGTTGCAAACCGTAGTCTGGCTTTTTTTATGGCGGTTTTGGAGCAGTGGCTTCTTCATTGCTGAGCTGCCTTTCAGGTTATGTCGATATAGGACTCGTTTTACTGTGGATATAGATACTTTTGTACCGGTTTCCTCCATCATCTTCACAAGGTCCTTTGCTGTCGTTCTGGGATTGATTTGCACTTTTCGCACCAAAGTATGTTCATCTCTAGGAGACAGAACGCGTCTCCTTCTGTAGCTGTTTTAAAATCACCAAAGGCCTCACGGTAACATCCCTGAGCAGTTTCATTCCTGTCCTGCAGCTCCGTTCAGAAGGAAGACTGTATTTTTTATGTGTCTGGGTGGTTTAATACATCATCCACAGCATAAATATTAAATTGACCATGCTTAATGATATATTTAATATCTGATTTGTTATTGTCTACCAATCACTGCCCTTCTTTATGAGGCTTTCGAAAAGCTCCCTGGTCTTTGTAGTTGAATCTGTGCTTGAAATTCAATACCTCACTGAAGGACCATACAGCTGTTGTATGTATGGGGGAGAGAGGAAGGGTTAGTCATTCAAAAATCATGTCAACCTCTATTATTTCACACAGAATGAGTCCATGTAACTTATTATGTGATTTGTTAAGCCAAATTTTACTCCTGAACTAATTCAGGCTTGCCTAAACAAAGGGGCTGATTAATTATGCAACGACTATATTTTAGTTATGAATTTATTTATAAAAATATATATATTTTGTGTAGATTGTTGACCAAAAAATGACAATTAAATCCATTTTAATCCCACTTTGTAACACAAAATGTGAAGGAATCCAAGTGGTCTGAATACTTTTGCAAGGCACCACCAGTATGTTTTATTTTATTTGTTATATCTACAGTGGGGAGAAGAAGTATTTGATACACTGCCGATTTTGCAGGTTTTCCTACTTACAAAGCATGTAGAGGTCTGTAATTTTTATCATAGGTACACTTCAACTGTGAGAGACGGAATCTAAAACCAAAATCCAGAAAATCACATTGTATGATTTTTAAGTAATTAATTTGCATTTTATTGCATGACATAAGTATTTGATCACCTACCAACCAGTAAGAATTCCGGCTCTCACAGACCTGTTAGTTTTTCTTTAAGAAGCCCTCCTGTTCTCCACTCATTACCTGTATTAACTGCACCTGTTTGAACTCGTTACCTGTATAAAAGACACCTGTCCACACACTCAATCAAACAGACTCCAACCTCTCCACAATGGCCAAGACCAGAGAGCTGTGTAAGGACATCAGGGATTCAATTGTAGACCTGCACAACTCCCTTGAAAGTTTATGCTAACAATTCCTACAGGTGTCCCAACTTTTGTTGATTACTTACAAACCCTCTCTCTGTATAAAAGCAGTGTTGGAACAGACTGTGTTACTACACCCTCTTAAGCATTATTTGAACAGTATTGTAGTAGCATGGCAGGAAGTAGCATATTGCTATCATAATGGCGAGAAAAAGGCAATTAACAAAGTAAGACAGACAGACCATTTTAACCCTTAAAAGTCTAGGTCTTTCCTTTAGAGAAAGAGGTGTCAGTGAGTACAGTTTCTTACAACATCAAAAGGCACTTGGCAACTGGAGAAACTCTGACAGGAAGAGGTCTGGCAGACCCAAAGCCACAACAGAATCAGAAGACAAGTTTCTGAGAGTCAACAGCTTGCGTAATAGGCAGCTCACAGGACAACAGCTTCAAGCACAGCTTAACACTGGTCGAAGTAAGCAAGTCTCAGTTTCAACTGTGAAGAGAAGACTTCGAGCTGCAGGTTTGACATGTCGAGTGGCAGTAAGAAAGCCATTGCTAAGATGGCAAAATAAGATTTGTTTAACACTTTTTTGGTTACTACTTGGTGTGTTATTTCATAGTTTTGATGTCTTCACTATTATTCTACAATGTAGAAAATAGTAAAAATAAAGAAAAAGCCTTGAATGAGTAGGTGTCCAAACTTTTGACTGGTACTGTATATATTACAAAGTTGCTTACGAGCTAGAAGCAGTGCGGCCATGTTTGTCGGTGCCATCTTCCCACATGGGAAATCAGTCAATTGAAATATATTCATTAGGCCCTAATCTATCGATTTCACATGACTGGGCAGGGGCGCAGCCATGGGTGGGCCTGGGCGGGCATAGGCCCACACACTTGGGCCCACCCACACACTGAGGAGCAAGGCCCAGCCAATCAGAATGACTTTTTCCCCACAAAAGGGCTTTATTACAGAAATAAATACTCCTCAGTTTCATCAGCTGTCAAGGTGGCTGGTCTCAGACGATCCCGCGGGTGAAGAAGCCGGATGTGGAGGTCCTGGGCTGGAGTGGTTACACATGGTCTGCGTTTGTGAGGCCGGTTGGACGTTTTGCCAAATTCTCTAAAACAACGTTGGAGGGCGGCTTATGGTAGAAAAATGAATATTAAATTCTCTGGCAAAAGCTCTGGTGGATATTTCTGCAGTCAGCATGCCAATTGCATGCTTCCTCAAAACTTGAGACATCTGTGGCATTGTGTTGTGTGACAAAACAGCACACTTTAGAGTGGCCTTTTATTAGGCTTTTGTACGGCTGTTCGGCCATGGAAACCCATTTCATGAAGCTCCAGATGAACAGTTCTTGTTCTGACGTTGCTTCCACAGGCAGTTTGGAACTCGGTAGTGAGTGTTGCAACCGAGGACAGCCGATTTGTACGGTCTACACGCTACAGCACCCGGCGGTCCCGTTCTGTGAGCTTGTGTGGTCTACCACTTCGCGGCTGAGCCATTGTTCCTCCTAGACGTTTCCACTTCACAATAACAGCACTTACAGTTGACCGTGGCAGCTCTAGCAGGGCAGAAATTTGACCAACTGACTTGTTGGAAAGGTGGCATGCTATGACGGTGCCACATTGAAAGTCACTGAGATCTTCAGTAATGCCAATCTACTGCCAATGTTTGTCTATGGAGATTGCATTGCTTTGTGCTCAATTTTATACACATGTCAACAACGGGTGTGGCTGAAATAGCTGAATCACTAATTTGAAGTGGTGTCCACATACTTTCGGAAAGTATTCAGACCCCTTGACTTTTTCCACATTTTCTTACGTTACAGCCTTATTCTAAAATGAATTAAATTAAGTTTTTCCTCAAAAATCTACACACAATACCCCATGATGACAAAACAAAAACAGAAATAATTACATAAGTATTCAGAACCTTTACAATAAGACTCAAAATTGAGCTCAGGTGCATCCTGTTTCCACTGATCATCCTTGAGATGTTTTTACAACTTGATTGGAGTCCACCTGTGGTAAATTAAATTGATTGGACATGATTTGGAAAGGCACACACCTGTCTATATAAGGTCCCACAGTTGACAGTGCATGTCAGAGCAAAAACCAAGCCATGAGGTCGAAGGAATTGTCTGTCGAGTTCCGAGACAGGATTTTCTCGAGGTACAGATCTGGGGAAGGGTACCAAAAAATGTCTGCGGCATTGAAGGTCTCCAAGAACACATCATTCTTAAATGGAAAAAGTTTGTAACCACCAAGACTCTTCCTAGAGCTGACCGCCCGGCCAAACTGAGCAATCGGGGGAGAAGGGCCTTGGTCAGGGAGGTGACCAAGAACCTGATGGTCACTCTGACAGAGCTCCAGAGTTCCTCTGTGGAGATGGGAGAACCTTCCAGAAGGACAACCATCTCTGCAGCACTCCACCAATCAGGCCTTTATGTTAGAGTGGCCAGACGGAAGCCACTCCTCAGTAAAAGTCACATGACAGCCCGCTTGGAGTTTGACAAAAGGCACCTGAAGGACTCTCAGAGCATGAGAAACAAGATTCTCTGGTCTGATGAAACCAAGATTGAACTCTTTGGCCTGAATGCCAAGCTTCACGTCTGGAGGAAACCTGGCACCATCCCTACGGTTTAGCATGGTGGTGGCAGCATCATGCTGTGAGGATGTTTTTCAGCGGCAGGGAGACTAGTCAGGATCGAGGGAAAGTTACATCTTTGATGATTTAATCTTTGATGATCATTGATGAAAACATGCTCCAGAACGCTCAGACTGGTGCGAAGGTTCACCTTCCAACAGGACAATGACCCTAAGCACATAGCCAAGACAATGCAGGAGTGGCTTCGGGACAAGTCTCTGAATGTCCAGCCAGAGCCCGGACCTGAACCCGATCCAAGATGGCGTAGCAGTGCGGTCGTGTTCTTTGTTGTGTGTCCGTGTAAATAGCCTGTTTTTTGTATTTTTTTTGTATTTTTCGTACTTATTTCTCTATCACACTTTTCATCCTTCTACAAAATATACTTTCCTGCAACCCGCCTCACTCAATGTGGAATGGATTCTATTATTGACTTACATTTTATCTAGAATCTCCAGTTGAAACTAGCTAGCCAGCTAACTATCTACTTGCTATTAGCCACCGTTAGCGGTTTTCACCCAGAACATCTGATTTTCTGCCGGAATAACTGAATCACTGGACATTAACACCAGATCACAACTAGCTAGCCGCAACCGGATGGATGTTGCTGTTGGCTAATCACCGCTGCCCCCGAAGCAAGCACCAGTTAGCCTCAAGCTAGCCTCGAGCCAGGCCCATATCCCGGCTATCTACCTCTCTGTCTACCGGACGGGAGTAGCCAGCTAACTAGCTACTTGCTATTAGCCACCGTTAGCGGTTTTTCATCATTGTCCGTGGCCTGAACTACCTACCAGCCAGCTCTAGCCTGGACTATTATCGGCCAGTCTGCACTGTCTGCACAGCGCGTTATCGACCCATAACATATCGGTTTTTCTGCCGGAATCACTGGACCTTTAATACCGGATCATCGCAACTAGCTAGCTGCAACCAAATGGATGTAGTGGTTGGCTAATCAGCACTGAGCTAGCCTCGAGCCAGGCCCATCTCCCGGCTATCTACCTCTCTGTCAACCGGACAGGACCTCCTAGTGTTGACACGGAGCCCCGCCGATCCAACACAACTGGTCTGCCAACGAAATCGTCTGATGTGGTTTCAACAGACTTCCCGTTATGACGTCGACCACGAAGATCCATCTGCTAGCCCCGGCCCACTAGCACACGCAAGCCGTGGCCTCTTGCTCTCCAGTGCTGTAGAAGCCCCCAAACTACCTCCGAACTCTCCTATTGCTGTTCACTGGACCTTATGATAACTCAGCTATACAGCTGATGCCTGCTGGACTGTTCCTTTATACGGTACCGCATCCTGTTTATGTTTAGCCTCAGCCCAAACTTTGTCGCCATTACCAACTGTTGTCTTAGCTCTCTCGAATAACACCTGTGATTGCTTTATGCCTCTCTCCCATGTCAATATGCCTTGCTTATTGCTGTTTCGGTTATTTCTTATTGTACTATTTAACTGTAGATCCCCCAACCCAGCTCAACCTGCCTTAGATAGCTCCTTTGTCCCACCCCCCATACACGCGGAGACCGACTCAATCGGTGCCTCCAGTGATGCTCTCTTTCATTGTTACCCAATGCTTAGGTTTACCTCCACTGTACTCATATCCTTCCACATCCTTCTCTGTACATAATGCCCTGAATCTATTCTACAACGCCCGGAAATCTGCCCCTTTTTTTTCTCTGTACCCAACGCACTAGAAGACCAGTACTTAAAGCCTTTAGCCGTATCCTTATTCTACTCCTCCTCTGTTCCTCTTGTGATGTAGAGGTTAACCCAGGCCCTGTAGCCCCCAGTATCACTCCTACTCCCCAGGCGTTATCATTTGTTGACTTCTGTAACCGTAAAAGCCTTGGTTTCTTGCACGTTAACATCCGAAGCCTCCTCCCTAAGTTTGAGTTATTCACTGCGTTAGCACACTCCGCCAACTCTGATGTTCTAGCAGTGTCTGAATCCTGGCTTAGGAAGGCCACCAAAAATTCAGAAATGTCCATCCCCAACTACAACATTTTCCATCTCGATAAAACTGCCAAAGGGGGTGGGGTTGCAATCTACTGTAGAGATAGCCTGCAGAGCTCTATCGTACTATCCAGGTCTGTGCCCAAACAGTTTGAGCTTCTACTTCTAAAAATCCACCTTTCCAGAAATAAGTCTCTCACTGTTGCCGCTTGCTACAGACCCCCCTCAGCCCCCATATGTGAACTGATTGCCCCCCATCTATCCTCAGAGTTCGTACTGCTTGGTGACCTAAACTGGGATATGCTTAACACCCTGGCCAACCTACAATCTAAACTAGATGCCCTCAATCTCAAACAAATTATCAACGAACCTACCAGGTACAACCCTAAATCTGTAAACATGGGCACCCTCAAAGATATCATCCTGACAAATTTACCCTCTAAATACACCTCCGCTGTCTTCAACCAGGATTTCAGCGATCACTGCCTTATTGCCTGCGTCCGTAATGGGTCCGTGGTCAAACGACCACCCCTCATCACTTTCAAACGCTCCTTAAAACACTTTAGCGAGCAGGCTTTTCTAATTGACCTGGCCCGGGTATCCTGGATGGATATTGACCTCATTCTGTCAGTAGAGGATGCCTGGTTGTTCTTTAAAAGTGCTTTCCTCTCAATCTTAAATAAGCATGCCCCGTTCAAAAAATGCAGAACTAAGAACAGATATAGCCCCAGGTTCTCCTCAGACTTGATTGCCCTTGACCAGCACAAAAACATCATGTGGCGTACTGCATTAGCATCTAACAGCCCCGCGATATGCAACTTTTCAGGGATGTCAGGAACCAATATACACAATCAGTTAGGAAAGCAAATGCTAGCTTTTTCAAACAGAAATGTGCATCCTGTAGCACTAACTCCAAAAAGCTTTGGGACACTGTAAAGTCCATGGAAAATAAGAGCACCTCCTCCCAACTGCACTGAGGCTAGGAAACACTGTCACCACCGATAAATCTACAATAATCGAGAATTTCAACAAGCATTTTGCTACAGCTGGCCATGCTTTCCACCTGGCTACCACTACCCCGGCCACCAGCTCTGCACCCTCCGCTGCAACTTGCCCATGCCCCCCAGCTGAGCTTGACAATCTGGACCCTTTCTTTCTAAAATTAGCCGCCGAAATTGTCGCAACCCCTATTACTAGCCTGTTCAATCTCTCTTTCGTAACGTCTGAGATCCCCAGAGATTGGAAAGCTGCCGCGGTCATCCCCCTCTTCAAAGGGGGTGACACTTTAGATCCAAACTGTTACAGACCTATATCCATCCTGCCCTGCCTTTCGAAAGTATTTGAAAGCCAAGTTAACAAACAGATCACCGACCATTTCGAATCCCACCGTACCTTCTCCGCTATGCAATCCGGTTTCCGAGCTGGTCATGGGTGCAGCTCAGCCACGCTCAAGGTCCTAAACGATATTATAACCGCGATCGATAAAAGACAGTACTGCGCAGCCGTCTTCATCGACCTGGCCAAGGATTTCGACTCTGTCAACCACTGCATTCTTATTGGCAGACTAAATAGCCTTGGTTTGTCTAATAACTGCCTCGCCTGGTTCACCAACTACTTCTCAGAGTTCAATGTGTCAAATTGGAGGGCCTGTTGTCTGGACCTCTGGCTGTCTCTATGGGGGTGTCACAGGGTTCAATTCTCAGGCCGACTCTATTCTCTGTGTATATCAATGATGTCGCTCTTGCTGCTGGTGACGCTCGGATCCACCTCTATGTGGACGACACCATTTTGTATACATCTGGCCCTTCATTGGACACTGTGTTAACAAACCTCCAAACGAGCTTCAACGCCATACAACACTCCTTCCTTAGCCTCCAACTGCTCTTAAACACTAGTAAAAATAAATGCATGCTCTTCAACCGAACGCTACTTGCACCCGCCCACCCGACTAGAATCACTACTCTCGGCGGGTCTGACCTAGAGTATGTGGACAACTACAAATACCTAGGTGTCTGGATAGACTGTAAACTCTCCTTCCAGACTCACATTAAGCATCTCCAATCAAAAGTTAGATCTAGAATCAGCTTCCTATTTGTTTTGTTTTGTTTTAGTCATTTAGCAGACGCTCTTATCCAGAGCGACTTACAGGAGCAATTAGGGTTAAGTGCCTTGCTCAAGGGCACATCGACAGATTTTTCACCCAGTCGGCTCGGAGATTAGAACCAGCGACCTTTCGGTTACTGGCACAACGCTCTGAACCACTAAGCTACCTGCCGCAACAAAGCCTCCTTCACTCATGCTGCCAAACATGCCCTGGTAAAATTTACTATCCTACCGATCCTTGACTTTGGCGACGTCATTTACAAAATAGCCTCCAACACTCTACTCAGCAAATTGGATGTAGTCTATCACAGTGCCGTCCGTTTTGTCACCAAAGCCCCATATACTACCCACCACCATTGTGACCTGTACGCTCTTGTTGGCTGGCCCTCACTACATATTCGTCGCCAAACCCACTGGCTCCAGGTCAACTATAAATCACTGCTAGGCTAATCCCCGTCTTATCTTAGCTCACTGGTCACCATTGCAACACCCACCCGTAGTCTGCGCTCCAGCAGGTATATCTCACTGGTCATCCCCAAAGCCAACACCTCCTTTGGCCGCCATTCCTTCCAGTTCTCTGCTGCCAATGACTGGACTCGAACTGCAAAAATCTCTGAAGCTGGAGACTCTTATCTCCCTCACTAACTTTAAGCGTCAGTTGTCAGAGCAGTTTACCGATCACTGCACCTGTACACAGCCATTCTGAAATTAGCCCACCCAACTACCTCATCCCCATATTGTTATTTATTTTACTAATTTTCACCCCAGTATCTCTATTTGCACATCATCTTTTGCACATCTATCATTTCAGTGTTAATTACGAAATTGTAACTATTTTTGCACTATGGCCTATTTATTTATTGCCTTACCTCCATAACTTACTACATTCGCACACACTGTATATATATTTTCCTTTGTATTTTTTGACTTTATGTTTTGTTTACCCCATATGTAACTCTGTGTTGTTGTTTTTATCGCACTGCTTTGCTTTATCTTGGCCAGGTCGCAGTTGTAAATGAGAACTTTTTCTCAACTGGCTTACCTGGTTAAATAAAGGTGAAATAAATAAACATCTCTGGAGAGACCTGAAAATAGCTGTGCAGCGACGCTCCCCATCCAACCTGACAGAGCTTGAGAGGATCTGCAGAGAAGAATGGGAGAAACTCCCCAAATACAGGTGTGCCAAGCTTGTAGTGTCATACCCAAGAAGACTTGAGGCTGTAATCACTGCCAAAGGTGCTTCAACAAAGACCTGAGTAAAGGGTCTGAATACTTATGTAAATGTAATATTTGTAATAAATTAGCAAACATTTCTTAAAACCAGTTTTTGCTTTGTCATTATGGGGTAGTGTGTGTAGATCGATGAGGGGAAAAACAATTTAATCAATTTTAGAATAAGGCTGTAACGTAACAAAATGTGGAAAAACTCAAGGGGTCTAAATACTCCTGCGTTGTCTTGGCTGTGTGCTTAGGGTTGTTGTGTATATCTCTCTCAGGAGACTGCTACCTAGATATCATGTCCAGTGTGCCAAAGAGTGTTCCGGGCTCAGATCGGTCTAATCAGCCATCTGCGCACTCACCGTACCTCAGACTCATCACAATGAATTGTGTCATGGTCATCATCAACCTATGATGGACAAACAAGCAAAGGAAGGTGTATGTGTGGGTACCTCATGGTTTCTGTAGTGTGGTAGTAGGTATGCGTGTGTCCCTTGTGGTTCCTGTAGTCTAGCAGTAGGTGTGTGTGTGTGTGTGTGTGTGTGGTGTGTGTACCTCGTGGTTGGTGTAGTCCAGTAGTAGGTATGTGGCCATGACTTCGTTGTATTTCTGGTTGACCAGCGAGTCCTGCACCTCCTCCATGGTGTAACCCATCTGAATCATGATCTCTACACACACACACACACGCAGACACACACAGAGACAGACATGTTAGTATTTCACTTGTACATACACTGAAACAAATCCATGAGAACTGTGAGTGAGTGAGTGAGTGAGTGAGTGAGTGAGTGAGTGAGTGAGTGAGTGAGTGAGTGAGAGAATGAGAGAAAGAGAGATAATGTGTACCTGTCCTCTTAGGGTCCTTGTAGTCAGGCATGGGTTCTATGTAAGGTCTCAACTCCTCCTCTTCATGTCCCACATTCATCCATCTATCTTTCATTATCTGCTGCTGGGGGGGAAGAGTGGAGGAGAGTATAGGAGAAGAGGATGAAGAGGAGAGGAAGAGTGTAGAGGACGAAGAGAGGAGAGGGGGAAGGGAAGAGAGGAGATGAAGAAGAGGAAAAGAAAGAAGGGAAGCAGAAGGGAAAGGATGTAAGAAGAAGAGAGGGGGAAAGGAAAACAGAAAGAGGAATAGTGGTTAGTAAGAGTAATTAGGTAGTATGTAGATATGTACAGTGGGGTCCATAATTACTGACACACTTGATAAAGATGAGCAAAGAAAATAAATTATACAAATACTGAGCTATATTTTATGCTAATATTTTATTGAAAAATATATGATTCTATACTAATACAATACCATTTTGTTTAAAGGTCCAGTGCAGTCAAAAATGTGATTTTCCTGTGTTGTATATACAGGTAAAAGTCAGTAAATTAGAATATTTTGAAAAACTTGATTTATTTCAGTAATTGCATTCAAAAGGTGTAACTTGTACATTATATTTATTCATTGCACACAGACTGATGCATTCAAATGTTTATTTCATTTAATTTTGATGATTTGAAGTGGCAACAAATGAAAATCCAAAATTCCGTGTGTCACAAAATTAGAATATTACTTAAGGCTAATACAAAAAGGGATTTTTTAGAAATGTTGGCCAACTGAAAAGTATGAAAATGAAAAATATGAGCATGTACAATACTCAATACTTGGTTGGAGCTCCTTTTGCCTCAATTACTGCATTAATGCGGCGTGGCATGGAGTCGATGAGTTTCTGGCACTGCTCAGGTGTTATGAGAGCCCAGGTTGCTCTGATAGTGGCCTTCAACTCTTCTGCGTTGTTGGGTCTGGCATTCTGCATCTTCCTTTTTCACAATACCCCACAGATTTTCTATGGGGCTAAGGTCAGGGAGTTGGCTGGCCAATTTAGAACAGAAATACCATGGTCCGTAAACCAGGCACGGGTAGATTTTGCGCTGTGTGCAGGCGCCAAGTCCTGTTGGAACCTGAAATCTCCATCTCCATAGAGCAGGTCAGCAGCAGGAAGCATGAAGTGCTCTAAAACTTGCTGGTAGACGGCTGCGTTGACCCTGGATCTCAGGAAACAGAGTGGACCGACACCAGCAGATGACATGGCACCCCAAACCATCACTGATGGTGGAAACTTTACACTAGACTTCAGGCAACGTGGATCCTGTGCCTCTCCTGTCTTCCTCCAGACTCTGGGACCTCGATTTCCAAAGGAAATGCAAAATTTGCTTTCGTCAGAAAACATGACTTTAGACCACTCAGCAGCAGTCCAGCTCTTTTTTTCCTTAGCCCAGGTGAGACGCTTTTCGCGCTGTTTCTTGGTCAACAGTGGCTTGACACGAGGTATGCGGCAGTTGAAACCCATGTCTTTCAAGCGTCTCTTGGTGGTGGATCTTGAAGCCCTGACTCCAGCAGCTGTCCACTCCTTGTGAATCTCCCCCACATTTTTGAATGGGTTTTTTTTCACAATCTTGACTAGGCGCGGTGATCCCTATCGCTTGTACACTTTTTCTGACCACAGTTTTTCCTTCCCTTTGCCTCTCTATTAATGTGTTTGGACACAGAGCTCTGAGAACAGCCAGCCTCTTCTGCAATAACCTTTTGTGTCTTTCCCTCCTTGTGCAATGTGTCGATGGTCGCCTTTTGGACAGCTGTCAAATCTGAAGTCTTCCCCATGTTTGTGTAGGCTTCAGAACTGGACTGAGAGACCATTTAAAGCCCTTTGCAGGTGTTTTGAGTTAATCAGCTGATTAGTTTGTGGCACCAGGTGTCTTCAAAATGTAACCCTTACACAATATTCTAATTTTGTGACACACGGAATTTTGGATTTTCATTTGTTGCCACTTCAAATCATCAAAATTAAATGAAATAAACATTTGAATGCATCAGTCTGTGTGCAATGAATAAATATAATGTACAAGTTACACCTTTTGAATGCAATTACTGAAATAAATCAAGTTTTTCAAAATATTCTAATTTACTGACTTTTACCTGTATATGTTACCACATTATGAGGTTTAAATAATACTGTGAAATTGTGAAAATTATGATAATACCCTGTTAGTGTAAGAGCTGTTTGAAATGACCGCCTGAAATGTTTGCCTGTTTTGGTGGGATGGAGCTTTGGCCTGCCTGGTGACATCACCAGGTGGTAAATTAGTTAATAGACCAATAAGAAAGAGAGTTCCAAACCTCTCTGACAATAACAGCCAGTTTTCAGTTTTCCCCTACCCACTCAGACCACTCCCAGACAGCCTTAGCAAAATTCTTGCTCGAGAAATTGCTCTTTGCTAAGAAGCTATTTTTGTTTCTTTTTGACCATTTTAATTGAAAACAATCACAGTAAGGTACTTAATTGTTACCCAGAAATGCTTTGATATTGAGATAAAAACAGCTGCATTGGACCTTTAACAAGTTATTTTTAAAAAACATTTAAAAACGATAAGGGTCAAAATGATTGACACCCTTGTTTTCAATACTCTAGCACCCTCCCCTTGCAAGGATAACCACAGAGGTTTTTTCTAATATGTTTTATGAGATTGGAGAACATCTTAGACCATTCCTCCATACAGAGTCCTTCCAATTCCTTTTTATCCTTCGTCTACGCTTATGGACTGCACTCTTCAATTCAAACCACAGGTTTTCAAAGGGGTTAAAGTCCGGAGACTGAGATGGCCATTGCAAAATTTTGATTTTGTGGTCAAATTAACCCGTTCTTTGTGGATTTTGATGTGTGATTGGGGTTATTGTCTTGCTGAACGATCCAAGTTTGTCTTGCTGAAAGATCCAAGTTACAGCCACCAGGCAGAGGCAACCAGGTTTTTGGCTAAAATGTCTTGGCACTGGGTAAAGTTCATGATGCCGTTGACCTTAACAAGGGCCCCAGGAACAGTGGAAGCCAAATGTGACTTGTTTCAGGAAACTAGGCGTATGTCGCACATCACTACTTCACAGGAGAGGCATTTCAACATAAACATTTATTTTGGGCAGAAATGCCTTCTGGAAGAATGTGTATGCCATCTCTAAATACGAATAAAATTGTTAAATTATGAGTCTAGTTGGTTCAGCCACAGAAAAAGACAGGAACCTTCCCGCTAGCCATGATTGGCTGAGATAATGGATGGGCTGGACATGCCTGGAGAGGAGTTCACATTGCTCTGCCATGTAGCATGCTTCTGTCTATAACAAGCGCTGCTCAGTGTGTGTAAATAATTATTTCTACTGCTGCTTTTTTTAAAGATATCATAAAGACCTACAAAAGTGTTGCTACTGCTCTCCACTTTCTGGAGGACGATAGTGCCATGCTGACTCTCTCTGACTCTGAAAATGAATCAGACGATGAGGAAATCCCTGATTTAGGTCAAAGCATTTTCATTGAACCAGACATTGTAGTCTTCTGATGACAGTGATGGGGAAGAAATGGCGATCAACAGTGTTGTTGTCACAGAAAAAGTTGACCGAGTTTTAAAATCTGTGGAATGCCCGGTGGAAGCAGAGTATGATAGCTAAGGAGATGGAGAATTCTGGCATTGGATTGCAAATATGCGGAGGGAGTCGAAAACAGAACACAGCAAGCTGTTGTTTAAAATAAATGTCTCCGGATTACATCTTCAAACTAAGGGCAACCATGGCATCAGTGAAGAGAGGGAGAAGCGTTCATCCATGTATATGGGTAAAAGTCTACCTAGATAAATGTTCAGATAATTATACGTTTATTTTTGTTCTTCCAGTAGCTACTGGTCATCCAACTCTGAAATCCAACTCGGAACTCTGGCCTCTTTCTAGAGCCTCAACTTTCCGACCTGAAGATCACTGACGTCATGAAAAATCATCTAATAATGGTACCATGAGGTACACACACATACAATCTAATAATTCTAAAATATTTCTACAATATTCATATGGACACTTTATTTTTTATATTGTTACCGCAAGTAACCATTTCACTGTACCGTTTACACCTTCTGTATCCTGCTTATGTGACAAATAAACGTTGATTTTATTTGACATAGTGTTGCGTTTACAAGAGACGGTAACGTGAAGAACAACATGACCTGAACCAAAGTCAGATTAGGATACACAGTACCAGTCAAAAGTTTGGACACACCTACTCATTCAAGTGTTTTTCTACATTGTAGAATAATAGTGAAGATATCAAAACTATGAAATAACACATATTGAATCATGTAGTAACCAAAAAGGTGTTAAACAAATCAAGATATATTTTATATTTGAGATTCTTCAAGGTAGCCACTCTTTGCCTTGATGACAGCTTTGCACACTCTTGGCATTCTCACAACCAGCTTCATGAGGTAGTCACCTGGAATGAATTTCAATTAACAGGTGTGCCTTGTTAAAAGTTAATTTGTGGAATTTATTTCCTTCTTAATGCGTTTGAGCCAATCAGTTGTGTTGTTACAAGGTAGGGGGGTATATAGAAGATAGCCCTATTAGGTAAAATACCAAGTCCATTTTATGGCAAGAACAGCTCAAATAAGCAAAGAGAAATGACAGTCCATCATTACATGAAGGTCAGTCAATACGGAAAATATCAAGAACTTTTAAAGTTTCTTCAAGTACAGTCGCAAAAACCATCAGGCGCTATGATGAAACTGGCTCTCATGAGGACCGCCACAGGAAAAGAAGACACAGAGTTAACTCTGCTGCAGAGGATAAGTTCATTAGAGTTACCAGCCTCAGAAATTGCAGCCAAAATAAATGCTTCACAGAGTTCAAGTAACAGACACATCTCAACATCAACTGTTCAGAGGAGACTGCGTGAATCAGGCCTTCATGGTCGAATTGCTGCAAAGAAACCACTACTAAAGGACACCAATAAGAAGAACAGACTTGCTTGGGACAAGAAACACGAGCAATGGATATTAGACCGGTGGAAATCTGTCCTTTGGTCTGATGAGTCCAAATTTAAAATTTTTGGTTCCAACCGCCATTTCTTTGTGAGACGCAGAGTAGGTGAACGGATTATCTCCGCATTTAGGAGGAGGTGTGATGGTGTGGGGTTGCTTTGCTGGTGACACTGTCAGTGATTTATTTAGAATTCAAGGCACACTTAACCAGGATGGCTACCACAGCATTCTGCAGCGATACGCCTTCCCATCTGGTTTGCGCTTAGTGGGACTATCATTTGTTTTTCAACAGTACAATGACCCAACACACCTATAGGCTGTGTAAGGGCTATTTGACCAAGAAGGAGAGTGATGGAGTGCATCAGATGACTTGGCCTCCAAAAATCACCCGACCTCAACCCAATTGAGATGGTTTGGGATGAGTTGGACCGCAGAGTGAAAGAAAAGCAGCCAACAAGTGCTCAGCATATGTGGGAACTCCTTCAAGATGGTTGGAAAAGCATTCCAGGTGAAGCTGGTTGAGAGAATGCCAAGAGTGTGCAAAGCTGTCATCAAGGCAAAGGGTGGCTACTTTGAAGAATCTTAAATATAAAATATATTTTGATTTGTTTAACACTTTTTTGGTTTGTGTTATTTCATAGTTTTGATATCTTCACAATTATTCTACAATGTAGAAAATAGTACAAATAAAGAAAAACCCTTGAATGAGTAGGTGTGTCCAAACTTTTGACTGGTACTGTACATGAAAAAATATTATATATTTTTGACAGGTAACTGAAACAGAAAAACTTAAATTAGCATTTCTTATTGGACAAGTTCAGTTTGAGCCTTTTTCAACACGTTTTTTGACTAGTACTGTAGGTCAAGGACTAGATAAAGTGTATTTTTGCTACTACCACTTTTAGTCTTGAAATCTTTGGTTGTTTACTACACATACTTACTCACTCTGTTTAGCACATGGCCTCACATGTGAATCCTTAAAGAGATGGGTGGGACTAAGGCGTAAGAGGTTCTGAACAATGCTGAATGGGTGTAGACAAAGAAGAGCTCTCCAGTAGCTTTCCAAAACATTCAAGGTCCATTTTCTCAAAAGTGGGGTTACAAGTTTATCAACTTTCAAAGCAGAATTACTTTCCTATTGTTCCTCAACTGCTGTGTATGATATACCATTTTCTAGCTTGGAGTCTACTTTCATCCCATGAAAAAATACATAGGATCGAATCGAGCCTGTCGGTCACAAATAGCCCCATTACGTCAAAGATCCACCACTATATCTGGTCCTCTGTAGCTCAAATGTAAAATGTATGCGCACATGACTAAGTCGCTTTGGATAAAAGCATCTGCTAAATGGCATATTTTATATTTTACAGTAAGTATGAGGTACTTTTCTGCATATGCTTCTTTCTTTCGACGCAAAACTCTTATCCATCTGGTATTAGTATAAAATATAATAAATACAAAAAATGTACCATCAGAAAGCATTCATACCCCTGGAATTATTACACATTTTGTAGTGTTAAAGCCTGAATTTAAAATGGATTAAATCTGGGGGGTTTTTCTCACCCATCTACACACAATACCCCACAATGACAAAGTGAAAACATGTTTTTTGACATTTTCGCAAATGTATTGGAAATGAAAACATAAATATCTCATTAACATAAGTATTCACACCTCTGAGTCAATACTTTGTAGAAGCACCTTTGGCAGCAATTACAGCTTTGCGTCGTCTTGGGTTTGTCTATCAGCTTTGCATATCTGGATTTGGAGATTTTCTCAGATTCTTCCTAGCAGATTTTCTCATGCTCTGTTAAGTTAGATGGGGAGAGGCGGTGAACAGCAATATTCAAGTCTTTCCACAGATTTTCAATGGGATTCAAGTCTGGGCTTTGTCTTGGCCACTCAAGGATTTTCACATTCTTGTTCTGAAGCCATTTCGGCATTGCTTTGGCTGTATTTTTATTTATTTTTAATTTTTTAGTCATTTAGCAGACGCTCTTATCCAGAGCGACTTACAGTTAGTGAATACATTTTTTTATACTGGCCCCCCATGGAAATCGAACCCACAACCCTGGCGTTGCAAACGCCATGCTCTATCAACTGAGCTACATCCCTGCCGGTCATTCCCTCCCCTACCCTGGACGACGCTGGGCCAATTGTGCGCCGCCCATGAGTCTCCCGGTCGCGGCCGGCTGCGACAGAGCCTGTATGCTTGGGGTCGTTGTCCTGTTGGAACGCAAATCTTGGCTCCATTCATTGTTCCCTCTATCCTTGCCAGTCTCCCAGTCCCTGCCACTGAAAAGCATCCCCATAGCATGATGCTGCCACCGCCATGCTTCACGGTAGGGATGGTGTTAGACAGGTGAAGAGCTGTGCCTGGTTTTCTACAGACAAATCTCTGTTTTTCCATATTTTTTCCAATTTCCCAATGATGGAGACCACTGTGCTCTTGGAAACTTTCAACACTCTAGAAATTGTTTTATACCCTTCCCAGATATCTGCCTCAACACAATTCCATCTCGGAGATCTACGGACAGTTCCTTGGACTTCATGGTATACACTGAGTATACCAAACATTAAGAACACCTGCTCTTTCCATGACATAGACTGACCAGGTGAAAGCTATGATCCCTTATTGATGTATTTTAAGCCTTGAGACAATTGAGACATGGATTGTGTATGTGTGCCATTCAGAGAATGAATGGGCAAGACAAAATATTTAAGTGCCTTTGAACAGGGTATGGTAGTAGGTGCCAGGCGCACCGGTTTGTGTCTAGAACTGCAACGCTGCAGGGTTTTTCACACTCAAGAGTTCCTCTGTGTATCAAGAACTGTCCACCACCCAAAGAACATCCAGCCAACTTGTCACAACTGTGGGAAGCATTGGAGTCAACATGGGCCAGCATCAATGTTCCCTCTAAGCTGCGCTCGTACACGCGCAGTAGCCCCGAGACTGCCGCGCCGCTCCCCGGGACTGCCACGCAGAAATACAGTATCAGCCCACAGAGAGAAGCACGAGATTGAACTTCACTCAACTTTCTAAAGCAGTGGTCACCAACCGGTCGATTGCGATCTCCAAGACATTCCTAGTCGATCTCCAAACATTTCTGTTAAAAACCCAACGATACAGCCTTGTGTTCCTATTTTTTTTTTATTTGTCTCGGGCTGTTGGCGGTTGGTGCACCCGATTCAGCTGGCGAACTGTTGCCATTTCGAACCATTTCATGTCTGAAGGTACAAACTCTGCCTTCCCGGCAGGCCCAGAGAGCAAATCAAGGGTACTATAGGCTTACCTCTGGCCAATCTGATGGCTCATATTACCGTGTCTGCAGTAACGTAGCAGGCATAAAAGAACACTATAGCAAAGTTGATACTGTGAAATTTAAAAACGTTTAAAACCATGACTAAAGACAGACTGTCAACGAATACAGTAAAGAGCTGCTGTTTTTATGAGTGAGTTCATGTGTAAGTTTTTACTCAGCATTGTCAACACTTTGTATTCAACACTTTTATAAGCCATAAAATGTGCATTCTTCCTATGGCTTGCGTTGTTGTTATTATTAGCAGCTCAGGTCTTTTTTAATATTGAGGAATATTTTACTTTCTCTGTTCATAGGAGTTTGCAAGCTTGCAAATGTATTAAAAATGGCTGCCTGGCCAAACTGAGCAATCGGGGGAGAAGGGCCTTGGTCAGGGAGGTCCCTCTGACAGAGCTCCAGTTCCTCTGTGGACATGAGCCTTCCAGAAGGACAACCATCTCTGCAGCACTCCACCAATCAGACCTTTATGGTAGAGTGGCCAGACGGAAGACAGTCCTCAGTAAAAGGCACATGACAGCCCGCTTGGAGCTTGCCAAAAGGCATCTTAAGGACTCTCAGACCATGAGAAACAAGATTCTCTGGTCTGATGAAACCAAGATTTAACTCTTTGGCCTGAATGCCAAGCTTCACGTCTGGAGGAAACCTGGTGGTGGCAGCATCATGCTGTGGGGATGTTTTTCAGCGGCAGGGACTTGGAGACTAGCCAGGATCGAGGGAAAGATGAACGGCGCAAAGTACAGAGATATCCTTGATGAAAACCTGTTCCAGAGCCCTCAGGACTCAGTTCACCTTCCAACAGGACAACAACCCTAAGCACACAGCCAAGACAACGCAGGAGTGGCTTCGGGACAAGTCTCTGAATGTCCTTGAGTGGCCCAGCCAGAGCCCGGACTTGAACCTGATCGAACATCTCTGGAGAGACCTGAAAATAGCTGTGCCAACCTGACAAAGCTTGAGAGGATCTGCAGAGAAGAATGGGAGAAACTCCCCAAATACAGGTGTGGTAAGCTTGTAGCGTCATACCCAAGAAGACTCGAGGCTGTAATCGCTGCCAAAGGTGCTTCAACAAAATTCAGAGTAAAGGGTCTGAATACTTATGTAAATGTTATATTTCCGTTTGCAAAAATTTCTAAAAACCTGTTTTTGCTTTGTCATTATGGGGTATTTATTGTGTGTAGATTGATGAGGAAAAATTAGATTTCATCAATTTTAGAATAAGGCTGTAATCTAACAAAATGTTGAAAAAGTGAAGGGGTCTGAATACTTTCCGAATGCAGTGAATATAATAGGGCCGGGACGATACCAGTATCGCAGTATTTTTTACATGGCAAAAATGAAAACACGAAGCAGACTAAAGTCTTTGGTCCTTTAAAAATCTGCTGTGTGGGCCTCCCGAGTGGCGCAGCGTTCTAAGGCACTGCATCGCAGTGCTTGAGGCGTCACTACAGACCCGGGTTCGATCCCAGGCTGTGTCGCAGACCGGGAGACCCATGAGGCGGCGCACAATTGGCCCAGCGTCGTCCGGGTTAGGGGAGGGTTTGGCCGGCCGGGATGTCCTTGTCCCATTGCGCTCTAGCGACTCCTTGTGGATGCACGCTGACTTTGGTCGCCAGCTGTACAGTGTTTCCTCCGACACATTGGTGCGGCTGGCTTCCGGGTTAAGCGAGCAGTGCGGCTTGGAAGGACGCATGGCTCTCGAGCTTCGCTGCTCTCGAGTCCGTACGGGAGTTGCAGCGATGGGACAAGACTAACTACCAATTGGATATCACGAAATTGGGGATAAAAAGGGGCATATGTAAAATATTGTGTGCTATAGCTTGGAAAATAAATGTGACTCTGGATGACAACATAATAAGAGGGTACACTCGGCTACACATACAGTGCCTTCAGAAAGTATACACACCCTTTACTTTTTCCACATTTGTTTGTGTTACAACACCTTGTAGAGTCCATGGTCCGACAAATTGAGGCTGTTCTGAGGGCAAAAGGCGTGGGAGCAACTCAAAATTAGTAAGGTGTTTTAATGTTTGGTATTCTCAGTGTAGTTTCTGCTCTGACATGCACTGTCAACTATGGGACCTTATGTAGACAGGTGTGGCCACATGTGGACGTCAATCAAGTTGTAGTGACATCTCAAGGAAATTGGATGCACCTGATCTCAATTTGGAGTGTCATAGCAAAGGGGTGTGAATACTTATGTAAATGAGATATTTCTGTATTTAATTTTCAATACATTTGAAACATTTTCTAAAAACATATTTTCACTTTGTCATTATTTGGTATTGTGTGTAGATGGGTGATTTAAAAACAACAATTTTGAATTCAGGCTGTAACAACAAAATGTGGAATAAGTCAAGGGGTATGAATACTTTCTGAAGGCTTTCAAAAGTTTTGAGAATTAGTATTCGTCTCCACAAAGTTTTCTGCCTCAGTGTTGATGATGGCAATTTGCATATATTCCAGAATGTCATGAAGAGTGATCAGATGAATTGCAATTAATTGCAAAGTCCCTCTTTGCCATGAAAACATTTCCACTGCATTTCAGCCCTGTCACAAAAGGACCAGCTGCCATCATGTCAGTGATTGTCTCGTTAACACAGGTGAGAGTGTTGACGAGGACAAGGCTGGTGATCACTCTTGTCACGCTGATTGAGTTAGAATAACAGACTGGAAGCTTTAAAAGGAGGGTGGTGCTTGAAATCATTGTTCTTCCTCTGTCAACCATGGTTACCTGCAAGGAAACACGTGCCGTCATCATTGCTTTGCACAAAAAGGGCTTCACAGGCAAGGATATTGCTGCTAGTAAGATTGCACCTAAATCAACCATTTATCGGATCATCAAGAACTTCAAGGAGAGAGGTTCAATTGTTGTGAAGAAGGCGTCAGGGCGATCAAGAAAGTCCAGCATGTCATGAGCACTCTCTCTCCCTGGTAGCAACATTAATTGCATTCAATTATCTTCCACTCTGCTCACCTCCCTCTCTCTACTCAGCCTAACTAGCTCCACCTGCCCTGCTCTGCTCTTGTTACCTGGCCAGCTGCACTGCATTTCCCACTCACCATCCTCACCTTGCCTCACTCTGTTCTAATTACTCTGCCAGCTGAACTGCATTTCCCCACTACCTCTCCCAGTATATCAAGCCCTGTTTTTCAGCCAAGCCCTGTCAGATCGTCTTCAAACCCGGACCAGTAACCTGCCTGTCTGCGCTCTGACTCCTGTTTGTGATACCGATCCTTTCTTGACTGCCTCCTTGTTCTACTGCCCCGTCTATCCCAACCTGCCTTCTGGACCTCGACTACTCTCCGATCTTCAGCCCCTCCGGTAACTCGTTTCTGCCTTCTGTCTCTCACCACGATATTTGCCCAGCCCTGATCTGTACTTCTGCCTGCCATTCATTTTGCTGTTGTGTGTGTGTGTTCCCCAGGTCTCCGACCACCAGATGAGCGTGCCCAGACGTTTCACCACCCTCAGCCCGATACGCCGCTCCATCACTGGGGAACACACACACTAAGCACTTGGACTGGACACCCCGGACATTTGGTGACCCCCGGAGCACAGGTACCCACAGGAGGACCCTGAAAGACCCCTGACACCCCTGGGACTCCTCTTCCCGCCTGTAACCTTGAATAAAGAACTCTGAATTTGAACTTGCGCTCTTGGGTCCTCTTCTGTTCGTGACAGAACGATCTGACCATCATGGACCCAGCGCACTCCCTGACCACGATGGAGGAAGAGCCAGAGAGGACTGCCCTACAGCGACTGGAACGCTCTGAGGGAGACATAAATCGGATGGCTGGCGACATCGCTTCCCTTCTCCAGCTATTCAACCAGCAGCAACAACAGTTCCAACTGCAGCAACAACAGCTAGCCCAAGCCCTGCAACTACTCTCAAGCCCGGCTACTCCACCTGCACCCCCCTGGTCCTTTTGTTCCTGTACCACCGATACTCCTTCATCCCTCCGCTGGAGGTCCCAATGCTGCAGGCCCGGCAGTGCTGCCACCAGATCCCCACGCTCCTGAACCAAGGATTGGGAACCCGGAACGTTTTGATGGCAACCAGAAGCAAGTAAGACCATTCTTGAGCAGCTGCCGAATCCAGTTTGCACTACAGCCCAGGACTTTCTCAACAGAGGGAGCCAAGGTGGGGTATGTCATCACACATCTCACCGGTCGAGCTCGGTTGTGGGGAACGGCGGAATTCGACCGGCAAACCCCAGCCTGTGCCTCCTTCAGTGCCTTTGAGGAGGAGATGTTAAAGGTCTTTGACCTAGGCTCGCCAACAGCCGAAGCGTCACAAGCTCTGCTCACCATCCGTCAGGGCAATCGGACAGTGGCAGACTTCTCCATTGACTTTCGTACCCTGGCCAGTCAAAGCTCGTTTAACCCAGAGGCACTGGTGCAAGCCTTCCTCCATAGCCTGGCGGACTATATCAAGGACGAGCTTGTTTCCCATGACCCGCCCTCAACGCTTGATGCCGCCATTGACCTTGCCGTTCGCATTGACCGCCGTATACAGACCCGGAGGAGGGAGAAGGGCCGTCTCAGTCAACCTGCCATCCGTACTCGGGTCGATACCGCTTCTGTCCAGCCCCTGCCTGTCAAGTCCCATAGCCAACTCAATCAGCCTGAGCCCATGGAGATTGGCCGTGCCTCTCTGACTCCCGAGGAGCGTCGGCGCCGTCTAAGCTCCAACCTTTGCCTCTACTGTGGTGGCGAGAATCACCGTGTCGCTACTTGTCCGGCAAAAGCCGCAGCTCACCAGGTGTAGGGGAGATCCGGGTGAGCTCAACAAGCCTTCAGTCTCCCTCCATCCGAAAGACCCTGCTTCATCTCCGCCTTCAGCTTTCTGACAAGACTCATACATTGGCCGCCCTTGTGGATTCCGGAGCCGAAGCAAACATCATGGACCCTGAGCTTGCACAGCAACTGGGCGTGAACCATCATCAACTGACACAACCCATTCCTGCACGAGCCCTGGATGGGCATCATCTTGGCACTGTCACTCATATCTCCGCCCCTGTGACAATCCTGCTGTCAGGAAACCACCAGGAGTCCATCCAGTTTCACCTCCTACACTCACCTGGCCAACCACTCATTCTTGGATACCCGTGGCTCCGTCAGCACAACCCCCCACATCGACTGGGAGACAGGAACAGTCCGTGAGTGGGGAAGGAGTTGTCACCAGACCTGTTTAAGGGGGGCCACCCTGCCCGTTCACCGGGGAAGGATCTAGCGCTACCTCCGACATATCCAATGTTCCGGCCTGTTACCACAGCCTGAAAGAGGTGTTCAACAAATCCAAGGCGACATCTCTACCCCCCACACAGACCCTATGACTGCGCGATTGATCTCCTGCCTGGCACAGCACCTCCCAAGGGTCGTCTGTATTCACTGTCAGCCCCGGAAAGAAAGGCCATGGAGGACTACATTAATGACTCTCTTGCCTCCGGGATAATTAGACCGTCGTCTTCCCCGCAGGAGCGGGATTCTTCTTTGTCGGCAAGAAGGACGGTTCTCTTCGTCCATGCATAGATTACCGGGGTCTGAACGACATCACGGTTAAGAATCGCTACCCACTGCCCTTACTTTCGTCTGCCTTCGAACTGCTGCAGGGAGCCACTGTATTCACTAAGCTGGACCTTCGCAATGCCTACCATCTGGTGCGGATGAGGGAGGGAGACGAATGGAAGACAGCGTTCAACACACCAACCGGCCACTATGAATATCTCGTCATGCCCTTCGGCCTCACCAATGCCCCAGCAGTTTTTCAAGCCCTAGTGAATGATATCCTCAGGGACATGCTAAATACGTTCGTATTGTGTACCTTGACGATATTTTAATATTCTCAAAGACTCTGTCAGAACACACGCACCACGTCCGGTTGGTCCTGCGCCGCCTGCTGGAGAACTCTCTTTTCGTGAAGGCAGAGAAGTGCGAGTTCCATGCCAAGACCGTTTCATTCCTGGGGTATGTGGTGACCGAGGGCAGCATTCAGATGGATCTCACGAAGGTGTCGGCTGTCACTTCCTGGCCAGTTCCTGAGTCTCGGAAGAAGTTGCAACAGTTCCTGGGCTTTGCCAACTTTTATAGGAGATTCATCAGAAACTATAGCACAGTGGCTGCACCCCTCACGGCGCTAACCAGCACTAAACAACCGTACCAATGGACATCAGCTGCTGATAAGGCCTTCAATATCCTCAAGACATGTTTCACTTCTGCTCCCATCCTCCAGATGCCAGATGCAGCAAGGCAGTTTGTGGTGGAGGTAGATGCTTCGGACGTGGGAGTGGGTGCAGTGCTTTCTCAAAGAGCAGCTGAGGATGGCAAGATGCACCCCTGTGCCTTCTACTCCCGTCGGCTAACCCCTGCCGAATGCAACTACGACATTGGGAACCGCGAGCTGTTGGCTGTCAAGCTCGCCCTTGAAGAATGGCGGCACTGGTTAGAGGGGTCAAAGGAACCATTCGTAGTGTGGACAGACCACAAGAACCTGGAGTATATCCAAACAACCAGGAGGCTGAACTCCCGTCAACAGCGGTGGTCTCTGTTCTTTACGCGCTTCAATTTCACGCTCTCCTACCGCCCGGGATCTCGCAACATCAAACCTGATGCTCTTTCCCGGATGTTTCAGAAGGACGAGACCACCGCCATGACAGCTCCCATTCTTCCCAGCCACTTGGTCGTAGCGGCCCTCACCTGGGAGATCGAGAAGCAGGTCATGGAGGCTCTTCGGGACCAGCCAGGTCCAAGCACCAGCGCCCCCAACCGTCTGTTTGTTCCAGCAAATCTCAGGTCACCTGTGATTCAGTGGGGGCACGAATCCCGTCTGGCCTGTCATCCCGGCATCACTCGCACCCTTCATCTGGTCCGCCAGCGGTTCTGGTGGCGGGGGATGAGACGGGATGTCCGAGAATTCATCCGAGCTTGTCCCACTTGTAACCGAAACAAGACTCCCAACCAGCCTCCTGCTGGGTTGCTGCAACCCCTACTCATACCCAAGAGGCCCTGGTCCCACGTTTCACTGGACTTTGTTACGGGCCTGCCGCCCTCTGACGGACACACAGTCATCCTTACCATTGTTGACCGCTTTAGTAAGATGACCCACTTCGTGCCCCTTCCCAAACTACCCTCTGCTAAAGAGACCTCCCAGGTGGTCCTGGAACATGTGTTTCGTATCCATGGCCTACCCCAGGATATAGTGTCAGACCGGGGCCCGCAATTCTCAGCAACCTTTTGGAAGGAGTTCTGTCATCTCCTTGGGGCCACCGCCAGCCTATCGTCTGGATTCCACCCGCAGTCAAACGGCCAGACTGAACGCATGAACCAGGAGCTGGAGAAGGCACTGAGGTGTGTGGCTTCCCAAAATCCCCGGGCCTGGGCTCAACACCTGCTCTGGGTGGAATATGCCCATAATTCACTCACCAGTTCCTCCACCGGGCTCTCCCCCTTTCAGTGTGTCTACGGGTATCAACCTCCACTGTTTGCCAGCCAGGAGGCGGATGCCACCTGTCCGTCTGCTCTTGCGTATGCCCGCCGCTGCCGCCGCACTTGGGCCCAGGCTCGCACTGTGCTCCTGAAGTCTGGAACCAGCTACGCCGTCGGTGCCAACCGACGGAGGACCCCAGCACCTACTTACCGGGTTGGTCAGAAGGTCTGGCTGTCTGCCCGGGATCTGCCGCTGCGGGTTGTATCACGAAAGCTGGCCCCTCGCTTCATTGGTCCTTTTCCTGTGCAGAAAGTCATCAGTCCAACGGCGGTCCGACTTCAGTTGCCCGCTTCCATGCGGGTCCACCCCACCTTCCACGTCTCCAAGGTCAAGCCGGTCCATGAAAGTCCCCTGGTCCCTGCAGCTCCGGCGCCACCTCCTCCGCGCCTCGTAGATGGCGGTCCTGTCTTCACCGTCCGGCGGCTGCTCCGCTCTAGGCGAAGGGGTAGGGGTCTCCAGTACCTCGTTGATTGGGAGGGATATGGTCCAGAGGGAGAGGACCTGGATCCCGGCCAGGAGGATAGTGGACCGGACCCTTATCACTGACTTCCACCGACTACATCCTGATCAGCCTGCAATCCGTAGGGGCCGTCCCAAGAGGGGTTCCTAGCCGTCCGGCCCGCCCTGCTCCTGTCTCAGTGCCTGTCCTGTCTCCCGACCGTGACCCTCCAGCTCCTTCTGAGGATGAGGAGATTCACTCGGACCGCTCGGAGGAGTTCTGACCCGCCGCCTGCTCCCCTCCACCCTCCCGGCATGATGTTGTTCTTGGGACTTCTGGGGCCGTCCCTTGGAGGGGGTCCTGTCATGAGCACTCTCTCTCCCTGGTAGCAACATTAATTGCATTCAATTATCTTCCACTCTGCTCACCTCCCTCTCTCTACTCAGCCTAACTAGCTCCACCTGCCCTGCTCTGCTCTTGTTACCTGGCCAGCTGCACTGCATTTCCCACTCACCATCCTCACCTTGCCTCACTCTGTTCTAATTACTCTGCCAGCTGAACTGCATTTCCCCACTACCTCTCCCAGTATATCAAGCCCTGTTTTTCAGCCAAGCCCTGTCAGATCGTCTTCAAACCCGGACCAGTAACCTGCCTGTCTGCGCTCTGACTCCTGTTTGTGATACCGATCCTTTCTTGACTGCCTCCTTGTTCTACTGCCCCGTCTATCCCAACCTGCCTTCTGGACCTCGACTACTCTCCGATCTTCAGCCCCTCCGGTAACTCGTTTCTGCCTTCTGTCTCTCACCACGATATTTGCCCAGCCCTGATCTGTACTTCTGCCTGCCATTCATTTTGCTGTTGTGTGTGTGTGTTCCCCCAGGTCTCCGACCACCAGATGAGCGTGCCCAGACGTTTCACCACCCTCAGCCCGATACGCCGCTCCATCACTGGGGAACACACACACTAAGCACTTGGACTGGACACCCCCGGACATTTGGTGACCCCCGGAGCACAGGTACCCACAGGAGGACCCTGAAAGACCCCTGACACCCCTGGGACTCCTCTTCCCGCCTGTAACCTTGAATAAAGAACTCTGAATTTGAACTTGCGCTCTTGGGTCCTCTTCTGTTCGTGACACAGCAAGCACCAGGACCGTCTTCTAAAGTTGATTCAGCTGCGGGATCTGGGCACCACCAGTGCAGAGCTTGCTCAGGAATGGCAGCAGGCAGGTGTGAGTGCATCTGCACGCACAGTGAGGCGAAGACCTTTGGAGGATGGCCTGGTGTCAAGAAGGGCAGCAAAGAAGCCACTTCTCTCCAGGAAAAACATCAGGGACAGACTGATATTCTGCAAAAGGTACAGGGATTGGACTGCTGAGGACTGGGGTAGAGTCATTTTCTCTGATGAATCCCCTTTCCAATTGTTTGGGCCATCCAGAAAACACCTTGTCCAGAGAAGACAAGGTGAGAGCTACCATCAGTCCTGTGTCATGCCAACAGTTAAGCATCCTGAGACCATTCATGTGTGGGGTTGCTTCTCAGCCAAGGGAGTGGGCTCACTCACAATATTTCCTAAGAACACAGCCATGAATAAAGAATGGTACCAACACATCATCCGAGAGCAACTTCTCCCAACCATCCAAGAACAGTTGAACAGGTGACGAACAATTCCTTTTCCAGCATGATGGAGCACCTTGCCATAAGGCAAAAGTGATAACTAAGTGGCTCGGGGAACAAAACATCGAAATATTGGGTCCATGGCCAGGAAACTCCCCAGACCTTAATCCCATTGAGAACTTGTGGTCAATCCTCAAGAGGCGGGTGGACAAACAAAACCTCAGCATGCCAGGGCGGATTGCAGAGGTCTTGAAAAAGAAGGGTCAACACTGAAAATATTGACTCTTTGCATAAACTGAATGTCATTGTCAATGAAAGCCTTTGACACTTATGGAACACTTGTAATTATACTTCAGTGTACCATAGTAACTACTGACATAAAGGTCTAAGAACACTGAAGCAGCAAACTTTGTGGAGACCAATACTTGTGTCATTCTCAAAACGTTTGACCACAACTGTAGCTCAGTATTTGTATTATTTATTTTTTTACAGTCTTTTTTGCTCATGTTTATCTAGGGTGTCAATAATTATGGACCCCACTGTATGTCAGGAGAACACTTCGGTTGAGTTCCTGCCTGACTACACTGCAGACATGACAGATCTCAGAACGCCTAGAAAGTTGTTTAACATATCAGCTAACCACATCATATGATATAGCGATCTAATGCCTGACTGTGCAGTCGATGAAGTGGCACGCAACCATAGGTTGATGCAATGCAACGTCTGCAATGTAGTCAGGTGGGAACTTGTCCTTTATAGCTATGTGACAGGTGAGGGGTCACAGAGGTGAGGGGTTAAAGGTCACAGACCTCCAGGCTGCCTCTCTTGGTGGGGTTGAGAATCAGGAACTTCTTCAGTAGGTTCTCACAGTCTGTAGACATGTAGAACGGAATACGGTATTTCCCCCTTAACACACGCTCTCTCAACTCCTATAGGGGAGACAGAGTGGAGGTTAGGGGTTAGAGGTCAAGGGTTAGAGGTCATGGGTCCGTCTGTAGACATGTGGAACGGAATACAGTTACAAATTTCAAGTTCTCACATACCTCTCTCACGCACACACACACACACACACACACACACACACACACACACACACACACACACACACAGTGAGGGAAAAAAGTATTTGATCCCCTGCTGATTTTGTACGTTTGCCCACTGACAAAGAAATGTCAGTCTATAATTTTAATGGTAGGTTTATTTGAACAGTGAGAGACAGAATAACAACAAAAAAATCCAGAAAAACGCATGTCAAAAATGTTATAAATTGATTTGCATTTTAATGAGGGAAATAAGTATTTGACCCCCTCTCAATCAGAAAGATTTCTGGCACCCAGGTGTCTTTTATACAGGTAACGAGCTGAGATTAGGAGCACACTCTTAAAGGGAGTGTTCCTAATCTCAGTTTGTTACCTGTATAAAAGACACCTGTCCACAGAAGCAATTAATCAATCAGATTCCACTCTCCACCATGGCCAAGACCAAAGAGCTCTCCAAGGATGTCAGGGACAAGATTGTAGACCTACACAAGGCTGGAATGGGCTACAAGACCATCACCAAGCAGCTTGGTGAGAAGGTGACAACAGTTGGTTCGATTATTCGCAAATGGAAGAAACACAAAATAACTGTCAATCTCCCTCGGCCTGGGGCTCCATGCAAGATCTCACCTCGTGGAGTTGCAATGATCATGAGAACGGTGAGGAATCAGCTTAGAACTACACGGGAGGATCTTGTCAATGATCTCAAGGCAGCTGGGACCATAGTCACCAAGAAAACAATTGGTAACACACTACGCCGTGAAGGACTGCAATCCTGCAGCGCCCGCAAGGTCCCCCTGCTCAAGAAAGCACATATACAGGCCCGTCTGAAGTTTGCCAATGAACATCTGAATGATTCAGTGGAGAACTGGGTGAAAGTGTTGTGGTCAGATGAGACCAAAATCGAGCTCTTTGGCATCAACTCAACTCACCGTGTTTGGAGGAGGAGGAATGCTGCCTATGACCCCAAGAACACCATCCCCACCGTCAAACATAGAGGTGGAAACATTATGCTTTGGGGGTGTTTTTCTGCTAAGGGGACAGGACAACTTCACCGCAACAAAGGGACGATGGACGGGGCCATGTACCGTCAAATCTTGGATGAGAACCTCCTTCCCTCAGCCAGGGCATTGAAAATGGGTCGTGGATGGGTATTCCAGCATGACAATGACCCAAAACACACGGCCAAAGCAACAAAGGAGTGGCTCAAGAAGAAGCACATTAAGGTCCTGGAGTGGCCTAGCCAGTCTCCAGACCTTAATCCCATAGAAAATCTGTGGAGGGAGCTGAAGGTTTGAGTTGCCAAACGTCAGCCTCGAAACCTTAATGACTTGGAGAAGATCTGCAAAGAGGAGTGGGACGAAAGGTACACTTAAACTGTGAGAGACGGAATCTAAAACAAAAATCCAGAAAATCACATTGTATGATTTTTAAGTAATTCATTAGCATTTTATTGCATGACATAAGTATTTGATCACCTACCAACCAGTAAGAATTCCGGCTCTCACAGACTGTTAGTTTTTATTTAAGAAGCCCTCCTGTTCTCCACTCATTACCTGTATTAACTGCACCTGTTTGAACTCGTTACCTGTATAAAAGACACCTGTCCACACACTCAATCAAACAGACTCCAACCTCTCCACAATGGCCAAGACCAGAGAGCTGTGTAAGGACATCAGGGATAAAATTGTAGACCTGCACAAGGCTGGGATGGGCTACAGGACAATAGGCAAGCAGCTTGGTGAGAAGGCAACAACTGTTGGCGCAATTATTAGAAAATGGAAGAAGTTCAAGATGACGGTCAATCACCCTCGGTCTGGGGCTCCATGCAAGATCTCACCTCGTGGGGCATCAATGATCATGAGGAAGGTGAGGGATCAGCCCAGAACTACACGGCAGGACCTGGTCAATGACCTGAAGAGAGCTGGGACCACAGTCTCAAAGAAAACCATTAGTAACACACTACGCCGTCATGGATTAAAATCCTGCAGCGCACGCAAGGTCCCCCCTGCTCAAGCCAGCGCATGTCCAGGCCCGTCTGAAGTTTGCCAATGACCATCTGGATGATCCAGAGGAGGAATGGGGAGAAGGTCATGTGGTCTGATGAGACAAAAATAGAGCTTTTTGGTCTAAACTCCACTCGCCGTGTTTGGAGGAAGAAGAAGGATGAGTACAACCCCAAGAACACCATCCCAACCGTGAAGCATGGAGGTGGAAACATCATTCTTTGGGGATGCTTTTCTGCAAAGGGGACAGGACGACTGCACCGTATTGAGGGGAGGATGGATGGGGCCATGTATCGCGAGATCTTGGCCAACAACCTCCTTCCCTCAGTAAGAGCATTGAAGATGGATCGTGGCTGGGTCTTCCAGCATGACAACGACCCGAAACACACAGCCAGGGCAACTAAGGAGTGGCTTTGTAAGAAGCATCTCAAGGTCCTGGAGTGGCCTAGCCAGTCTCCAGACTTGAACCCAATAGAAAGTCTTTGGCGGGAGCTGAAAGTCCGTATTGCCCAGCGACAGCCCCGAAACTTGAAAGATCTGGAGAAGGTCTGTATGGAGGAGTGGGCCAAAATCCCTGCTGCAGTGTGTGCAAACCTGGTCAAGACCTACAGGAAACGTATGATCTCTGTAATTGCAAACAAAGGTTTCTGTACCAAATATTAAGTTCTGCTTTTCTGATGTAGCAAATGCTTATGTCATGCAATAAAATGCAAATTATTTACTTAAAAATCATACAATGTGGTTTTCTGGATTTTTATTTTAGATTCCGTCTCTCACAGTTGAAGTGTACCTATGATAAAAATTACAGACCTCTACATGCTTTGTAAGTAGGAAAACCTGCAAAATCGGCAGTGTATCAAATACTTGTTCTCCCCACTGTACTTATTTCCCTCATTAAAATGCAAATCAATTTCTAAAAAAATTTACATGTGTTTTTCTGGATTTTTTTGTTGTTATTCTGTCTCTCACTGTTCAAATAAACCTACCATTAAAATTATAGACTGATCATGTCTTTGTCAGTGGGCAAACGTACAAAATCAGCAGGGGATCAAATACTTTTTTCCCTCACTGTACACACACACACACACACACACACACACACACACACACACACACACACACACACACACACACACACACACACACACACACACACACACCTTGAGGTTCTGTCCATCGAAGGGCAGCGACCCTGAAACCAGTGTATACAGTATAACCCCCAGACTCCAGACATCCACCTCTGGTCCGTCGTACTTCTTCCCCTGGAACAGCTCTGGAGCGGCGTAGGGAGGGGAACCGCAGAACGTGTCCAGCTTACTGCCCATTACAAACTCATTACTAAAGCCAAAGTCTGCAATCTTGATGTTCATGTCAGCGTCCAGGAGTAGGTTCTCAGCCTGAGGGGGGAGGGATGGAGAGAGAGATGGACCCTGTAACCTTTCTATTCTCTCGTTCACTCTGCAAAGTTTGTGTCTGCCATTTTCAAAAAGGAAGAGAGAGTTCAAACATTCTTAGTCAAATAGAGAGCAGACAAGTTGTCAGCCTGGTCCCAGATCTGTTTGTGCTTTTGCCAACTCTCCATTGCTGTCATTCTCAAGCCAAACATGTTTGTACTAGCATGACAACTCCTTGTCACTCATTATCATGTCAAACAGACTGGCGCTCAGGCTAGTTGCCAACACACACACAGGCTTCTGAGCGTTTTAACTCTATATGTGGCCGAGCGAGGAGCAGAGGAGGCTTTGTTGGCTAGCAACAGGTAGGTGCTCTGGAGCAAACACTCTCCGCTCTGTGCAGTGTGAAATAGAACACAATGACATCATCTGACAACAGTGAACTCTGAAAACACACACGTGCACTCGTGATATGGGCGCATGCGCACAACGAGATTGAACAAGGACTCAATATAGCAAGGAGGAATGCTATACATGCAGTGGTGTCCAATGGGTCATTCACTGGAAGGACCAAAGGGTGGATCATAGTTAAATCTCTTCAGGTCATAGCATTATTAGCCTGTTACAGTCTTGGCTAGTAGCTACAAATTTGCTTTCTTTACTTAGTGGAACTTTAGGTTTAGAGTCACAGTGAAATAATGCAGTGTGTGTGTGATCATGTGATTAACATTGAGGTCAGCTGGGTGACTGACAGGTGTCTGGGCCAATGAGGGACATGTTCATAGAGGAGGGACTTTGTCAGACTGACAGCTCTCTGAGCCAATGATGAGTGATGACTATAAGAACAGACAAGGTTGAAATAAAAGGCTTGTTTTGTGCTGTATTGAGTTAAGTTGTTTTGCGTTGCATCTCACCTTTAGATCTCTGTGGACAATACACTTCTGGTGACAGTACTGGACCGCTGACACAATCTACTCAGGGAGAGGAGCAGAGAGAGAGAGAGAGGGAGAGGAGAGGAGCAGAGAGAGAGGGAGAGGAGAGGAGCAGAGAGAGAGAGGGGGGGAGGAGGTGGAGAAAAATGGAGCGAGAGAAAAGGGAAGAGAGATCTTATTAACACGTCAGCAAATAAACACAATCTTTCTAATTAAATCTTTCTAGAAAAGCGCGAGCGCGCACACACTCCTCACCTGTCTGAATTTGGCACGTGCCTCCTTTTCTTTCATCCTCCCATGAGCGACCAGGTAATCAAACACCTCCCCTGGAGGAAGGAGGAGAGGAGCGAGGGATGAGAGGAGAGAAATGGAGGGATGGATCAGGAGAGAAATAGAGGGATGGATCAAGAGAGAAATGGAGGGATGGATGGAGAGAAATGGAGGGATGGATCAGGAGAGAAATAGAGGGATGATCAAGAGAGAAATGGAGGGATGGATGGAGAGAAATGGAGGGATGGATGGAGGAAAGAAATGGGGGGATGAATGGATGGAGGAGAGAAATGGGGGGGGTGAATGGATGGAGGAGAGAAATGGGGGGTGAATGGAGAAGATAAATGGATGGATGGATAGAGGAGAGAAATGAAGGGATGGATAAAGTGATGAATGGAAAAGAGAAACATTGACACACACGTGGCAGTTCTTTACATCACTAGGCTTACGAAGGGGGATGATTTGACTGTAGCACACAAAACTCAGGGGGACGTATTTGACTGTCGCACACACATAACTCCAGGGGGGATGATTTGACTGTCGCAAACACATAACCCAGGGGGAATGATTTGTCTTTTGCACACACACCTCAGTGGGAAGTATTTGACGGGTGCACACACTCACCTCCACTGGCATACTCCATGACCAGATACAATGTCTTCTCCGTCTCTATCACCTCAAATAACTTCACTGTTGGGGGGGAGGGGGGAAATATTTAGATTGTCATTGTAGGTTCGGCCCTAATTTATGTGCTCTCTGACAACTGGAGTTGCATGGCAAATGGTCCAGGAACAAAGGACAATGCCAAAGGACCAGTCAGCCCTTCCCCCTAAAATGTATCTCTGCTATAGTATCCAGTGGAATGAGATAGAATAATCTATCTGAAACGTGTTCACTGAGGATAACGCTGATGCTATTTGTACAGTGCATTCAGAAAGTATTCATACCCCTTGACCTTTTCAAAATGTTGTTACGTTTAAGCCTTATTCTAAAATGGATTAAATTGTTTTCCCCCCCTCATCAATCTACACACAATACCCCATAATGACAAAGCCAAAACATGTTCAGATTTTTTTGCAAATTTATCAAATAGTTTTTTGGGAAATATCATATTTACATAAGTATTCAGACCCTTTGCTATGAGACTCAAAATTGAGCTCAGGGGAATCCTGTTTCCATTGATCATCCTTGAGCTGTTTCTACAACTTGATTGGAGCACACCTGTAGTAAATTCAATTCATTGGACAAGATTTGGAAAGGCACACACACCCGTCTATATAAAGGTCCCACAGTTGACAGTGCATGTCAGACCAAAAACCAAGCCATGAGGTCGAAGGAATTGTCCGTAGAGCTCCGAGACAGGATTGTGTCGAGGCACAGATCTGGTGATGGGTACCAAAACATTTCTGCAGCATTGAAGGTCCCCAGGAACACAGTGCCCTCCATCATTCTGAAATGGAAGAAGTTTGGAACCACCAAGACTCTTCCTAGAGCTGGCCGCCCGGCCAAACTGAGCAATCGGGGGAGAAGGGCCTTGGTCAGGTAGGTGACCAAGAACCCGATGGTCACTCTGACAGAGCTTCAGAGTTCCTCTGTGGAGATTGGAGAACCTTCCAGAAGGACAACCATCTCTGCAGCACTCCACCAATCAGCCAGATGGAAGCCATTCCTCAGTAAAAAGGCACATGACAGCCCGCTTGGAGTTTGCCAAAAGGCACCTAAAGGACTCAGACCATGAGAAACAAGATTCTCTGGTCTGATGAAACCAAGATTGAACTCTTTGGCCAGAATGCCAAGCGTCACATCTGGAGGAAACCTGGCACCATCCCTACGGTGAAGCATGAAGATTGCAGCATCATGCTGTGGGGATGTTTTTCAGTGGCAGGGACAGGGAGACTAGTTAGGATCGAGGGAAAGATGAACGGAGCAAAGTACAGAGAGATCCTTAATAAAAACTTGCTCCAGAGCGCTCAGGACCTCAGACTGGGGCGAAGGTTCACCTTCCAACAGGATAATGACCCTAAGCACACAGCCAAGACAACGCATGACTGGCTTCGGGACAAGTCTCTGTTTGTCCTTGAGTGGCCCACCCAGAACCTGGACATGAACCCGATCGAACATCTCTGGAGAGACCTGAATATAGCTGTGCAGTGACGCTCCCCATCCAACCTGACAGAGCTTGAGAGGATCTGCAGAGAAGAATGGGAGAAACTCCCCAAATACAGGTGTGCCAAGCTTGTAGCGTCATATCCAAGAAGACTCGAGGCTATAATCGCTGCCAAAGGTGCTTCAACAAAGCACTGAGTAAAGGGTCTGAATAATTATGTAAATGTGATATTTCAGTTGTTTATTTTTTATATATTTGCAAAATATTATAAAAACCAGTTTTTGCTTGCTTTGTCATTATGGGGTATTGTGTGTAGATTGTTGAGGGGGGAAAAACAATTTTAATCCATTATAGAATAAGGCTGTAACGTAACAAAATGTGGAAAAAGTCAAGGGGTCTGAATACTTTCCAAATGCACTGTATGTATGATCTCTGTGTTTATTTGTATCTGTATAGGGTGAACTCTGAATTACTATATGCAAAACGGCTTCATGGTCCTCTCAGGAATTCTGTCTTATTTACATTGGTCCCCGACACAAGCCGTTCAATTCTGTGACACCCTGTGGAGATTTGGCCTGAGAGTGTTTAGGTTACTGTAAACTTGGTATCGTTTGATTGGTCAACAGTGGTTGGTTTTGGGTTGAAAGGTTACACCTTCAGATGTTATAAATGGAATTAAATGCCTTTGTTCTCTCTCTTATCCTGTATCCAGTCCATGGAGGAAGGTTGTATAATCAATTCTCATTTCCTAGGATTCTAGGCCTCTAGGCCTCTGGCCTAGAAAGCATCTCTTTGTTCATGATTTGTCTTCTAAGTTAACCTTAGGATCTATATCTATATGAAGTATGCTTTGTAATGCTTGTTAATCCTTGTAACTTAAGCATTATGCCTAGTATGTGAATCCATTCATTGTGTAATGTTAATTAAATATCTGATATTTTGTATTTTATTAGGAACCCCATTAGCTGTTGCTAAAGCAGCAGCTACACTTCCTAACATAATACAGAACATTAATAGACAAGAACAGCACTACATAAAACATTTTAAAAAGGCACACGTAGCCTACATATCAATACATACACACAAACTATATAGGTCGAATAAGGGAGAGGCGTTGTTCCCGTGAGGTGTTGCTTTATCTGTTTTTTTTTAAACCAGGTTTGCTGTTCATTTGAGCAATATGAGATGGAACAGAGTTCCATGCAATAATGGCTCTATATACATTGGGGAAAAAAAAGTATTTAGTCAGCCACCAATTGTGCAAGTTCTCCCACTTAAAAAGATGAGAGAGGCCTGTAATTTTCATCATAGGTACACGTCAACTATGACAGACATATTTTGAGAAAAAAAATCCAGAAAATCACATTGTAGGATTTTTTATGAATTTATTTGCAAATTATGGTGGAAAATAAGTATTTGGTCACCTACAAACAAGCAAGATTTCTGGCTCTCACAGACCTGTAACTTCTTCTTTAAGAGGCTCCTCTGTCCTCCACTCGTTACCTGTATTAATGGCACCTGTTTAAACTTGTTATCAGTATAAAAGACACCTGTCCACAACCTCAAACAGTCACACTCCAAACTCCACTATGGCCAAGACCAAAGAGCTGTCAAAGGACACCAGAAACAAAATTGTAGACCTGCACCAGGCTGGGAAGACTGTATCTGCAATAGGTAAGCAGCTTGGTTTGAAGAAATCAACTGTGGGAGCAATTATTAGGAAATGGAAGACATACAAGACCACTGATAATCTCCCTCGATCTGGGGCTCCACGCAAGATCTCACCCCCGTGGGGTCAAAATGATCACAAGAACGGTGAGCAAAAATCCCAGAACCACACGGGGGGACCTAGTGAATGACCTGCAGAGAGCTGGGACCAAAGTAACAAAGCCTACCATCAGTAACACACTACGCCGCCAGGGACTCAAATCCTGCAGTGCCAGACGTGTCCCCCTGCTTAAGCCAGTACATGTCCAGGCCCGTCTGAAGTTTGCTAGAGTGCATTTGGATGATCCAGAAGAGGATTGGGGAGAATGTCATATGGTCAGATGAAACCAAAATATAACTTTTTGGTAAAAACTCAACTCGTCCTGTTTGGAGGACAAAGAATGCTGAGTTGCATCCAAAGAACACCATACCTACTGTGAAGCATGGGGGTGGAAACATCATGCTTTGGGGCTGTTTTTCTGCAAAGGGACCAGGACGACTGATCCGTGTAAAGGAAAGAATGAATGGGGCCATGTATCGTGAGATTTTGAGTGAAAACCTCCTTCCATCAGCAAGGGCATTGAAGATGAAACGTGGTTGGGTCTTTCAGCATGACAATGATCCCAAACACACTGCCCGGACAACGAAGGAGTGGCTTCGTAAGAAGCATTTCAAGGTCCTGGAGTGGCCTAGCCAGTCCAGATCTCAACCCCATAGAAAATCTTTGGAGGGAGTTGAAAGTCTGTGTTGCCCAGCGACAGCCCCAAAACATCACTGCTCTAGAGGAGATCTGCATGGAGGAATGAGCCAAAATACCAGCAATAGTGTGTGAAAACCTTGTGAAGACTTACAGAAAACGTTTGACCTGTGTCATTGCCAACAAAGGGTATATATCAAAGTATTGAGAAACTTTTGTTATTGACCAAATACTTATTTTCCACCATAATTTGCAAATAAATGCATTAAAAATCCTACAATGTGAATATCTGGAATTTTCTTTCTCATTTTGTCTGTCATAGTTGACGTGTACCTATGATGAAAATTACAGGCCTCTCTCATCTTTTTAAGTGGGAGAACTTGCACAATTGGTGGCTGACTAAAGACCCGTGGTGGCGTGTCTGGTGGGGTAAGTGTGTGTGTCAGAGCTGTGTGTAAGTTGATTATGCAAACAATTTGGGATTTAACACATTAATGTTTCTTGTAAAAATAAGAAGTGACACAGTCAGTCTCTCCTCAACTGGCATGCATAGTATTTATATCAGCCCTCTGATTACAATGAAGAGCAAGAGGTGCCGCTCTGTTCTGGGCCAGCTGTGGCTTAACTAGGTCTTTCCTTGCAGCACTATACCACACGACTGGCCAATAATCAAGACAAGACAAAAGTAGAGCCTGCAGAACTTACTTTTTGGAGTGTGGTGTCAAAAAAGCAGAGCATCTCTTTATTACGGACAGACCTTTCCCCATCTTTACAACCATTGAATCATGACAGTTTACAATCTAAGGTAACACCAAGTAATTTAGTCTTCTCAACTTGTTCAACAGCCACACCATTCATTACCAGATTCAGCTGAGGTCTAGAACTTAGTGTATGATTTGTACCAAATACAATGCTCTTAGCTTTAGATATGTTCAGGACCAGTTTATTACTGGCCACCCATTCCAAAACAGACGGCAACTCTTTGTTAAGGGTTTCAATTACTTCATTAGCTGTGGTTGCTGATGCGTATATGGTTGAATCATTAGCATAAATGGACACACATACTTTGTTTAATGCCAGTGACAGGTCATTGGTAAAAATAGAAAAAAGTAGAGGGCCTAGAGAGCTGCCCTGCGGTACACCACACTTTACATGTTTGACATTAGAGAAGCTTCCATTTAAAAAAAACTTTGAGTTCTATTAGATAGATAGCTCTGAATCCACAATATGGCAGAGGTTGAAAAGCCATAACACACACGTTTTCTCAACAACAGATTATGGTCAATAATATCAAAGGCTGCACTGAAATCTAACAGTACAGCTCCCACAATCTTCTTATTTTCAATTTCTTTCCAATCATCAGTCATTTGTGTCAGCGCAGTACATGTTGAGTGCCCTTCTCTATAAGCATGCTGAAAGTCTGTTGTTAATTTGTTTACAGAGAAATAGATAGGAGATATGACACATAGGAGTGGCTATAGAGTCAGCTACCATCCTCAGTAGCTTTCCATCTAAGTTGTCAATGCCATGAGGTTTGTCATTATTGATCAATAACAATAATTTTTCAACCTCTCCTACACCAACTTAACAAAATTCAAACTTGCAATGCTTTCCTTTCATTATTTGTTTTTTTTATGCATGAATACGATGGCTCACTGTTCGTTGTTGGCATTTCCTGCCTAAGTTTGCCCACTTTGCCAATGAAGTAATCATTAAAATAATTGGCAACATCAAATGGTTTTGTGATGAATAAGCCACCTGATTCAATGAAAGATGGAGTTGAATTTGTCTTTCTGCCCATAATTTCAATTAAAGTACCCCAACGTTTTTTCCATCATTCTTTATATCATTGATCTTGGCTTCATAATACAGTTTCTTCTTCTTTTTGTTGAGTTTAGTCACATAATTTCTCAATTTGCAGTAAGTCAGGCTTATTAGCCACTCCTTTTGCCCCATCTCTTTCAAGCATACAGTTTTTCAATGCCTCATCAATCCATGGAGCCTTAACAGTTCTAACAGTCCGTTTCTTAACAGGTGCATGTTTATCAATAATTGGAAGAAGCAATCTGCCTTTGATATAGACAATTATCAGACCAATTCATGCTAGTCAGTGTCAACTCATTTCCTAATGCTTGTGTGTATATTTTAATTATCTTTATGGAGTCAGAAACATTTTAATAGGCTAATTGCTTAGTCTTATTACGAGTCACATGTGAGGTATTTATAACATAATATATACTGTATATACACATGTCAAATACAGTATTACTGCCCACTACATCATCTATGTAATAGCATAGCAGTGTGTTGAGAGTTGGTTCACTTCAAATGTCTGTGACAGGATGACAAATGATTCATGAGTCAACTCACCTATGTTAGGATGATTCAACAGCTTCATGATTCTCACTTCCCGGAAGAGCTGAGGGGGACAGAGAAGATAGAGTCAGGACTGTGTTTGTGTGAGGCTGGTTTCCTGTAATTAGGTCTCAATGAGCTCTAGACCACTTCATACAGAGAGAGATGGAAGGATAGAGAGAAAGAGAGAGAGGGAGTGAGGAAGAGAGAGAGAGCGAGAGAGAGAGTGAAGAGAAAGAGAAAAAATTAAATAGGAGAGAAAAGCACATGGGAGATGAAAGACAGGAATTGAAAAGAGAAAAAGGATGATGTGTGTGTGTGTGTCTGTGTGAAGTGTATTTGTGTGTGTGTGTATTCGTCGACCCACCTTCTGCAGACTGGAAGAGTTGAGTTGGGTCTTATCAATAATCTTCACAGCCACCTGAAAATCATATACTGTACATTAGACTTAGAGTCAGCACACACACACACAGAGTCATAAAGAGGCCTATACAGAAACCACAGCAGGCTAGCATTGCGTAGCAGAGTGAAGTGCAGCGTTTCACACGTGTACACTAACACAAGTAATGGCTTATATTTGTGTTATAATGAGGTCTCAGGTTCTTAATCCTACACACACAGACAGAGACAGAGAGAGCAAGTATACCACTTTTTCCTTTCAGTGGCTCGCTCTCTTCTCTCTAATGTCTCTATTCTATCACTCATACTCCCACTCTTTCTATCCCTCTCTCCTTGCGCTCCATTTCTTGCTCTTTACTTTCCCTCTTCCTCACTCCCTCTCTCACCCTCCCTTAGTCTCTCCCTCTCTCCCCTTCATTATTTCTCTCTGTCTGCCACTTTCACATGGAGTGTTATCAGTATCATAGAGAAGTCACACATTGACATAGCCAGCAACCCTAGCACAAACACACAACCATCAGCAAACCTTAACTACACACACTGGCCTGTGTCTGCCTGCGTGCCTGTCTGTCTGCCAGTCCGTCTTCCTCTTTCTGCCTGTCTGAGCATATGCAATTCTAGAAGAGGTACACAGAACAGAACCCCGACTGCACACAAACGGTCTCCCACACTGTCTATTTGGTCTGTGTGTCACACTACAGAAACCTAAAAGAGCTGGACAGCACAGACTGCAGACAGACAGTCAGAAACAGTCGGAATACTGAACACTGTACCTGCCTGGTGGAACACAGTGAGGAGAGGGACAGAATGTTGAGTGTTCCAAGTTTCAACGGAACACCAACTTCAGTTCAGACAACTTCATAACTTCAACTCAACTAAGGAGACAGCAGGGCTGCATCTCAATAGTCTAGAGACTTCCTCTCCTCGTCTCCTTCAAGAGGGGAAAAAAGTATGTTTAGACTATTGAGATGCAGCCGAAGTCCAAGCGGAGGCTACACAGGACATGATGCAACAAGAGAGCAAGCAGTTCCTGACAAAAATGTGTGTGTGTTACCTCTGTCCCGGTGAGGACATGGCGTGCCAGCTTGACCTTAGCGAAGTTGCCCTTGCCGATGGTCTTTAGTAACCGGTAGTTACCAATGTGAGGAGTCTCCTCCGCTGTCGTGGCAACCGAGTTCCGACACCGCGGCATGCTGGGACGGCCCCCCGTCTTGGTGTCCTGGGGGAGAGAGGGAGAGGTGAAAGAGATGGAAGGTGTAGGGAGAAGGAAAGAGAGCTTCAGACCATCATCTGTAACAAGAATGAAACGTTGTTTTATTTTGATGTTAATCACTCTAAAATAAACGACTAAAACCTACAAAATCGCAGAGATAGAGACAGAGCAACTCTGATTGGAATAGGGAAGGTGTTTATCAAAGATACTAAGAACTTCTAATAGGTTTTTCATCTGTGGTGTTTACCACACTGGAATACACACACACTCACATACTGAGTGTAAGAGAACACTGACAAGGTTAAAGGCTTGGGTCAAGGCAATTGTGTGTGTGTGTGAGATCTGGGTAGACCGGTGGCGGGGATCAGGGTCAGAGGGGAGGGTAGCTGGCTCCAGTGTGACGACACAACCACACACACACGCAAGAGACCTGACACCAAAGAGAGAGAGACAGAGAAATTCACACTGTGACTGTTGAGCCGTCTGTCCTTGTCATTTCTCCATGTAAAAGGACCCATGAGCCCCAACATGTGAAGTTCATAGGAGTGTGTCAAATTGGGTGTGAAATGAAAGCAACAAGTCTATACAGTGGGGGGAAAAAGTATTTAGTCAGCCACCAATTGTGCAAGTTCTCCCACTTAAAAAGATGAGAGAGGCCTGTAATTTTCATCATAGGTACAAGTCAACTAGGACAGACAAAATGAGGAAAAAAAATCCAGAAAATCACATTGTAGGATTTTTAATGAATTTATTTGCAAATTATGGTGGAAAATAAGTATTTGGTCAATAACAAACGTTTCTCAATACTTTGTTATATACCCTTTGTTGGCAATGACACAGGTCAAACGTTTTCTGTAAGTCTTCACAAGGTTGTCACACACTGTTGCTGGTATTTTGGCCCATTCCTCCATGCAGATCTCCTCTAGAGCAGTGATGTTTTGGGGCTGTCGCTGGGCAACACAGACTTTCAACTCCCTCCAAAGATTTTCTATGGGGTTGAGATCTGGAGACTGGCTAGGCCACCCAGGACCTTGAAATGCTTCGGACGAAGCCACTCCTTCGTTGCCCGGGCGGTGTGTTTGGGATCATTGTCATGCTGAAAGACCCAGCCACGTTTCATCTTCAATGCCCTTGCTGACGGAAGGAGGTTTTCACTCAAAATCTCACGATACATGGCCCCATTCATTCTTTCCTTTACACGGATCAGTCGTCCTGGTCCCTTTGCAGAAAAACAGCCCCAAAGCATGATGTTTCCACCCCCATGCTTCACAGTAGGTATGGTGTTCTTTGGATGCAACTCAGCATTCTTTGTCCTCCAAACACGACGAGTTGAGTTTTTACCAAAAAGTTCTATTTTGGTTTCATCTGACCATATAACATTCTCCCAATCCTCTTCTGGATCATCCAAACGCACTCTAGCAAACTTCAGACGGGCCTGGACATGTACTGGCTTAAGCAGGGGGACACGTCTGGCACTGCAGGATTTGAGTCCCTGGCGGCGTAGTGTGTTACTGATGGTAGGCTTTGTTACTTTGGTCCCAGCTCTCTGCAGGTCATTCACTAGGTCTCCCCGTGTGGTTCTGGGATTTTTACTCACCGTTCTTGTGATCATTTTGACCCCACGGGGTGAGATCTTGCGTGGAGCCCCAGATCGAGGGAGATTATCAGTGGTCTTGTATGTCTTCCATTTCCTAATAATTGCTCCCACAGTTGATTTCTTCAAACCAAGCTGCTTACCTATTGCAGATTCAGTCTTCCCAGCCTGGTGCAGGTCTACAATTTTGTTTCTGGTGTCCTTTGACAGCTCTTTGGTCTTGGCCATAGTGGAGTTTGGAGTGTGACTGTTTGAGGTTGTGGACAGGTGTCTTTTATACTGATAACAAGTTCAAACATGTGCCATTAATACAGGTAACAAGTGGAGGACAGAGGAGCCTCTTAAAGAAGAAGTTACAGGTCTGTGAGAGCCAGAAATCTTGCTTGTTTGTAGGTGACCAAATACTTATTTACCACCATAATTTGCAAATAAATTCATTAAAAATCTTACAATGTGATTTTCTGGATTTTTTTCCCTCAATTTGTCTGTCATAGTTGACGTGTACCTATGATGAAAATTACAGGCCTCTCTCATCTTTTTAAGTGGGAGAACTTGCACAATTGGTGGCTGACTAAATACTTTTTTTCCCCACTGTATGTCAGGAAGTTAAAGCTTGGACAATGACCCCAAGCATACTTCCAAAGTTGTGGCAAAACAGCTTAAGGACAACAAAGTCAAGGTATTGGAGTGGCCATCACAAAGCCCTGACCCGAAACGTTTGACCCCAAGTTAAACAATTTAAAGGCAATGTTACCAAATACTAATTGAGTGTATGTAAACTTATAAACTTCTGACCCACTGGGAATATGATGAACTAAAACCTGAAATAAGTAATTTTCTCTACTATTATTCTGACATTTCACATTCTTAAAATAAAGTGGTGATCCTAACTGACAGATAAACATTTCAGAGTTTAAATGTATTTGGCTAAGGTGTATGTAAACTTCCGACTTCAAATGTATAGTGTTGAGTCATCCGCATACATAGACACACTGGCTTTACTAGTTAGTAAAGATTTTAAAAAGTAAGAGGCCTAGACAGCTGCCCTTGGGAATTCCTGATTCTACCTGGATTATGTTGGAGAGGCTTCCATTAAAGAACACCCTCGGTGTTCTGTTAGACAGGTAACTCTTTATCCACAATATAGCAGGGGGTGTAAAGCCATAACACATACATTTTTCCAGCAGCAATAATGTTAATAATGGGAGGTGATCAATAATGGGTGGGCCTTTGCCCTCCCAGGCCCACCCATGGCTGTGCCCCTGCCCAGTCATGTGAAATCCATAGATTAGGCCTAATGAATTCATTTAAATTGACTGATTTCCTTATATGAACTGTAACTCAGTAAAATCGTTTAAATTGTTGCATGTTGCATGTTGCGTTTGTATTTTTGTTCAGTATAAATATCCCAAAACTGCCTTTTTGAATCAATTACAGCCAATGTAGTTTGTATTCTGAGTAAACTATCCCTTTAATGATGGTATTGTGTGTTTGAAACAAGAACACTAACCCTCAAATGGCCAGAGGTTCGAAGCTGTTCTTGCTAAGCATCCATAAAATTGCAGCTTTCTACATTTTCAGTGGCATGTTGAAAGAGTCATACAGTAGTATAGCATCACAACTTATTTATACTTATCTGTACAAAATATAATGGGTTTGACTTGATTATGTACACCTGGGGCAATGAACATTCAGGAGAATGGACATTTACAAAAATGTTCTGATAGAAACCAATGACATTCTTTTTTAAAGTAGGTTGTTTCACAGATTTGTATTCAAATAGTTTAAAAAGTAGTCACTTTCTGAGATCTGTATTCAAATACTTTTGAAAAGTAGTCACAATTTTTAGGAATCTGTATACAAATAGTTGTAGTCACCTCCAAAGTAACAATTTGTTCACCTGGAAAAAGTTACTTTCCACAAAGTATAGTTACAACCAGGGGTCGAGTTAATGCAGAATTCTGCGTTTTTCATAAAATGCATAAGAAATATCTTGCTCCATTTAAAAATGCAGATCTGCAGACAGCGCTCTGACTGATGTGTAGCTACTTTTCTCTGTGTAACCTACTTTTCTTTGGAAAATATTAACTTCAAGCAAAACATTAGGAAATGTAGCTGGCTGCATTCTTTCTGTGATAAACAGAAATAGGATGGCCATGCATCATTTCAGCAATAAATACCTTCCTTTTTCATTGTAAGCTCTAGCTATTTTCTGCCGAATGTGTAGCACTACTATATTTTCTGTGAAGGAAAACTATAGTTGCACGCCCCTAATCACTGTTGAACTAAAAAAAAAAAAACACTTGACTTTCAATGTAAAACGCAGGTGAAATGGTTTAAAATGCTGATTTTTTTATGGTCTGTTTTGAAAATGCTGATTTCTAAACTTTAACGCGATCCCTTGTTACAACTATAGTTATCCTAGGTCTGACACAGACACACACACACAGCTAAGTAAACCTGTGAGAGGGCCTGTCATGCCAAATAGTGTCCCCCTGCCAAAAAGTGTCCTGAAGGACGGTATTTTTGGAGTGAAGTGCATGATTGCCAAAATCAACCTACGATTCTTCTGACGGGGAATTGTCAAGGAGGTGGACAGCTGGGCAAGTGAAATAACCTTTTGTTTATCAATCACATTCTATTATATCTGAAATTATTATGATTTCAATGAATGTCATATCAGAGGCCACAATGTTTTAATTTGTCACTTTTTGCTTAAAGGTCAGTACCCTGTCTAGCCTGCCAGAAGTTTGAGAGGGCAAAGACTGTGGCGCCGGAGTTGAAGCCCATCAAAGTTGTTTCACAACGGCACATGATTGGTAAGTGTCCCAATTCAAATTTTGCCCTGATAAGTTGTTTTGTAATGGTTGCTTTATTTGACCACAGCAGAGTTCAATATCATAGAATGTGTGTGTGTGTGTCAGTAGCCTTACAAATATGAAAATCTGCATACTGTATGACACAGATACGGGTAAGAATAAAGTAATATTCTCTCTAACACTTTAAATGTTAGGGGTGGACCTCATCGGACCCTTCCCAAATCCAGGAATGGCAACAGCTGGTGTCTGACAGCGACCGATCACTTTACCAAGTGGGTGGAGGCAATACCCATTAAGGTCAGTAAATGAAGAGTACGTGCTTAACTCTATATTCCCTTCTGTAACCCATTAAAAAGGGTGCTTGGAACCAAAAATAGATGTTCGTTTTGTATGATACCCATCAAGGACGAGACTGGCGAGAATTCAGATGATGGACATCTTCAACCCACAGTTCACCCATGATTGAATTAGTTTTGTTGTTTGTCTATTGCTATTTTTGTATAACGTACTTTCAGATCACTGAAACCCCACCTGATGTGGTGGAAGTTGTCGAACCAGATCAGAACGCCTTCGAGGACCACCTTCAGGCATGGACTGAGAAGGATGTGGAGGTTTTTGACCAGGTAAAAATGATTGTCCGCTGTTAATGTATTTTCTGTCCCTCCAAGAGATATGTAAGAAATTTATTTGTAATATGAAATATAATTGAACATCAACAAGGCGCAGGAGAAACAGGAGGAGAGCTACTGGAGCAGAATCATGAAGGGGACCACCGGGCGAATGACTTGGTTTGGAAGAAGGACGAAAGGAAGGCGAGAACTGGGAAACCTCACTGCTCTTTCGCTCCTAGCTGGGGTCACCATCTGTTAAGGTGAATATAAAAACATCTCAGATAATAACTATTTGCACACAAAATAACCTGAAGCTAGTTTTAGTTTCCCTCACACTGATATTTTTCTCTTTCTTCCTAGGGTTACCTCGGTGGAAGCCAATAATCTTCTCCAGTTGGAGCAGTTGGACGGTCGACCACTGAAAGCACTGACGCCCTACACTTTGGTGAAGCTCAATAGACAAAGTATGTTAAGCTTTGGTTGACATTTGAGAAAGCAAGAAATTGTAGTTATGCTGAGCTTATGAAAATGTACCCCTTCAATTTACCTCTCCAAATGCCTTTAGGACCATCGACCAGGAGGTATCCCATCCACCAGAACCAGTGAATTCGGATCAGTCTGAGTCGGAGGGGGACCAGCTTGAGGTAGGCTATACCTTCCAAAAGTGTTGAAAAGTACATAATCTCCCATTTATAACACTGCACTAATCCATCACATTTTCTCACAGTAAAATATAACCTGTGTGTTTGCTTGTTTACATCTCTGTCTCCTACCCTGTTCCCTTTAACTCTGCTCCTGTTCTCCAGGACCTAGGGGTTCTGCCCAACACCCAGACGTGGATCCACCTGATGTCCTCCATTACCAACCACCCTCCAACTTTTCATTACATCATCTACAACTACTGTTATTGTCATGTTGTCATTATCTGCTAAGAAAGTTTTCTTGCGCTAGCATACTGGGCACATAATATGTGAGATACACAGATTAACTAAAAACACTAACACTGCAAACACTCAGAACAAAGAGAGCAGCAGTGCCTGGACTTTGCAGTCTCCCTCTTCAAGTCCCCCTTCCGAGACTAACTGCCTGTTGAGAACAAGTGACAGGCAGAACCTCTGCACACAGCAACCACCTCCTCAAAAGTCCACACACCAGAATTCAGTATTTCAGTCTATGATTGCCATGTGTGTACAAAAACATCTGTGAAAATAAATTAATGACAACAACTGTACCAAAAAATATCAATGTTTATGTATTAAAATCTTAAATATTGCCAGGTTGGTTTTCACAGCTGTTTCACAAGGTGTTCATTATTGTAAGTTGTAAGGTATCCTTGATGGTATTTATTTGTTCCACATTATTCATTTTTGTATCCTAGGACCTACAATAGAGACATATATATTCAACCACAAGGGTGTACTAATGAGCTATGATAGAAAACAATGAATCATAATAGAGGACTACTGAAATAAGTTAAGTAACTTTAATGTGTCAAGCAGATTGTTGTATTTGCCATTTCTGAAACGTAGCAATGTTTAAGACATGGACTTCATGTTGTAATGTTAACAAGGTACCCAAAATTAGTTTGAAGTAATGTTTTAATTTTATTAGCTAAACAAAACTTGTTTGAACAGTGAAATTGTCACAGAAATCAGCCTTGTTTGCATAGCGATGATGAAAAGAATGTCATTTAGGCTGTAATGATCTCCGAAATTCTAATCATTAGGTCATCAAACCGTTGATATAGCAACGGACGCTAATAGTTTATTGAATCCAATTGTGACACAGAGGGGGACACTTTCTGGCCGGGGGACATTATTTAGCATGACAGGCCCCTGACCTTAGCATGGTGGTGCCACACTGGGTCTCAGTTTACTGTGAGCACCAACGTTTGTGTGTGGAGGGGGGGGGATTATACTCCCTAGAGGGGTGTGTGTGCGCGTGGAGGAAGAATGCATTCGCGTTAAAGTGTGTGAAACTATGAACGTGATTACTGTCGTGTGTGAGTGTATGCAGTGTGTGTGTGTGTTTGTGTGTGCGCACTTCTCACACCAGTAAACACATTTGAATGGCAGGTTGCAGTGACAGATTGAAAGGCTGATGGATAGAGGGATGGATGGATAGATGACAGGGATGGATGGATAGGGGGATAAACATACAGTGGGGAAAAAAAGTATTTAGTCAGCCACCAATTGTGCAAGTTCTCCCACTTAAAAAGATGAGAGAGGCCTGTAATTTTCATCATAGGTACACGTCAACTATGACAGACAAATTGAGAAAATAAAATCCAGAAAATCACATTGTAGGATTTTTTATGAATTTATTTGCAAATTATGAAGCAGAAATTGAGGGAGAAAATATAAAGAGGAACGAGAAGTGAGAAAGCAGCAAAGTCATTTTCTCCCTACCACACCCAAACATGCACAGCGCGCGCACACACATACACCTGTATGTTGTCAAATCCAACACATACAGTTTGAGGGCAACACACAGCTCAAGCCAAGGCCCGGTTGAATAAAACACCTTAAGTTCATTTTCCTTAACTTTAAGTCAGTTGCACAAAACATAGGTGTATTTCCCCCTTAAATTAAGTGAAAAAGTTAAGGGTGCCCACGAGGTCCCTTAACCGTTTCATTCAGTATGGATAGCAATGTAAACACCATTCGTGGAGGTGAATGTTGTTTTCATCTGCTCTGGTTACATTAAGGAAAACATCAACTAGCTAGCTACTTAGCTAAACAATGGAAGGTGCACAATCCATGGCTACAAAGCTAACTGGCTAGTTAGCTATAGCTACTCTGTAAGCTAGCTTAACTTACTAGAAAGTAATATAAACAAGTTGAGAAAAAAGATACAAGAAACATGGTTTATCATCATCTGAAGCAATTTGGTTATCCTGTCTTGATTGTAGAAGCTCTATTTTGCTATCTCACAAAATGAAAGCGATCTCTTTGACAATAAGTTTAGTCAGTGAATCAGGCCATCTCCATGGTAACCAAATACTCTTTCTGCCATACATGCCTTCAAACTACCTTAAACCCCCTTAAGTTTGCTGTTACCTAAGGAAATATTTGAGGGGCTCTATGCAACGCCCTTAAAACAACTCCCTTAGGAAAGGGAAAATTGTCTCTTAAGGGAAACACTTAAGATGTTTTATGCAACCGGGCTCAGTTCCCTCCTCCTCTTTCTTTTTCTATTTTTCCATACATCTCTCTCTTTCTCTGTCTCTCTCTCTGAGAATCAAACACACACATTTAGGCCAGAGCTTATGGCTGCCAGCTAGCATGCAACGTTTGTGTATAGCTAGACCTATTCTCTGATAGGCTAAGGCCATACACACACACACACACACATAGCAGTGAGTGATGGTGGGCATTGGGTCTGTGTTGATATTCATTATGCTTGAATGGAACACAGCACATAGGCTATATATAGTGTGAGATGCCAATAAGGTGAGAGGCTATATATAGTGTGCGATGCCAATAAGGTGAGATGCCATCTGGCACGCAACCTTTTAGGCTTGGCCGGTATACCGTGTATACCAGGGTATTTGGAAATAGCCACAGGATCGATTTTCAATACCGTCAATACGATTTCTTTGAAGTTTTTGTATACTGTATATACTGAACAAAAATATAAATGCAACATGCAAAAATGTCAACAATTTTAATGAGTTACAGTTCATATAAGGAAATCAGTCAATTGGATTTCACATGACTGGATTTCACATGACTGGGCAAGGGCGCAGTCATAGGTGGGCCTGGGAGGGCATAGGCCCACCCACTGGGGAGCCAGGCCCAGCCAATCAGAATGAGTTTTTCCCAACAAAAGGGCTTTAAATACAGACAGAAGAAAAAAATTTATAAAAATAATAATAATAATAATAATAACACAGACCGAAATACTCAGTTTTATCAGCTGTCCGGGTGGCAGGTCTCAGACGATCCTTCAGGTGAAGAAGTCGGATGTGGAGGTCCTGGGCTGGCGTGGTTACACGTGGTCTGCGGTTGTGAGGCTGGTTGGACGTACTGCCAAATTCTCTAAAACAACGTAGGAGGCGAGGTGGTTTATGGTAGAGAAATGAACATTCAATTCTCTGGCAACAGCCAATTGCACACTCCCTCAAAACTTGAGACATCTGCGCATTGTGTTGTGTGCCAAAACAGCACATTTTAGAATAGCCTTTTATTGTCCCGAGCACAAGGTGCACCTGTATACTGATCATGCTGTTTAATCAGCTTCTTGATAAGCCACACCTGTCAGGTTGATGGATAATCTTGGCAAAGAATAAATGGTCACTAAAAGGGATGTAAACAAATTTGTGCACAAACATTTGAGAAAAATAAGCTTTTTATGCATATGGAAGTTTTCCGGGATCTTTCACATATTTTACATGCAGCGTTTTTTTTGTTCAGTATAGTTACAGTAAGGAATTCACAACTAAATGTTTGCCAGCGAGATATCTTATAACGATGAAGTTAACGGTCTAAAATGTGCTAACTCTGCAGTTGTGCATTTGGTTTGTTAACTTAGTAGTTACAATGCATTCGGAAAGTATTCAGACACTGACTTTTTACACATTGTTACGTTACAGCCGTATTCTAAAATAGATTAAATAAAAACATTTCCTCAATCTACTCAAAATACCCCATAATGACAAAGCGAAAACAGGTTTATAGAAATGTTTGCACATTTATTAAAAACAAAATATCTTACATAAGTATTCAGACCCTTTGCTATAAGCCTAGAAATTTAGCTCAGGTGAATCCTGTTTCCATTGACCATCCTTGTGATGTTTCTACAACATGATTGGAGTCCACCTGTGGTACATTAAATTGACTGGACATGATTTGGAAAGGCACACCTGTCTATGTAAGGTCCCACAGTTGACAGTGCATGTCTGAGCAAAAACCAAGCCATGAGGTCGAAGGAATTGTCGGTAGAGCTCCGAGACAGGATTGTGTCAAGGCACAGATCTGGGGAAGGGTACCAAAACATTTCTGCAGCATTGAAGGTCCCCAAGAACACAGTGGCCTCCATCATTCTTAAATGGAAGAAGTTTGGAACCACCAAGACTCTTCCTAGAGCTGGCCGCCCGGCCAAACTGACCAATCAGAGCTCCTCTGTGGAGATGGGAGAACCTTCCAGAAGGACAACCATCTCTGCAGCACTCCATCAATTAGGCCTTTATGGTAGAGTGGCCAGATGGAAGCCACTCCTCAGTAAAAGGCACATGACAAGATTCTCTGGTCTGATAAAACTAAGATTTAACTCTTTGACCTGAATTCCAAGCGTCACGTCTGGAGGAAACCTGGCACCATCCCTACGGTGAAGCACGGTGGTGGCAGCATCATGCTGTGGGGATGTTCTTCAGCGGCAGGGACTTGGAGACTAGTCAGGATCGAGGGAAAGATGAACGGAACGAAGTACAGAGAGATCCTTGATGAAAACCTGCTCCAGAGCACTGAGGACCTCAGACTGGGTCGAAGGTACACCTTCCAACAGGACAACAACCCTAAGCACACAGCCAAGACAACGCAGGAGTGGCTTCGGGACAAGTGTCTGAATGTCCTTGAGTGGCCCAGCCAGAGCCCGGACTTGAACCCGATCGAACATCTCTAGAGAGAAATAGCTGGGCAGCAACGCTCCCCATCCAACCTGACAGAGCTCGAGAGGATCTGTAGAGAAGAATGGGAGAAACTCCCCAAATACAGGTGTGCCAAACTTGTAGCGTCATACCAAAGAAGACTCGAGGCTGTAATCGCTGCCAAAGGTGCTTCAACAAAGTACTAAGTAAAGGGTCTGAATACTTATGTAAATGTCATATCCGTTTTTTTTATTCATTATATTCGCAGAAATTGATAAAAACCTGTTTTTGCTTTGTACTTATGGGGTAATGTGTGTAGATTGATGAGGGGGAAAAAACAATCGAATCAATTTTAGAATAAGGCTGTAACGTAACAAAATGTGGAAAAAGTCAAGGGGTCTGAATACTTTCCGAATGCCCTGTATAATTTACGTAAGTATTCAAACCCCCTAGTCAATACTTTGTAGAAGCACCTTTGGCAGCGATTACAGCGGTGAGTCTTTCTAGGTAAGTCTCTAAGAACATTTGCCCATTATTCTTTTTAAATTCTTCATGCTCTGTCAAATTGATTGTTGATACACAACCATTTTTCAGGTCGTCATAGATTTTCCAAGTACATTTAAATCAAAACTGTAACTCGGCCACTCCGGAACATTCGCTGTCTTCTTGGTAAGCAACTCCAGCGTAGAATCGGCCTTGTGTTTTAAGTTATTGTCCTGCTGAAAGGTGGTTTTATCTCCCAGTGTCTGGTGGAATGCAGACTGAACCAGGTTTTCCTCTATGATGTTGCCTGTGCTTAGCTCTATTCAGTTTCTTTTTTATCCAGAAAAACTGCCCAGTCTTTAACAATTACAAGCATACCCATAACATGATGCAGCCACCACTATTCTTGAAAATATGGAGAGGGGTACTCAGTAATGTGTTGTATTGTATTTGCCCCAAACATAACACTTTGTATTCAGGACAAAAAGTGAATTGCTTTGTTGCATTTTCTGCAGAATTACTTTAGTGCTTTGTTGCAAACATGATGCATGTTTTGGAATATGTGTATTCTGTACAAGCTTCCTTCTTTTTACTCTGTCAATTAGGTAAGTATTGTGGAGTAACTACAATGTTGTTGATCCATCATCAGTTTTCTCCTATCACAGCCATTAAACTCTGTAACTGTTGTAAAGTCATCATTGGCTTCATGGTGAAATCCCTGAGCGGTTTCCTTCCTCTCCGGCAACTGAGTTAGGAAGGACACCTGTATCATTGTATTGATACACCATCCAAAGTGTAATTAATAACTTCACCATGCTCAAAGGGATATTCAATGTCTTCTTTTAACCCATCTACCAATAGGTGCCCTTCTTTTTTTTTTGAAACCTCCATGGTCTTTGTGGTTGAATCTGTGTTTGAAATTCACTGCTCGACTGAGGGACCTTATAGATAATTGTATATGTGTGGGGTAGAGATCAGGTAGTCATTCAAAAATCATGTTAAACACTATTATTGCACACAGTGAGTCCATGCAATTTATTATATGACTTGTTAAGCAAATGTTTACTCAAAGTTATTTAGGCTTGCCATAACAAAGGGGTTGAATACTTATTGACTCAAGACATTTCAGGTTTACATTTTTAATTAAATTTGTAAACATTCCGAAAAACATAATTCCACTTTGTCATTATGGGGTATTGTGTGTAGGCCAGTGACCAAAAACCTCAATTTAATCAATTTAAATTTCAGACTAACAACAAAATGTGGAAAAAGTCAAGGTGTGCGAATACTTTCTGAAGGCACTGTATACTGCAATGTAATCTTGCGAACTTGTCACATCTCGACCGAGGTAGCGCATGACACTCAACCGACAGTTGCCTCCTCTAAGCCAGGCAGTGTAAACACAATTGTCTCGTTGAGCAAACACTCTTGGAGTAAAAAGTGTAATGGCATAGCAATGTTTTTAAACAGCTGAAATGTACAGACATTTTCCTTATTTTTGAGACTTGTTTTATTGAAATTTGACTTGAAATTGTATTAACAGCCTGTTACATTCAGAAATTGTCACTGTAGTTTGAAAAAGTTTATTTTTTTCTTTTTTTCTTGATTGCACTGACCAGCCAAAGAGGTCCAGGCAAGAAGCAACTCCCCCAGGGAATTATCAACGTTTTCAGTCGCAATTGGCTTTTTCCTCATATAATGACTTCCATGATATTGATCAAATGAAGCCTGGTTTGTTCTAAGGTAACTTTAATACGGTAGCTAGTGTAAGCCTAAGAGCTCCTATATCTAGCTCAGCTACAGTGAGGGAAAAAAAGTATTTGATCCCCTGCTGATTTTGTACGTTTGCCCACTGACAAAGAAATGATCAGTCTATAATTTTAATGGTAGGTTTATATGAACAGTGAGAGACAGAATAACAACAAAAAAATCCTGAAAAACGCATGTCAAAAATGTTATAAATTGATTTGCATTTTAATGAGGGAAATAAGTATTTGACCCCCTCTCAATCAGAAAGATTTCTGACTCCCAGGTGTCTTTTATACAGGTAACGAGCTGAGATTAGGAGCACACTCTTAAAGGGAGTGCTCCTAATCTCAGCTTGTTACCTGTATAAAAGACACCTGTCCACAGAAGCAATCAATCAGATTCCAAACTCTCCACCATGGCCAAACCAAAGAGCTCTCCAAGGATGTCAGGACAAGATTGTAGACCTACACAAGGCTGGAATGGCCTACAAGACCATCGCCAAGCAGCTTGGTGAGGTGGTGACAACAGTTGGTGCGATTATTCGCAAATGGAAGAAACAAAAAATAACTGTCAATCTCCCTCGGCCTGGGGCTCCATGCAAGATCTCACCTCGTGGAGTTGCAATGATCATGAGAACGGTGAGGAATCAGCCCAGAACTACACGGGAGGATCTTGTCAATGATCTCAAGGCAGCTGGGACCATAGTCACCAAGAAAACAATTGGTAACACACTATGCCATGAAGGACTGAAATCCTGCAGCGCCCGCAACGTCCCCCTGCTCAAGAAAGCACATATACAGGCCCGTCTGAAGTTTGCCAATGAACATCTGAATGATTCAGAGGAGAACTGGGTGAAAGTGTTGTGGTCAGATGAGACCAAAATTGAGCTCTTTGGCATCAACTCAACTCGCCGTGTTTGGAGGAGGAGGAATGCTGCCTATGACCCCAAGAACACCATCCACACCGTCAAACATGGAGGTGGAAACATTATGCTTTGGGGGTGTTTTTCTGCCAAGGGGACAGGACAACTTCACCGCATCAAAGGGACGATTGACGGGGCCATGTACCGTCAAATCTTGGGTGAGAACCTCCTTCCCTCAGCCAGGGCATTGAAAATGGGTCGTGGATGGGTATTCCAGCATGACAATGACCCAAAACACACGGCCGAGGCAACAAAGGAGTGGCTCAAGAAGAGGCACATTAAGGTCCTGGAGTGGCCTAGCCAGTCTCCAGACCTTAATCCCATAGAAAATCTGTGGAGGGAGCTGAAGGTTCGAGTTGCCAAACGTCAGCCTCGAAACCTTAATGACTTGGAGATGATCTGCAAAGAGGAGTGGGACAAAATTCCTCCTGAGATGTGTGCAAACCTGGTGGCCAACTACAAGAAACGTCTGACCTCTGTGATTGCCAACAAGGGTTTTGCTACCAAGTACTAAGTCATGTTTTGCAGTGGGGTCAAATATTTATTTCCCTCATTAAAATGCAAATCAATTCATAACATTTTTGACATGCGTTCTTCTGGAGTTTTTGTTGTTATTCTGTCTCTCACTGTTCAAATAAACCTACCATTAAAATTATAGACTGATCATGTCTTTGTCAGTGGGCAAACGTACAAAAATTAGCAGGGGATCAAATACTTTTTTCCCTCACTGTAAATGTCAGTATTCAGCTACAGCCAGCATATTTATGTGAGGATGCATAAATTATTTTCTTTAGCTAGCCGTGTAGCCTACAGTGGGGGAAAAAAGTATTTAGTCAGCCACCAATTGTGCAAGTTCTCCCACTTAAAAAGATGAGAGAGGCCTGTAATTTTCATCATAGGTACATGTCAACTATGACAGACAAAATGAGGAAAAATAATCCAGGAAAATCACATTGTAGGATTTTTAATGAATTTATTTGCAAATTATGGTGGAAAATAAGTATTTGGTCAATAACAAAAGTTTATCAATATTTTGTTATATACCCTTTGTTGGCAATGACACAGGTCAAACGTTTTCTGTAAGTCTTCACAAGGTTTTCACACACTGTTGCTGGTATTTTGGCCCATTCTTCCATGCAGATCTCCTCTAGAGCAGTGATGTTTTGGGGCTGTCGCTGGGCAACACAGACTTTCAACTCCCTCCAAAGATTTTCTATGGGGCTGAGATCTGGAGACTGGCTAGGCCACTCCAGGACCTTGAAATGCTTCTTACGAAGCCACTCCTTCGTTGCCCGGGCGGTGTGTTTGGGATCATTGTCATGCTGAAAGACCCAGCCACGTTTCATCTTCAATGCCCTTGCTGATGGAAGGAGGTTTTCACTCAAAATCTCACGATACATGGCACCATTCATTCTTTCCTTTACACGGATCAGTCGTCCTGGTCCCTTTGCAGAAAAACAGCCCCAAAGCATGATGGTTTCCACCCCAATGCTTCACAGTAGGTATGGTGTTCTTTGGATGCAACTCAGCATTCTTTGTCCTCCAAACACGACGAGTTGAGTTTTTACCAAAAAGTTCTATTTTGGTTTCATCTGACCATATGACATTCTCCCAGTCCTCTTCTGGATCATCCAAATGCACTCTAGCAAACTTCAGACGGGCCTGGACATGTACTGGCTTAAGCAGGGGGACACGTCTGGCACTGCAGGATTTGAGTCCCTGGCGGCGTAGTGTGTTACTGATGGTAGGCTTTGTTACTTTGGTCCCAGCTCTCTGCAGGTCATTCACTAGGTCCCCCCGTGTGGTTCTGGGATTTTTGATCATTTTGACCGCACGGGGTGAGATCTTGCGTGGAGCCTCAGATCGAGGGAGATTATCAGTGGTCTTGTATGTCTTCCATTTCCTAATAATTGCTCCCACAGTTGATTTCTTCAAACCAAGCTGCTTACCTATTGCAGATTCAGTCTTCCCAGCCTGGTGCAGGTCTACAATTTTGTTTCTGGTGTCCTTTGACAGCTCTTTGGTCTTGGCCATATTGGAGTTTGGAGTGTGACTGTTTGAGGTTGTGGACAGGTTTCTTTTATGCTGATAACAAGTTCAAACAGGTGCCATTAATACAGGTAACGAGTGGAGGACAGAGGAGCCTCTTAAAGAAGAAGTTACAGGTCTGTGAGAGCCAGAAATCTTGCTTGTTTGTAGGTGACCAAATACTTATTTTCCACCATAATTTGCAAATAAATTCATAAAAAATCCTACAATGTGATTTTCTGGAATTTTTTTCCTTAATTTGTCTGTCATAGTTGACGTGTACCTATGATGAAAATTACAGGCCTCTCTCATCTTTTTAAGTGGGAGAACTTGCACAATTGGTGACTGACTAAATACTTTTTTTCCCCACTGTATATACACTGCTAAATTAATGGTATTAAGAATGCATTGAGATAATAATCTGTATTTATTCTCAGAATGAGGAAGGTCATAATATAATTATAGATATTTATACTGTACGTTAATAGAAGTGTACATTCTGACAGTTGTAATGGGTGCTAAAAGTTGAGGGTTTTAATTTTGAGTGATAGGACCAATGTGAATCAATAAGAATTGTCATTCTAAATTTGGTTGAGTTAAGTAATTTGGTTTTCGTTATAATTTATAAGATGACAGTGATAAGTAAATCATTAGTATATATTAGTATAACTATTTTCAGCATGAATGGTATTCCTTGTACAATTGAGATAACTGTCTTATATAGATATTATAGTTAAAACAGCGATACGTTATGGTAATGTCTTAGGATACACTTTATTTTGAGTAGAAACTTTTGAATCTTACTGTTTGAAACATGAAAGTCAATGTGAAGATTGTGACTGATATGAACATGTTGATTATTAAGTTACCGTATTCACATATTAGTCACTATATACATTGGAAGTATTGGGTGGTATTGATAGGGATGTTTAGAGTGGTACATATCTCTGTCGCTAGGCAATAACTTAATTGGTTCCTATTATGGGGTTTGGTATTTGAGACATAGGAATGTTTATGCTATTTTCATTTGATCTGACTTTTGGTTTTAGTTCAGGGGTGTACTGTTTTAACAGGGACTGAAAACAAATTGTTATCCTGTGTATCTCTCCTAAGGCATATTATGGGAACAGAGTCAGGGTTGAACAGAGTTGAATATTGTAACTATTAACAGTCTTGGATTTTCAAGCAATTGGGTCTGAAATGTCACTCATTAGACACTATGCAATTGATAATCGCATAGCATTGGATGCTATTATAGTAGATAAAGGGGGAATGTATGCGATTATAGGGGGAGAATCATGTTGTACATAATTACCATCAGAAGGAAGGTCTTGGGAATTGAACTAAAGCTATGGGAAATATTAGAGACATACAGGAAGGCATTAAGAGTATGAATAGAGATGCAAAGATTGTGGGGGAATATGGTAATTTGAACGCTGTTGAAGCCTTTTCAAGGTTTTTAGTGATAATTCAATAGGAACATGGATGGCAAGACTGAAGTTAATTTTTATTGGGATATATTCATTTGAATATATTATAATTTCCATGTAACTTACAAATTGTCATGAATCAAGGTATTTTCTGGAATGATGTCAAGAGGTTAGGAATTCATTTGTATGTTTTGTTTGTTTGGTTCAATTAATGTTATATTACTGGAATACTTCTTGCAACAACAAAAATAAAGAAAATGGGGGATTGTTATAATGATTTGTGATACAGGATTCATTAATGTATGTAAAACTCATAAGATGTATGTGAGGGAGAGAGGACAAGGCCACGCCAGATGTTGGAAGAAGCAGCTCGGAGAGCATTATATAAACTGAGAGATTTTGTATGGAAGTCATTCAGATGGCAGGAGGCTACGTCCGTACCGCCTGTCATTGAATCCATTATTGTAACCATTAAATAAATGACTGAATCAACTCCCCATATGAGTGTCGACTACTATCTTGCATCCTGAACTTCTCAATACCAGAAACTCATAACACTCGTACAACGCTGTGTACTACTCCCTTCACAGAACAGCACAAACTGGCTCTAACCAAAATAGAAAGAGGAGTGGGAGGCCCCGGTGCACAACTGAGCAAGAGGACAAATACATTAGTGTCTAGTTTGAGAAACAGACGCCTCACAGGTCCTCAACTGGCATATTCATTAAATAGTACCCGCAAAACACCAGTCTCAACATCAACAGTGAAGAGGCGACTCAGGGATGCTGACCTTCTAGGCAGAGTTGCAAAGAAAAAGCCATATCTCAGACTGCCCATCTTGATCTTTTATTTTTATTGGCCAGTCAGACATGGCTTCTTCTTTGCAACTCTGCCTAGAAGGTCAGCATCCCGGAGTCGCCTCTTCACTGTTGTTTTATTGCTTCTTTAATCAGCACAACAGTTTTCAGCTGTGCTAACATAATTGCAAAAGGGTTTTATAATGATCAATTAGCCTTTTAAAATGATAAACTTGGATTAGCAAACACAACGTGCCATTGGAACACAGGACTGATGGTTGCTGATAATGGGCCTATGTACACCTATGTAGATACTGAATGAAAAAATCTGCCGTTTCCAGCTACAACAGCCATTTACAACATTAACAATGTCTACCCTGTATTTCTGATCAATTTGATGTTATTTTTAAATGGACAAAAAAATTGCTTTTCTTTCGTAAACAAGGACATTTCTAAGTGACCCCAAACTTTTGAACGGTAGTGCATGTACAGGAGTAATTGTATTAGAATAAATGTGATGGAGATTGAGAGAACTACATACATATCTGTTGTATTGGATTACGCTATTGACTACAAGTACCAGAATGCCTTGCAAAAAAATAAAACAAAAATGAGAATGCACCAGTGATTATCCTGGATTTCACTGGCAACTTTCTTTTATTGTTTTGTAGAATCTAAAGTGGTGAAATGTAACATGAACAAGTATTATTACTAAAAATAAGCTTTCATCTCACAACCGACGTCCCGAGTCATTACTTTAAAGACAGTTATTTTATATATGAAAAGCATATAGTAAAATACTACATGTCATGCCTCAAAATCGATATCTATCTTAACTCTATATTGTTTAATGTCCTCCGGATTCGAGAAGAAAGATGACGAGTTCAAATGTGAGCCCGTCAGTCTAGCCTTAATTCTAGCACAGCATCCAGCCTAGCTGACGCAATGCCTTTTTCCTGATTTTTGACCACTTTTTTTGCTCTGGCCTCCAACCCACAAGGGTAAAAACTCCAATAACTTTTGAACGGATTATGATATAGACATGAAGTCTGGATCATTGGTTTTCTTAAGAGGAGTATTGGTCAAAATATGTGCTTTTGATTGGACACTATCTGGCATATTTGTTGTACTTTTGGAATTGTTTTATATTAATTTACTAAACTGTACCACCTTCCTGGATATCTATGCTCCTGAAGGTTTCCTACAAGAGGGTAGATCGATACAGTTGCATATCGCAAACGGAAAACACGGGGGAAATGAAAACAAGCATTTCTTATTGGACAAGTTCAGGTAGTCCCTCTCTGATTCAGTTGGTGTTTTCGTCCGATTGGTGCCTAATGAATACGTCCCAGTTGTTGCTGACAATGCTGATCAAGTGTTCTGCAGCTTTGCCCCCAACAGGGAGTAACTCAACACTCCAACAATTCCATTTGAAACGCTTTACTCAGGTCTGTCCGTTACCCATCACATCTCATATAAACATCAAACAGATTTTCTCCCAGGAGTTGGAACCAAAATTATTTTCCAATCGTTTCATTCTGAACAGAAACATTATTTTTTTCATTCCACTGTTGCGACCAGCAAAATAAAGTTCTGAACCTGTTCTAACAAAACAAAAACAAAAGTTTTCTATCGTTCCTTTCTGTTCCTTTTTTTTTTGCAGAGCGGCACCAGAATTAAAATAAAAACACGTATTTTTGCAGTTAATAAATCCAATGTGAAACGTGATAACTATAGTATCCTTAACTAGCATTGAAAAGGTTAATCCATTCTTCTCTAGTAAAAAAATCTCCCTAATCAGTTGAATTTACCACAGGTGGACTCCAATCAAGTTGTAGAAACATCAAGGATGAGCAATGGAAACAGGATGCTCCTGAGCTCAATTTCGAGTCTCATAGCAAAGGGTCTGAATACTTCTGTAATTAAGGTATCAGTTTTACATTTTTAATACATTTGCAAACATTTCTAAAAACCTGTTTTCGCTTTGTCATTATGGGGTAGTGTGTGTACATTGATGAGGATTTTTATTTATTTAATCAATTTAAGAATAAGGCTGTAACATAAAATGTGGATAAAGTGAAGGGGTCTGAATACTTTCCGAACGCACTTTATATCACTTTCGTTGCGGTTCTGATTCTGTTCCTCAAAATTGTTTGTTATTTTCCGATTTCCGGTTGTACTCCCTGAACCGGTTCCAACCCCTGCTTCCTCCTTCACGAGTGTCTCCAGTCCAGTCGTCTGTTGTGAAGTTTTTGACTGTGTCCCAAATTGCACTTTATAGTGCACCATTTTTGACCAGGGGGCATAGGGTAGTCGTGCACTTTATAGGGAATAGGGTGCCATTTGTCAAGCATTCTTTAACTATAGCCACTAGTCAGTGAGTTATGTGATGCTGTGGAGGGGTGAGGCGGGGTCAGGGATATCCCTAAACTGGGTTTGTAAGTGAAGGGGCAAGCACACACACAGTGTGTCAGGTCTCAAGACAGGACAAGGTGGCTCCGTACACCTATACCATGTGTTGACACTTAGGACCATGTCAGTGTGTGTGTGTCTGCCTATGTCTTAGTGTGTGTAGGCCTATGTCATAGTGTGTGTCACTACTACAGGGCTCCAGCGTGTCTAACCTGTGAGCTCAGAGTGCCATCTCTAAATAATGCCACAGCCAGAAAGAGAATTACCCAATGTGTCGCCCATCCATTGTGTAGGCTGATACAACGCTTGCTCATTGCATAATTTCCATTGTAGACACCATTAGCCTGCGTCCCAAAAAGGCACCCTATTCCCTATGCTGAGACCGGGCCCTGGTCAAAAGTAGTGCACTATATAGGGAATAGGGTGCCTTTTGGGACACAACCTAAGTCTATCTTATATGCTATTCAGGCTGCCCTGAGAAACAAGCTTAGTGTGGTCAAGCGACACTGAACAAAAATATAAATGCAACATTTTCAAAGATTTTACTGAGTTACAGTTCATATAAGGAATTCAGTCGATTGAAATGAATTCATTAGGCCCTAAATCTATGGATTTCACACGACTGGGCTGGGACGCAGCCATGGGTGGGCATAGGTCCACCCACTGGGGAGCCAGGCCCAGCCAATCAAAACATTTCTGGGATCTTTTATTTCAGCTCATGAAACATGGGACCAACACTTTACATGTTGCGTTTATATTTTTGTTCAGTATAATATGGCGTTTACTATTCTCACTTACACCTTTGTAAAAATCAGCATTCACTTTACCTCAGTCATCGCAGCAACAGCAATCAACAACACGCACACTCTCGGCATATCTATTTATTGTGGCCATCGAGATGTTAGCTATTAAAATCAGATCCAACAATAATATCAGGGGATTAGAAATCCAGGGCTTAAAAACAAAAGGTGTCATTGTACACTGATGATTCATGTTTTCTTTTAAATCCACAACTAGAATCACTCCACAGCCTCAGAGGATCTAGATACATTTTCTAACCTCTCTGGATTACAACCAAATTGTGACAAATGTACTATATTACTACGTATTGGATCAATAAAAAATTTAAAAGTTACATTGCCATGTAGTTTACCAATAAAATGGTCTGATGCTGATGTGGATATACTCGGAATACATATCCCAAAGGAAATAAATGATCTCACTTCAATAAATTATAATAGAAAGTTAGCAAAAATAGATAAGATCTTGCTACCATGGAAAGGTGGGTGCCTGTCAATTTGTGGAAAAATCACCCTGATTAACTCTTTACTATTATCCCAGTTTACCTATTTGCTTATGGTCTTGCCTACAGCTAGCGAACAGTTTTTTAAATTATATGACAATAACACGCACACTCAGAGTGAGAGACACACGTTAAAATTCCATCCAGGAAGGAATACATTATCTGTCTTTGTGTCAATGTTTCCTCTGGAAATGTTGCTAGCTGTGGGGGGAAAGTTAGCGGGGGTACTGAAAAGCTTGGTTCTGGTGACTTTTTAAAAGGAAAAAAAAAATCAAAGAAACCATCTAAAATATAATTTCCACCCCCAGAAATTAGCTCAATAATGTATTGGTAAAATGATTATTACATTTTAGTCATTTTGCAGATGCTCTTATCCAGAGCGACTTACAGTTAGTGAGTGCATACATTTTCATACTGTATACAGGATGCAATTTAAGGTTGAGTGCTGCAGCTATCTAAAGAAACACAACAGAGACCTTTCTGAAATAGAAGTGTATCTTGACAAAACTAACAGAGGAACATTTGACTGAACATGAATTAGAGGCAACTAATTCATGTTCATCACATTCTTCTGGGCTTTTGGAAAAAGATTTCCAACGCCCTCCTGTAATTGAGCTCCTTAATGTGGGGGGGGGTTGATGGAGAGCTGCATGCAGGCAGCTAGATGCTCTCCCTGCAGTCTGTTCCTCAAGTCTGTTTTGACCTGCAATAACATAAATGATAATAAGAGTGGGGAAAGGGACAAAGAGGTTCTACTTTCACATTTAAACGTTCTTACTCATTTCATTGCAGAGAAGTCCCTCTCACAATTAACGGAAGACAATGGTATAGTCAGTGCGATTGCTGCCAGCTGGCTAAGGCAGGGGTAGACTGCCCCCACTCATCAAACTGCGAGGCCAGCTTTGTCATTGCCGTCAGCTGGTCCAACCTCTGAAATACATGAAAAACAAAAAGATGTACAACATTAAAGTAGAGCTAACAGAGAGGTAGTTCAACAGGAAAAAAGTATGGGCAACACTGGCCTAAAATGTTATTTTGAAGAGAACTAGCATGCTGCTAGCACGTTGCTTGTAAGAGGGCCGCTCTTGCAGCACAGCAGCCTCTGGCGCTTGCAAGAACTGCCTGGAGAGGAGGGTCAGGTTAAAAAGGTGTTTATCCTCTCACTAGAGAATGCAGCTTGAGGTCCCAACACACTGAAGGCCCCCAGAATCTCCAGGTGTTGGAACCGCCGGTCTGGGCTGTCCTGGAGGCCAACAAGATATGGATCATGACCTAATTACAGCACAAACAGAAAATAAGTGATTAATAGCTGTGTTTTTCTTATTTATCCAACACACAATGTAACATTGGTTTCATCACAGCATTTGAAAACAAATGTTTTACCTCCTCTCTGAACCGAGCCCAGAACTGCTCCCTGGTCTTCTCCACCAGGCCTCTCCCTCTCCTCGATGTTGAATGCGCCCAGACCCATTGCGTCATCGAGGTCCTGGTGGAGTTGGCTCAGAAATAAAGACATAATGCTGTAGACTAGTACAGACTAAATATGCATTTTTAGCCCTTAGCCTAATTAAAGGAAATTTGACTAACCATGTGGCGTATTAATAGCTACGACTTCAGTCAGTCAATTTTAAAGCAACTTTGGGTCCCATCCGGATTGCCGGTGGTGTGCACTTGGCCTTACTCCTCTCCTTTTCTCTACTCCTCTTTCTCCCCTCTCCTCTGCTCTATTCTATCCCTCATGCATCCCTACCTCACTCCCAGGATTCTGCCTCTTCTCTGTCTAGTAAAGTAAGCCATACACTAGTTTTAAAAACGATTTTAAAGAGTTACCTAACTAAAGAAAGTTTCATTTAATTCAGGCTGATTTGACATTAGCTAGCTAAGTTAACATTACCTGACACTTGTTCCTGCTCCCCCTTTCTGCTTCGCTGCTGTGGCTGGAAATATTTAAATAAACTAATCTGAGGAGAAAAAAAATCAAAATCGAAGACAGATAAATGTAGCTATCTTGCTTGCACTTGATACAATTCCAAACAAACTAGCTGGCTAACTTGCTAGACTAGTAACGTTAGTTAACCATGTTTCTATCATCAACATACTTGTGGATATTGGATAGCTAATTGCCATTACAATTGTGGCAGCAATATTATAGATCTAAATTATGTTAGTAGAGTTTTTAGGTTATAGCTAGCTTATGTAGTTAACTAGTTGGCTAGCTAACGTTAGTCAAACAAACAAGCTAACATACCTTTCTTGCAGTTTCTCACACAGGAGCACTGAGGTGATTCAAGTGAATTGTGTTTTGCGCCGCAGAGCGTCTGTATCGAGCACTGGTCACTGGCGCGCTGTGTTTGAGTTGCAGGCTGCCTGCCACAGCTCACAGAGCTAAATAACCTTCAGAACTGTGTTGAACCTAGACAGATTATCTATTTACCAAGAACAGCGAATGTGCTTTACAGAACTTTATTTAAACTATGTTTGGTAGAAATAGGATGTTTCTTTTGGTGTGGTGGCAATGATTATGCGGTGGCACAGCGCCACACTTAAAATGAACGCAGACGAAACACTGCTTTGTGTTACACACCCTGGACGCCAAGCTAATCACTAAGGGCTATGATTAAATTTGCAAATCATGTCCCTAGCAACAATGAGAGAAGCAGTGACACACACACACTGTTCATCTGTTTGTATGGCTACTAAAGAACGCCAGATTTTAGTCTGCTAAACCCCTCCATGATCCTACCACTATCATTCCCATTCTCCGGTTGCTTCTCAAATGGCACCCTATTCCCTATATAGTCCACTACTTTTGACAAGAGCCTTATAGGCCCTGGTGAAAAGTAGTGCACTAAAGGAAAAAGGATGCCATTTGGGATGCAAACCTGTGATGTTGAGAAACCAACTTTGTCCCTTCCATACTAAAAAGGCTGTGTGGTTTGTTTCAGATGTGGCCAAACGACAACTCAAATTCAAATCTTCCCTCCTTCCTGGATGGAATTTAAATGTGTGTGTGTGCTGAGCGAGTCCATCGGCTGAGCTGACTGTGCAGCTTCGTGTCATTTACAGCCCAGGTCAGGCAGCCAGTGTTCTCTGCAGCTCCAGTCACCTGGGCCAGGTGAGACAGACACCTGTGTGTGTGGAAGTGAGTGACATCACAACAGGGCGAGTCCCACAACACCAGGGAGGCAGAAATCCAAGGTCCAGGGTAGTTTTCAGTGGGCCCCAAATGGAAGAAAACAGACTGAAAAGGGGAAGACTCTTCCTGGACATGTCCAATAAGAAACACTTGTTCTTCTTTTTTGCCGTTTTGAAACGGTATGCACTGATGAATACGATCCAGCTTACTGGTTTAAACTATGAATACATAGGCAAGGGAACTGGAAGGCACAGAAAATACAGCCAACTTTTTATGCAAACTGAAAGTAGCTTGGTGTGTTATTACGGCTGTTATGACAAGCTATAATAATAATGAAGTATTGTCATTTGATTATCTTCATGATTATGACAGATGGATAACTATATGGGGTTTGGCAGTTGGAACAGTGGTAAAGATCAACACTTAGGAATACTGTAAATTGTAGCTACCTCTAGCTAGGCCTATAATTTACATTTTCATCCAACCAATATGGAATAGACAATACAATAACATACAAGTACCCTTAGACCTAGATTACCATTAATTACATAGCTAGTAATTATATTTATATGCCAGTACTGACGGACATGAAATTACAATACGAGACAAAGATACGAGGAGAAAGACAATGTAGTTAGATAGGAAAAGACATGACATAATCTAAACAGAAACCTAAATCGAGTTTCAGGTTTTGAACCCTGAAGTGACTGTATGCGTTGGAAGCCAAGTTACATGATGACCAAACAGGTGCCGCACGTGCGCCTCCATGAGCATGTTGATTTTGTCCATCCCCACCCGGCGTGTTCATGACATGCTGGTTAAAATACCAAAACCAACTGTGAACTAGGGTTGGGCGGTATCCAGATTTTCATATGGTTCTTCTCTCATCCCGGGATTTACGTATTACCGGCTTAGTACACATGGGGGTGCCCCAAAAAAAAATATGCTAAAAAGCCCAGCACAAGTAACAGCGAATTTCCATGGAGGCTGCTAGCTAAATATGCTAAAGAGCACAAACGAAAATAAACTAATTGCAAAGACAGGCAATTCAGCTGTATCGATAACTCATCCAAAAGGCCTTTGACTTCTCAAACACGGCAGAAAGCCAACACTATATGATGCCTCGTCACCTTTTTAATTTCAGCCACTTGCTTAGATAACTCAACCCCTAACTTGCAACTTAATGCAGAATTCTGTGTTTTCTGTGTTCGAACCCACAACCCAGGCGTTGCAAACGCCATGCTCTAACACCTGAGCTACACGGGACAACATTTGTGAAATAGCATTTACTCACCTTTTTATTTTGTTAATTATCATTTACCCACTTATTATTGCATTCACAGCATTGATCAACACTGAAAACGCTAATATTCTTGATCTGATCACGCCTGTCTCTCTGAACAAGTGGAATCATGATTTAGGTATGCTCGTTATGTTTGCCTGCTCCTTGCGGATATGCCTTGATAGTCAGACCAACGCTGGCAAGTAGCGATGCCGCTGGAAATAAGGCCTTTATTTTTTTTATTACCTCCTTTTTCTCCCCAATTTCGATCTTGTCTAATCGCTGCAACTCCCCAACAGACTCGGGAGGCGAAGGTCGAGTCATGCGTCCTCCGAAACATGACCCGCCAAACCGCGCTTCTTAACACCCGCCCACTTAACCAGGAAGCCAGCCACATCAATGTGACTCCCGATCACAGCCGGTTGTGATACAGCCCAGGATCGAACCCGGGTCTGTAGTGATGCCTCTAGCACAGCGATGCAGTGCATTAGACCACTGCGACACTCGGGAGGCCCATAAGGCCATTTTTACACCCCTGGACTCCTGCCGTGTCAACAGACATTCCCCAAATAAAATACTCTCGGCGGATGAGTGTTCAACTGGTAAATAGTCGCTGATACTTCAGTCAGGTGGTTAGCTAGCTACCATTAGTTAGCTCAAGGGCCCTGGCTACTGTTAGTCAGCTAACTAGCTGGCTAGAAGGATGAAGTTATGAGAACTCAACGTTACCTTCTAACAAAATAACTTTACTTTGCAAAGAGTAGTGAGACAGACAGTGGTGAGACAGGCTGCAATGCAGGAGGCAAAGGAGACAGAAAGCAAGCAGAGAGAAAGGTTAGTAGTACAGTGGTTCCCAAACGTGGGGTTGGGGACCATTGTGGGATCCCCTAAGTCTGTAATCTTGTAAAAACACAATTTGTTTCTCTTCAAATGGGTATAGAATATATTTTAGAGTAAGGGCCTTTTACTCTGTTAGAATGCACTTTAATATAACTATGTATTGTGACCCCCTGTGGGACATAACATTTAGTGCAATATAAAGACAATGTAATATTCTCATGTATATAACAAATCTATTTTTAACACTGCTTTACAGAGAGTAGTAAGCCAGACACTGGTGAGGCTGAGGCAGGCTGCAATGCAGGTGACAGATTGGGAACCCCTGTACTAACCTAACTTTTCTGGCCTGCAACCCCATTTTGATATAAAAAAATGTTTCACGCAAACACAACATAAAAAAAAGTATGTATGGTTTGAAGGGAGTGAAATGCATCAAAGGTATTGGGAAGTTCAGAAGATCATCAGGCAATAATTGTGTATGATATTCTGTGTAGAAAATAATATCATAAATAATGATGTTAATTTTTCCCACATTCTGATTTTGTACCTGGTCTTGTCCACTGTTGTAATGAGTTCTGCGCAACTTATCTTTCAGTGATGGGGTCATACTAGTTTGTAACTTTGTTCAAAAGAGACATTTGTAGGAAGAAAACCGAAACCACTATTTCGTACAACCGCAGCTAGCAGCTGCTGGAAGTTTCTGTCGTAAACCCGGTTCTATGAACCAAGCAGGATTATTTATTTTTCTCTCGTGACCCCATTCTCAAAATCAGGCGACCCCACCTGGGGGTGCGACGCCTAGTTTGGGCAACGCTGGGTTAGTAGGTAGTATAGCCTACAAAAAATATTTTGTTGATGAAATAGGCATATGTTTGCCTAATCCATTGAAGTCAGTAAATAAAGGAAGTAGAGTAGTGAGATAGACAGTGATGAGGCAGATGGTGAGGCCGAGGCAGGCTGCAATGCAGGAGGCAAAGGAGACCGAGAGAGATTAAGGCAGCAGACAGAGGCTATCCAAGCATTTGGACAGTTAAGCAACACCTATACTGAAAAAAATAAAAAAAAGAGTTCTAAAAATGTCTCTGGTTGTTCGTCTAATCTCGATCGCCCACTGGAGTTTATAGTCTACCCACCTCTATTTTTACCACTACATCACTGGTCGGAGTCAACACAGGTGCCTTGGCTAATCACAGAGAGAGCTGCACTCAAAAGTAGCAAGCCAGGTGACAGCTGGATGGGATAGTTTCTAGCTAGCTAGCGTTAGCTAGTTGACAAGAAAACTATTTAGTTAGCTAGACACAGTTTAGCTAGGTAACGTTAGCTAGCATTGATTGTTCTACAGTTGCTCCTACTGTATTGGGTTGCACAAAAACAGTCCGTGGGAAGCCAGAAGTTCAATTAAATTTGAACTTACTGTGCCGTTGGGCAAAACAGTTGGTGATTATGACCAGGGAAATTTGAGACAAAATATCGAAAGGAACGTATTATTAATAACCTCTTAGATGTTAAGTCCCCTGTTTTGGGGACCTGCGTGGTTCTGTTACCGGTTGACATTTGCTTATAAATTGATAATAATAATAATAATAATAATACGCCATTTAGCAGACGCTTTTATCCAAAGCGACTTACAGTAATGCATACATAATTTTTTTTTGTGTATGGGTGGTCCCGGGGATCGAACCCACTACCTTGGCGTTACAAGCGCTGTGCTCTACCAGCTGAGCTACAGAGGAACACATCTGTGGTGGCTTGCATTGAGCAGTAGCCCTGATTCTCACAGACACAGGAGTATGTCTCTTATGCCTGTGTGAAATCTGCAGGATGTGAAATCTGACAACACTTGAAGCTGGGATGTCCCTCCTACAATTTCATTCGCTCTTCCGACTGTCCATCAACTCCTTGCTGAACCCTACATCACAGCCACTAACAACGCAGTAGTTTCGTCACTGTAGCACATTCAGAGATTACTTGCAATATATTACTGGCAATCTAAAATAATTAATAGATTTTAAACAAAAAACTGGTTCTGTTTGTCATAGACTGACAAGATTAATATGAGATGAAAGGAGAGTTCCTAACAAGTTCATGAAGTCAAGCTAGAGCTCTGTGAGACGTTCACAGCGATGAGGGCAGACGGTTTGATCAAGAGAAACATTTAGAAAATAATCAAATTTTCTCTAACACTAAACATTAAAATATGTACAGTACCAGTCAAAAGTTTGGACACACCTACTCATTCAAGGGTTTTTCTATTTTTTACTATTGTTTTACATTGTAATAACACATATGGAATCATGTAGTAACCATGATGACATCTTTGCACAATCTTGACTTCACATTTACATTTTAGTCATTTAGCAGACACTTATCCAGAGCGACTTACAGATAGTGAGTGCATATATTTTCATACTGGCCCCCCGTGGGAATCGAACCCACAACCCTGGCGTTGCAAACGCCATGCTCTACCAACTGAGCTACACGGGCATTCTCTCAACCAGCTTCATGAGGTAGTCACCTGGAATGTATTTCAATTTACAGGTGTGCCTTCTTAAAAGTTAATTTGTGTAATTTCTTTCCTTCTGAATGCATTTGTAGGAAAATGTATGCACTCACTAACTAAGTCGCTCTGGATAAGAGTGTCTGCTAAATGACTAAAATGTAAATGTAATTTGAGCCAATCAGTTGTGTTGTGACAAGGTTGGGGGGTATACAGAAGATAGCCCTATTTGGTAAAAGACCAAGTCCATATCATGGCAAGAACAGCTCAAATAAGCAAAGAGAAACGACAGTCCATCATTACTTTAAGACACGAAGGTCTGTCAATACGGAAAATGTAAAGAACTTTTCAAGTTTCTTGAAGTGCAGTCTCAAAAACCATCAAGCCCTATAATGAAACTGGCTCGCCAAAGGAATGGAAGACCCAGAGTTACTTCTGCTGCAGAGGATAAGTTCATTAGAGTTACCAGCCTCAAATTGCATTTAACCCTAATTGCTCCTGTAAGTCACTCTGGATAAGAGCATCTGCTAAATGACTAAAATGTACTAAAGGAAACCAATAAGAAGAGACTTGCTTGGGCCAAGAAACACGAGCAATGGACAATAGACCGGTGGAAATGTGTCCTTTAGTCTGGAGTCCAAATTGGAGATTTGTTGTTCCAACCGCCATGGCCTTGTGAGACACAGTGTGGGTGAACGGATGATCTCTGTATGTGTATTTCCCACAGTAAAGCACAGAGGAGGTGGTGTTATGGTGTGGGGGTGCTTTACTGGTGACACTGTGATTTATTTAGAATTCAAGGCAAACTTAACCAGCATGGCTACCACAGCATTCTGCAGCGATACCCATCCCATCTGGTTTGGCCTTAGTGGGACTATCATTTGTTTTTCAACAGGACAATGACCCAACACACCTCCAGGCTGTGTAAGGGCTATTTTACCAAGAAGGAGAGTGATGGAGTGCTGCATCAGATGACCTGGCCTCCACAATCCCCCGATCTCAACCCAATTGAGATGGTTTGGGATGAGTCAGGCGGCAGAGTGAAGGAAAAGCAGCTAACAAGTGCTCAGCATATGTGGGAACTCCTTCAAGACTGTTGAAAAAGCATTCCAGGTGAAGCTGGTTGAGAGAATGCCAAGCGTGTGCAAAGCTGTCATCAAGGCAAAGGGTGGCTATTTTTAGAATCTGAAATGTAAAAATACATTTAGATTTGTTTAACACTTTTTGGTTACTACATGATTCCATATGGTTATTTCATAGTTTTGATGTCTTCACTATTATGCAACAATGTAGAAAATATTTAAAATAAAGAAAAACCCTTGAATGAGTATGTGTCCAAACTTTTGACTGGTACTGTATTTTACAGTTATGAGGAAGGTGAAATATGATAGTTATTATATACTTTTATTATACTATATTTAGAAAGCATATCAGTCATTTCAAGCCTTATTCATATAGTTTTGCTGAATAGGACATACATAAAATATTTCATATTTTCATCATAATTGTACTGTGTACTTGAGCTTGTGTCCTCAAGTGATTACGCCTCAGCAATTTATAACTACAGTGAGGGAAAAAAGTATTTGATTCCCTGCTGATTTTGTACGTTTGCCCACTGACAAAGAAATGATCAGTCTATAATTTTAATGGTAGGTTTATTTGAACAGTGAGAGACAGAATAACAACAAAATAATCCAGAAAAACGCATGTCAAAAATGTTATAAATTGATTTGCATTTTAATGAGGGAAATAAGCATTTGACCCCCTCTCAATCAGAAATATTTCTGGCTCCTAGGTGTCTTTTATACAGGTAACGAGCTGAGATTAGGAGCACACTCTTAAAGGGAGTGCTCCTAATCTCAGTTTGTTACCTGAATAAAAGACACCTGTCCACAGAAGCAATCAATCAGATTCCAAACTCTCCACCATGGCCAAGACCAAAGAGCTCTCCAAGGATGTCAGGGACAAGACCATCGCCAAGCAGCTTGGTGAGAAGGTGACAACAGTTGGTGTGATTATTCGCAAATGGAAGAAACACAAAATAACTGTCAATCTCACTCGGCCTTGGGCTCCATGCAAGATCTCACCTCGTGGAGTTGCAATGATCATGAGAACGGTGAGGAATCAGCCCAGAACTACACGGGAGTATCTTGTCAATGATCTCAAGGCACTGGGACCATAGTCACCAAGAAAACAATTGGTAACACACTACGCCGTGAAGGACTGAAATCCTGCAGCGCACGCAAGGTCCCCCTGCTCAAGAAAGCACATATACAGGCCCGTCTGAAGTTTGCCAATGAACATCTGAATGATTCAGAGGAAAACTGGGTGAAAGTGTTGTGGTCAGATGAGACCAAAATCGAGCTCTTTGGCATCAACTCAACTCGCCATGTTTGGAGGCATGTTTGGAGGAGGAGGAATGCTGCCTATGACCCCAAGAACACCCTCCCCACCGTCAAACATGGAGGTGTAAACATTATGCTTTGTGGGGTGTTTTTCTGCTAAGGGGACCGGACAACTTCACCGCATCAAAGGGACGATGGACGGGGCCATGTACCGTCAAATCTTGGGTGAGAAACTCTTTCCCTCAGCCAGGGCATTGAAAATGGGTCGTGGATGGGTATTCCAGCATGACAATGACCCAAAACACACGGCCAAGGCAACAAAGGAGTGGCTCAAGAAGAAGCACATTAAGGTCCTGGAGTGGCCTAACCAGTCTCCAGACCTTAATCCCATAGAAAATCTGTGGAGGGAACTGAAGGTTTGAGTTGCCAAACGTCAGCCTCGAAACCTTAATGACTTGGAGAAGATCTGCAAAGAGGAGTGGGACAAAATCCCTCCTGAGATGTGTACAAACCTGGTGGCCAACTACAAGAAACGTCTGACCTCTGTGATTGTCAACAAGGGTTTTGCCACCAAGTACTAAGTCATGTTTTGCAGAGGGGTCAAATAATTATTTCCCTCAATTTTTGTTGTTATTCTGTCTCTCACTGTTCAAATAAACCTACCATTAAATGTATAGACTGATCATGTCTTTGTCAGTGGGCAAACGTACAAAATCAGCTGGGGATCAAATACTTTTTTCACTTACTGTAGTTTTACCAGAAAGGTGAGACTTTAACCTTTCTTGGAGTATGCAGCATTACTAGTTATTGTTTACGGCCCTCTCATGATACATAATTACTTTTGGGGATTATGTATATTACGTTTTCGATTACATTTATTAAAACAAATTTAAACAGACTCCAAATATGGGTATGTTGTAGACCCACTTCTTCCCTGCTTACCTCATGTCAAAATAGAAGTCAACAACAAGTTCCTCCTTTTTTGTCCACATATGGACTTTTATTTTGACATGAGGTAAGCAGAGAGGAAGTGGGCCTGACCACGTTTGGGAAGTCTGTTTAACAATATTTGTCTAAAATTCCCACTGTCATAATGACCAAACGTCCTGCCCAATAAATTGAAATTGAGTGTTATTTAACTTCTGGCTTCCCGCAAACTGTTTTTGTGGAACCCAATACAATAGGGACCAATGCTAGAGTAACATGAATTAACTATGCAAATACAACCGGGTTGCTAAAAGCACCTAGATATGATTGTTGTAGCTAGCATTTGCAAAAATCTTACCTGGCCACCAGACGAATTTTCAATAACGGCCAACAATGGCGTCCTGGTCGACATTTTCGGTGATTTTGAAAAAAATAGGGGTCAGGAGAAAAACAGATACAAATCCTTTCAGGGTCGTGTGTTTATTTAGCAGTGGTAAAACCCGACGTGCGTCCAAGTTGGAAAATGTTCCGTAGCTAGCCACACAGTCTGTGTGATCAACAAGTTGATTACTAAATTAGCTCGCCAGCCAGCTAGCTTACAAGTACGTGTCCCATGTCACCAAATGAAAAAATAGAGGGTCCAAAGTTGTTCAGCCGTTTGAACTCACTGGGTAAAGTTAATGATAAAAAATGTTTGCCGACAGCATAAATTAGGTTTCTACCTAATTAGCTAGCTAACGTTAGCAAATATGTATCATGTCTAGCTAGTTAACGTTAATAAATAGTTACGTTTTAGACAAGGTCCAACTAGTATGCTAACGTTGGCTATCGGCTACATTTGAAAAAGCACAAATTCTAGGCTAATGTTATCAATGGCAAGGCTAACGTTAGCTAATAAACTCGCTAGACAGCTAGCAGTCATTGAAGGAAAAGATAGCTCAAATCTCGCTCTCAGGAATGGAAGTGTTATTCAAATCCGAGGACTAAATCTTCAAGCCAAGTAGCTCACGTTAGCCCCTCGCTCCGCCGATACCTTCGTTGACGTTGTATTAAAAAAACTAAGCTTTCCGGATAGCTAGCTATCCAACATTGATAAAATAAACACCACAACGTCGTTATCCTCCAATTCCCATAGTTAACTAAAACATGACCACCTTTCCTAAAAAGGTAACTAGTGCAAAAATAAAAACGCTGTTGTTGATTAATGTTAGCCCATGTACTGTATTGTAGATTCCGGCTTTCGGGCTGGAGCCTGCTAGCCTAGATAGCTAATCCTGTAACGTTACCTCCGCAACTGAACGATCCACAGCACACAACTCAAAATCCACGGAAATCACCTCCCGTCTTCCCGATTGCGTGATTCGAATAAGGTCGTTTCAAATGCTGCACTGCAGTCCCGCTGTCCGGACTTTACGTACAGTGTTTATTTCCGTGAGAGCGCCTCGGAATAAATGTTTCAATTGTCAAATCCATTATTAGCAAAAGTATTCTTGCATTCTCTCTCTCTCTCTCTATCTCTCTCTCGCTGGGGGGGGGCGTGACACCGGAACAAGCGCGAGGGAATATGGCCGCTTTAACCAGTATCCACTTGGTAACAAAGCCACAATGCCTATATCGTAAAAATTCATGAAAGCAAAATGTGCTTTTTTTGTGTTAATTGAACCCTTAACATACTACCCAGACCGCGCCTATGTTGATTTTGTCCCCCCACACCAGACGCAGGTTGAAATATCACAATAAACTCTGAACCAATTCTATTAATTTGCGGACAGGTCGAAAAGCATTAAACATGTATGGCAATTTAGCTAGCTAGCTTGCTGTTGTTAGCTAATTTATCCTGGGATATAAACATTGGGTTGTTATTTTACCTGAAAAGGTCCTCTACTCCGACAATGAATCCACAGATAAAACGGTAAAAGTTTGTTTTCCAGTAATCTCTCCTCCAGACTTCTTCTTCTTCTTTGGACTTTATATGGCGGTTGGCAACCAACTTTATGGTGCATTACCACAACCAACTGGACTGGAGCGTATACCTCAGTTCATCTTTCAATCACCATGTCGGTAGATGCTCCTTAAAACCATTGAGGAGAGGCAGGACTTGCAGCGCGTTGAGCCTCACAAATAGAACCGAGTTCGTAGCCCCTGGCCACGCAGACGCTCGTTGACGCGTGTGAGCAGTGTGTGTGTGCGCGCATCCGCGCAAGTTTTCTTCTTCTTCGATGAGGTTTAACGGCGGTTGGCATCAAATTTGTTGCATTACCGCCACCTACTAGACTTGTGTACAACTCCCTTATATTTTGCTTGAAAAATAAAATAAAATAAAGAAATACCCTACCATCTAACACTACACTCACAAATTCAAAATTATTATTAATAATTAACACCACCCCACCCCACTCCACTCCACTATTTAAATATATTCATTCCTACCTCATGCCCTCAACCTGAGATGATGGAACATCACCACTTAACACTCCCTGTAACTCTTCTGATGTCAAGTCTCTCACACCCAAATACCTCTTTGCAGCTGCCACCACAACCTCAATTTTCTTAGACTTACGTTCCATCCCTGCAGTACAATTAATAACCATTGCTATAAATGCTAAAAATCCAATCTTACTGAAACATATATCACTTGTTGTCCTATCCCTCTGCATTTGTACATCTCTACTACTCTCACCACTCCTCCCCCTTGATCCATCTTCCTCTACTTTCTTCACTGCCTCAGCATATGACAACTTCTTCAGTACTCTTACCCTGGAAACCTCAACCTGCCTCTCTCGCACAGGACAATTCTGATCCCCAGCCCCATGGGCACCCCTACATTTAGCACATACCACTACTTTCCCCAATGCTACACATTCCTTTGTCTCATGCTCTTCTGCACACTTCTCACACCTTGGAACCTCCCTCCTACACACTGCTGCCACATGCCCATAAGTTTGACACCTGTAACATCGTAATGTATTCGGCACATAAGCTCGTACAGGATAACTTATATACCCTAACTTCACTTTATCAGGCAAAGACTCAACTTCAAAACTCAAAAGAACAGCCAATGACTCCTGTTTCGCCCCCCTGTTTGTGTCGCACCAAACGACGAGCATCACACACACCAGGAATCTTCCCCTTCAGTTGGTCAACTTTTACATTTACTGCTACCCCAGTAATCACTCCTTTCAATGGCGCCCTTTTCTTGAGAGCGAAACAATTCACCTTTCTTTCCCCCATTTGTCAAATCTGAGCGCCTTCTCCCTCTGACCAACAGAAAGACAAACAATTATCACTAGACCACTTCTGGTTACCCTCACCGATTCCACTTTACCCAACGCTCTTTTCACCCATCTTGAAACCACAAATGTATCAGCCAAAAGGCAAGGCTCCACTTTTTCCAAAAACTTCACTCCTACTGTCACAGACTCATCTTCATCCTGACCCTCTGTGCAATCCTCGGGTTCCTATAATAATAATAATAATAAGCCATTTAGCAGACGCTTTTATCCAAAGCGACTTACAGTCATGCGTGCATAACTTTTTTTGTGTATGGGTGGTCCCGAGGATCGAACCTACTACCTTGGCGTTACAAGCGCCGTGCTCTACCAGCTGAGCTACAAAGGACCAGTACTTCACCACACCTTCCACCTCCGATATTTCACCCTCATTCACTTCCATTTCTCCTCCTGTCTTCAGCTCACTTTGCTTACATTTCCTACTATTCTTCTTTAACAAACCTTCTCCCATTTTCCCGCCATTTTTAACAGACTCAAGCTCACAGTCTTCCTCCCTCTCTCTCTTAGACCTCCTCTGCCTCTCTTTTTCCCTCCATTCCTCCTCCGTCATCCAGGTATACGTTTCCTTATGATAATACTGCACTTCTCCTGACATACATATGTTTCTTGCTCTCCCAAGGGACTCCATTTACCTTCCTACTCTCCCTTTCTAAACTTATTCATAGCGCTTTCGATAAAATATGAGCAATAAACTTCGGTCCTTCTTCGCTACCTGGGCGTCCTTTACTCGAGCTCTCCGCACCAAACTCACACCTCCGTCCCAATCCGCGCCGGGCACACTTTGGCTTTGATTCTTGGGACGACTTCGTGTGGGTGCAATGATTGAATAACATGTATGTATACATTTATTTTGCAACGCTCGCACACCATGCCATGGTGCCAGGACCGGCTGATAACCTAGTACACACTGAAAGGGAGACAGGTCAGTGGAGGAGTGGCGGAGGGAATTTTGTGCCATCTCTGCCCAGGGGATGTAAACTGACCAATCCCCCGGCCGGTCCTGGCAATATGACCTAAGAAACCTACCCACATCCTGGTTTACTCTCTCCACCTGCCCATTATTCTCGGGCTGAAACCCTGAGGTCAGGCTGATTGAGACCCCCAGATGGTCCATGAACGCCTTCCAGACCCTTGATGTGAACTGGGGACCCCAATCAGACACTATATCCTCAGGTACCCCGTAGTGCCAGAAGTAAGTGCAAACAGGGCCTCCACAGTCTGTAGGGCTGTAGGGAGACCGGGCAAAGGAATGAGACGACAAGACTTAGAAAACCGATCCACAACGACTAGGATCGTGTTATTCCCTTGTGACAGGGGGAGGTCCGTAACAAAGTCCACCGATAGGTGTGACCACGGCCGTTGTGGAACGGGGAGAGGTTGTAATTTCCCTCTGGGCAGGTGTCTAGGTGCCTTGCACTGAGCGCACACCGAACAGGAGGAAACATAAACCCTCACGTTCTGAGCTAAGGTAGGCCACCAGTACTTCCCACTAAGACAGCGCACTGTCCGACTGATGCCAGGATGACCAGAAGAGGGTGACGTGTGAGCCCAATAGCTCAATCGATCGCGAACATCAGACGGAACGTACACACGACCCACTGGACACTGGGGGGGAGTGGGCTCCATGCGTAACGCCCGCTCGATGTCCGCGTCAACCTCCCATATCACCGGTGCCACCAGACAAGAAGCCGGAAGTATGGGAGTGGGCTCCCTGGACCGCTCCTCTGTGTCATACAGCCGGGACAGAGCGTCTGCCTTAGCATTCTGGGAACCTGGTCTGTAGGATAGGGTGAAATCAAAACGCGTGAAAAACCTTGCCCACCTTGCCTGGCGAGGGTTTAGTCTCCTCGCCGCTCGTATGTACTCCAAATTGCGGTGGTCAGTCAAAATAAGAAAAGGGTGTTTTGCCCCCTCAAGCCAATGTCTCCACGCCTTTAGAGCCTTCACAACACCTAACAGCTCCTGGTCCCCCACATCATAGTTTTGCTCCGCCGGGCTGAGCTTCTTTGAGAAGAAAGCACAGGGGCGGAGCTTTGTGGGCGTACCCGAGCACTGAGACAGTACAGCTCCTATCCCAGCCTCGGACGCGTCCACCTCGACTATGAATGCCAAGGAGGGATCTGGATGAGCCAGCACAGGAGCCGAAGTGAACAGTGCCTTCAGGTGACCAAAAGCCCTGTCCGCCTCCGCTGACCACTGCAGGCGCACTGGTCCCCCCTTCAGCAAGGAGGTAATGGGAGCCGCTACCTGACAGACATTTCTCAGCCTTGACGTAAAGGTCATGCTCCAACAGTCGACCAAGCACCTTGCGCACCAGGGACACATGCTCGGCTCATGTAGCGGAGTATATGAGAATATCATCTATATACACCACTGCACCCTGTCCGTGCAGGTCCCTGAAAATCTCATCAACAAAGGAAGACTGAGGGAGCATTCATCAACCCGTACGGCATGACGAGGTACTCATAGTGCCCAGAGGTGGTACTAAATGCTGTCTTCCACTCATCCCCTTCCCGGATACGCACCAGATTGTACGCGCTCCTGAGATCCAATTTGGTGAAGAAGCGCGCCCCGTGTAATGACTCCGTCACACTAGCAATGAGAGGTAGTGGGTAACTGTACTTTACAGTTATCCGATTGAGACCTCGATAGTCAATGCACGGGCGTAAACCTCCATCCTTTTTCTTCACAAAAAAGAAACTTGAGGAGGCAGGGTAAGTGGAGTGCCGAATGTATCCCTGTCCCAGAGATTCGGAGACATATGTTTCCATAGCCGCCGTCTCCTCCTGTGACAGAGGATACACGTGACTCCGAGGAAGTGCAGCGCCCTCCCAGAGATTTATCGCACAATCCCCCTGTCGATGGTGTGGTAATTGAGTCGCCTTCCTTTTACAGAAGGCGAGAGCCAAATCGGCATATTCGGGGGGAATGTGCATCGTGGAGACCTGGTTTGGACTCTCCACCGTAGTTGCACCTACGGAAACACCTACACACCTCCCCAAGCACTGACGTGACCATCCCTTGAGAGCCCTCTGTTGCCACGAAATATTGGGGTCATGAGTGGCTAACCAGGGAAGCCCCAGCACCACGGGAAACGCAGGAGAATCTATCAGGAAGAGACTGATTCTCTCCTCATGACCCTCCGGCATTTCCATCCGGAGTGGAGCTGTAACCTCCCTAATCAGGCCCGACCCTAAAGGGTGACTATCTAAGGCATGTATGGGGAAGGGCACATCAACAGGCACAATAGGGATCCCTAACCTACGTGCAAACAGACGGTCTATAAAATTCCCAGCTGCGCTGGAATCTACGAGTGCTTTATGCTGGGAATGTGGGGAAAACTCAGAAAATCTAACACACACACACGTGATCAACAGGGAGCTCTGGGTGAGTTGGGTGCTTACTCACCTGGGATGGTCCACCAGGGCCCTGCCTGCTGTCTCGACTCCCTGAGGACCCTTTCCAGCACCGACCAGCAGTGTGTCCTCTGCGGCCACAGTTGGTGCAGGAAACAGTCCCCTTACCGGTCCCCCTTACATCAGTACCTCCAAGCTCCATGGGTGTAGGTTCGGAAGTGCTGGGGGATGGACTGGACGGACCCTGATCCGGACGTCCGCGGGTGGCCAACAGGTTATCCAGCCAGAGAGATAAGTCTATCAGCTGGTCCAGGTTAAGAGTGGTGTCCCTGCAGGCCAGCTCCCGACGAACGTCCTCCCGTAGGTTGCATCGGTAGTGGTCTATCAGGGCCCTCTCGTTCCATCCCGCGCTGGATGCCAAGGTTCTGAAGTCCAATGTGAAGTCCTGTGCTCTCCTCTTCCCCTGCTGAGGTGCAACAACCGCTCTCCCGCCGCTCTCCCCTCCGGTGGAACATCGAATACAGCCTGGAAACGGCGGGTAAAGTCCTCATAGTGCACAGACTCCGCATCTATACAGTGGGGGAAAAAAGTATTTAGTCAGCCACCAATTGTGCAAGTTCTCCCACTTAAAAAGATGAGAGAGGCCTGTAATTTTCATCATAGGTACACGTCAACTATGACAGACAAATTCCAGAAAATCACATTGTAGGATTTTTAATGAATTTATTTGCAAATTATGGTGGAAAATAAGTATTTGGTCAATAGCAAAAGTTTCTCAATACTTTGTTATATACCCTTTGTTGGCAATGACACAGGTCAAACGTTTTCTGTAAGTCTTCACAAGGTTTTCACACACTGTTGCTGGTCTTTTGGCCCATTCCTCCATGCAGATCTCCTTCTAGAGCAGTGATGTTTTGGGGCTGTCGCTGGACAACACAGACTTTCAACTCCCTCCAAAGATTTTCTATGGGGTTGAGATCTGGAGACTGGCTAGGCCACTCCAGGACCTTGAAATGCTTCTTACGAAGCCACTCCTTCGTTGCCCGGGCGGTGTGTTTGGGATCACTGTCATGCTGAAAGACCCAGCCATGTTTCATCTTCAATGCCCTTGCTGACGGAAGGAGGTTTTCATTCAAAATCTCACGATACATGGCCCCATTCATTCTTTCCTTTACACGGATCAGTCGTCCTGGTCCCTTTGCAGAAAAACAGCCCCAAAGCATGATGTTTCCACCCCCATGCTTCACAGTAGGTATGGTGTTCTTTGGATGCAACTCAGCATTCTTTGTCCTCCAAACACGACGAGTTGAGTTTTTACCAAAAAGTTATATTTTGGTTTCATCTGACCATATGACATTCTCCCAATCCTCTTCTGGATCATCCAAATGCACTCTAGCAAACTTCAGACGGGCCTGGACATGTACTGGCTTAAGCAGGGGGACACGTCTGGCACTGCAGGATTTGAGTCCCTGGCAGCGTAGTGTGTTACTGATGGTAGGCTTTGTTACTTTGGTCCCAGCTCTCTGCAGGTCATTCACTAGGTCCCCCCGTGTGGTTCTGGGATTTTTGCTCACCGTTCTTATGATCATTTTGACCTCACGGGGTGAGATCTTACGTGGAGCCCCAGATCGAGGGAGATTATCAGTGGTCTTGTATGTCTTCCATTTCCTAATAATTGCTCCCACAGTTGATTTCTTCAAACCAAGCTGCTTACCTATTGCAGATTCAGTCTTCCCAGCCTGGTGCAGGTCTACACTTTTGTTTCTGGTGTCCTTTGACAGCTCTTTGGTCTTGGCCATAGTGGAGTTTGGAGTGTGACTGTTTGAGGTTGTGGACAGGTGTCTTTTATACTGATAACAAGTTCAAACAGGTGCCATTAATACAGGTAACGAGTGGAGGACAGAGGAGCCTCTTAAAGAAGAAGTTACAGGTCTGTGAGAGCCAGAAATCTTGCTTGTTTGTAGGTGACCAAATACTTTTTTCCACCATAATTTGCAAATAAATTCATAAAAAATCCTACAATGTGATTTTCTGGATTTTTTTTGTCTGTCATAGTTGACGTGTACCTATGATGAAAATTACAGGCCTCTCTCATCTTTTTAAGTGGGAGAACTTGCACAATTTATGGCTGACTAAATACTTTTTTTCCCCACTGTACCTCCCCACTCCGCGTTGGCCCACTCGAGTGCTTTCCCCGACAGACAGGAAATGAGGGCGGACACGCTCTCGTATCCCGAGGGAGCCGGGTGGATGGTTGCCAGGTAGAGCTCCACCTGGAGCAGAAACCCCTGACACCCGGCAGCTGTTCCATCAGTTGCCCTCGGGAGCGAGAGCCAAAAATCCACTGGAGCCAGTGTTAGAATGGGTGGACAGCGACGTGGTGGGAATTGGAGGAAGAGGAGATGTTGGGAAACCTCCTCTCTCCCATTGCTCCATAGTGTTCAGGACTCGATCCATAGCTGTGCCCAAAGTTTGTAGCATGGTTGAGTGCTGCTGGATGCGTTCCTCCACTGAGCTTGAAGGAATGGATGTGCCTGCTGACTCCATTACAATGGTGCATGATTCTGTCATGCGTCTGGGTGTAGCGGTAGGATGGAATCAGGCGCAGGACACAGAACTATAATAACGAAGTTCTTTACTGGAACAAAAATAGCAGAGTAAATCCTCCACGCAGGGAAGAGCAAATACCGGCTCACCAAAAGACAGCAAAACAACGAACAATCACGCACAACACCATGAGGGAACCAGTGGGTGAAATAGGGAAACAAATTAACGTAATGGGTACCAGGTGTGATCAATACAGACAAGACAAGTGTAGCACAGAAAACATCGATCGGTGGCAGCTAGTACTCCGGTGACGACAAACGCCGAAGCCTGCCCGAGCAAGGAGGAGGGGCAGCCTCGGCTGAATTCGTGACAAACAAACCCTTCCCCATCCTCAAAATCCTATTACCCACACCCCACCCAACCTCAATAATACATCAACACATGCTTCACTCTTTCATCAATCATACACTACCTACACAAACCATTCACATGCTTGAGTTCATTGTACAATGTCTTAGGCGCAACCAAGCAAACACCACCTCTTCCTAACTAATCTGACCCTTGAATCTTGGTCCACCAACCTTTCTTTGGAGGGCATATAAATGCCAGCCCTTGGGCTCACTGTCCCTCCTCTTCTGCCACACATCTATCATAATGGCTCTAATCTTACATTTGGCCTCACCTCTACCCAGTGGAGCATGAATGTCAATTCAATCTTGTTTTAAAGCCCTTTTGGCTACCTTGTGTACTATTTCACTCCCGAGTGAGCTGGGACCCATCAGAATCGCACTACACCCAACCTCTTGAATCTCCATAATAACATTAATACCTTTAATAGTAGATTTGCCGGATGATAAACTATTCAATACATTTACACTTTACATTTTTATCATTTAGCAGACGCTCTTATCCAGAACGACTTACACTAGTGAGTGCATACATTTTCGTACTGGTCCCCCGTGGGAATCAAACACACAACCCTGGCGTTACAGACAGGGAATCTGAGCATACTACAATTCTGACAGGTTGAACGGGCAGCTACTATCGCCAACAGTTCAACAGAGTATACTGACAGTTAATCTGTTAGTCTTCTACATACAGTATCTCCACATCAAATTCAGGAATGTAAACTCCTTGGCCTGTACAACCACCATTTGGGTACTTGGAGTCATCTGGAATAATCTTAATTGTTACCAATGTAATTATTAACCATTTCCCCTATATCACTAACTTCTGACCAATCTTTTCTTTTTTCAACCAAGGTTAGAGCAACAACAGGATCCGGGAGTAACCATGGAGGAACATTGCTCACACAGATGGGCCAAACTCCCTCAGACCACGCTCCTTAGCAAGCTTTTCAACTGTCCATCCAAGGCCACTGTCTTGTCTAATAGTATATTCCCAACAGTCATCTAGAACAGTAGCAGTGTGATGACCAACCTCGCAATCTAACACAATCAGCTAATTACCATTTTTACGGCATATGTCCAAAGGCATCTCTAATGCACTTACAGTTATTAATTTAAATGCACCAATACATATACTTAAAGCTCTACAGTCATGGTCAAAAGTTTGCTGCCTCAGTTTTTATGATGGCAATTTGCATATACTCCAGAATGTTATGAAGAGTGATCAGATGAATTGCAATTAATTGTTTGGGGCATCCGGAAAAAAGCTTGTCCGGAGAAGACAAGGTGAGCGCTACCATCAGTCCTGTGTCATGCCAACAGTAAAGCATCCTGAGACCATTCATGTGTGGGGTTGCTTCTCAGCCAAGGGAGTGTGCTCACTCACAATTTTGCATAAGAAGACATGAATAAAGAATGGTACCAACACATCCTCACAGAGCAACTTCTCCCAACCATCCAAGAACAGTTTGGTGATGAACAATGCCTTTTTCAGCATGATGGAGCACCTCGCCATAAGGCAAAAGTGATAACTAAGTGGCTCGGGGAACAAAACATCGAAATTTTGGGTCCATGGCCAGGAAACTCCCCAGACATTAATCCCATTGAGAACTTGTGGTCAATCCTTAAGAGGCGGCTGGACAAACAAAACCCCACAAATTCTGACAAACTCCAAGCATTGATTATGCAAGAATCAGACAGTGTGGTGAAGAAGGCGCCTCTTTAACCTCAGGAGGCTGAAGAAATCCTGTCGGGCTGTATCACCGCCTGGTAACCCTAACCACATTGCTATCCTTACGACTAGATCGCTCACGGGCGTGCGTGATTTTGTCCACCTACAACAGACGCGATCAGGACATGCAGGTTGAAATATCAAAACAAACTCTGAAACAACTACACTTGAAGTCGAAAGTTTACATACACCTTAGCCAAATACATTTAAACTCAGTTTTTCACAATTCCTGACATTTAATCCTAGTAAAAATTCCCTGTCTTATTTTTATTTTTATTTTTTATTTAACCAGGTAAGTCAGTTGAGAACAAGTTCTCATTTACAACTGCGACCTGGCCAAGATAAAGCAAAGCAGTGCAATAAAAACAACAACACAGAGTAACATATGGGGTAAAACAAAACTCAGAAAAAAATACAACAGAAAATATATATACAGTGTGTGCAAATGTAGTAAGTTATGGAGGTAAGGCAATAAATAGGCCATAGTGCAAAATAATTACAATTAGTATTAACACTGGAATGATAGATGTGCAAGAGATGATGTGCAAATAGAGATACTGAGGTGCAAATGAGCAAAATAAATAACAATATGGGGATGAGGTAGTTGGGTGGGCTAATTTCAGATGGGCTGTGTACAGGTGCAGTGATCGGTAAGGTGCTCTGACAACTGATGCTTAAAGTTAGTGAGGGAGATAAGAGTCTCCAGCTTCAGATATTTTTGCAGTTCGTTCCAGTCATTGGCAGCAGAGAACTGGAAGGAATGGCGACCAAAGGAGGTGTTGGCTTTGGGGATGACCAGTGAGATATACCTGCTGGAGCGCATACTACGGATGGGTGTTGCTATGGTGACCACTGAGCTAAGATAAGGCGGGGATTTGCCTAGCAGTGATTTATAGATGGCCTGGAGCCAGTGGGTTTGGCGACGAATATGTAGTGAGAACCAGCCAACAAGAGCGTACAGGTCACAGTGGTGGGTAGTATATGGGGCTTTGGTGACAAAACGGATGGCACTGTGATAGACTACATCCAATTTGCTGAGTAGAGTGTTGGAGGCTATTTTGTAAATGACATCGCCGAAGTCAAGGATCGTCAGCTTTACGAGGACATGTTTGGCAGCATGAGTGAAGGAGGCTTTGTTGCGAAATAGGAAGCTGATTCTAGATTTAACTTTGGATTGGAGATGCTTAATGTGATTCTGGAAGGAGAGTTTACAGTCTAACCAGACACCTAGGTATTTGTAGTTGTCCACATACTCTAGGTCAGACCCGCCGAGAGTAGTGATTCTAGTTGGGTGGGCGGGTGCCAGCAGATTTCGATTGAAGAGCATGCATTTAGTTTTACTAGTGTTAGGTCAGTTAGGATCACCACTTTATTTTAAGAATGTGAAATGTCAGAATAATAGTAGAGAGAATGATTTATTTAAGCTTTTATTTCTTTCATCACATTCCCAGTGGGTCAGAAGTGTACATACACTCAATTAGTAAATTTTACATTTACATTTTAGTCATTTAGCAGACGCTCTTATCCAGAGCGACTTACAGTTAGTGAGGGCATACATTTTCATACTGGCCCCCTGTGGGAAACGAACCCACAACCCTGGCGTTGCAAGCGCCATGCTCTACCAACTGAGCTACAGTGGACAGTATTTGGTAGCTTTGCCTTTAAATTGTTTAACTTGGGTCAAACATTTTGGGTAGCCTTCCACAAGCTTCCCACAATAAGTTGGGTGAATTTTGGCCTATTCCTCCTGACAGAGCTGGTGTAACTGAGTCAGGTTTGTAGGCCTCCTTGCTTTTTCAGTTCTGCCCACACATTTTCTATAGGATTGAGGTAATAATAATAATTATAATATGCCATTTAGCAGATGCTTTTATCCAAAGCGACTTACAGTCATGCGTGCATACATTTTTGTGTATGGGTGGTCCCGGGGATCGAACCCACTACCTTGGCGCTCTACCAGCTGAGCTACAGAGGACCACCAGGTCAGGGCTATGTGATGGCCACTCCAATACCTTGACTTTGTTGTCCTTCAGCCATTTTGCCACAACTTTGGAAGTATGCTTGGGGTCATTGTCCATTTGGAAGACCCATTTGCGACCAAGCTTTAACTTCCTGACTGATGTTTTGAGATGTTGCTTCAATATATCCACATAATTTTCCTTCCTCATGATGCCATCTATTTTGTGAAGTGCACCAGTCCCTCCTGCACTAAAGCACCCCCACAGCATGATGCTGCCACCCCTGTGCTTCACGGTTGGGATGGTGTTCTTCGGCTTGCAAGCACCCCCTTTTTCCTCCAAGCATAACAATGGTCATTATGGCCAAACAGTTATATTTTTGTTTCATCAGACCAGAGGACATTTCTCCAAAAAGTACAATCTTTATCCCCATGTGCAGTTGCAAACCATAGTCTGGCTTTTTTATGGCGGTTTTGGAGCAGTGCCTTCTTCCTTGCTGAGCGGCCTTTCAGGTTATGTCGATATAGGACTCGTTTTACTGTGGATATAGATACTTTTGTACCTGTTTCCTCCATCATCTTCACAAGGTCCTTTGCTGTTGTTATGGGATTGATTTGCACTTTTCGCACCAAAGTACGTTAATCTCTAGGAGACAGAACGCGTCTCCTTCCTGAGCGGTATGACGGCTGCGTGGTCCCATGGTGTTTATACTTGCGTACTATTGTTTGTACAGATGAACATGATACCTTCAGGCGTTTGGAAATTGCTCCCAAGGATGAACCAGACGTGTGGAGGTCTACAATTCGTTTTCTCAGGTCTTGGCTGATTTCTTTTGATTTTCCCATGATGTCAAGCAAAGAGGCACTGAGTTTGAAGGTAGGCCTTGAAATACATCCACAGGTACACCTCCAATTGACTCAAATGATGTCAATTAGCCTATCAGAAGCTCCTAAAGCCATGCCATCATTTTATGGAAATTTCCAAGCTGTTTAAAGGCACAGTCAACTTAGTGTATGTAAACTTCTGACCCACTGGAATTGTGATACAGTGAATTATAAGTTAAATAATCTGTCTGTAAATAAGTGTTGGGAAAATTACTTGTGTCATGCACCAAGTAGATGTCCTAACCGACTTGCCAAAACTATAGTTTGTTAACAAGAAATGTGTGTAGTGGTTGAAAAACGAGTTTTATTGACTACAACCTAAGTGTATATAAACTTCCGACTTCAACTGTATATTAATTTGGGGACAGGTCGAAAAGCATTAAACATTTATGGCAATTTAGCTAGCTAGCTTGCTGTTGCTAGATATTTTGTCCTGGGATTTAAACATTGGGTTGTTAGTTTACATTAAATGCACAAGGTCCTCTACTCCGACAATTAATCCACAAATAAAAGGGTACACCGAGTTATTTTCTAGTAATCTCTCCTCCTTCAGGCTCCTTCTTATTTGGACTTTATATGGTGGTTGGCAACCAATTTTAAAGCGGATTACCACCACCAATTGCACTGGAGTGTGAAACTCAGTTCATCTTTCAATCACCCATGTGGGTATATGCTCCTAAAAACCAATGAGGAGATGGGAGAGGCAGGACTTGCAGCATGTCAAGCGTCACAAATAGAACCAAGTTCTATTTTAGCGCCTGGCTACGCAGACGCGCGTGAGCAGTGTGGGTGCAATGATTGAATAACATGTACACTACCTGTCAAAAGTTTTAGAACACCTACTCATTCAGGGGTTTTTCTTTATTTTTACTATTTTCTACATTGTAGAATAATAGTGAAGACAATAAAACTAGGAAATAACACATATGGAATCATGTAGTAACCAAAAAAGTATTTAAAAAATCAAAATATATTTTATATTTGAGATTCTTCAAATAGGCACCCTTTGCCTTGATGACAGCTTTGCACACTCTTGGCATTCTCTCAACCAGCTTCATGAGGTAGTCACCTGGAATGCATTTCAATTAACAGGTGTGCCTTCTTAAAAGTTAATTTGTGGAATTTATTTCCTTCTTAATGCATTTGAGCCAATTAGTTGTGTTGTGACAAGGTAGGGGGGTATACAGAAGATATATATATTTGGTAAAAGACCACGTCCAAATGATGGCAAGAACAGCTCAAAAAAGCAAAGAGGAATGACAGTACATCATTACTTTAAGACATGAAGGTCAGTCAATCCGGAAAATGTCAAGAACTTTGAAAGTTTCTTCAAGTGCAGTCTCAAAAACCATTAAGCGCTATGATGAAACTGGCTCTCATGAGGACCGCCACAGGAATGGAAGCCCCAGATTTACCTCTACTGCAGAGGATAAGTTAATTAGAGTTACCAGCCTCAGAAATTACAGCCCAAATAAATGCTTCACAGAGTTCAAGTAACAGACACATCTCAACATCAACTATTCAGAGGAGACTGTGTGAATCAGGCCTTCGTGGTCAAATTGCAGAAAAGAAACCACTACTAAAGGACACCAATAAGAAGAAGAGACTTGCTTGGGCCAAGAAACACGAGCAATGGACATTAGACCAGTGGAAATGTATCCTTTGGTCTGGAGTCCAAATTGGAGATTTTTGGTTCCAAACAGCGTGTCTTTGTGAGACTCGTTGTGGGTGAACGGATGATCTCCGCAGGTGTATTTCCCACAGTATGTGACGCGTACTGAGTATAGGACGAGGCAGGACGCAGACGCAGGAATTAACAAGGTCAAGGTTTACTTAACAAAGAGCAAGAAAAATAACAACGATAGAGTAAATGACACGAAGCTAAACAATCACACACAACATCATACAGAACAGTCCAGGGCTAAATAGGGGTGGTGATGAGATGATGAGGTGCAGCTGCGCTGAAGGTGATTAGTGTCCATTCCGGTGTTGCCGAGGTGGTGCGCTCAGACCGGTGGCTCAGTAGACCAGCGAATCAGAGCGCCGGAGGGGAGCATTGGGAGGAGACGTGACAGTACACCCCTCAGGGTGGCGACGGTGGAAGCCCCGAATTAGGTTGGGGTCCAGAACGTACCCAGCCGGAACCCAGCTCCTCTCCTCAGGACCATACCCCTCCCAGTCCACCAGGCAATGGAGCCGTCCCCCACGGAACCTGGAGTCCAGCAGGTCCCTCCCGCATACGCCGGACTCCCGTCAATGTCCAGGGGTGGAGGAGGTGTACCCCGGGGGACGGTATCCGCCATTGGACCAGGAACCACCGGCCTGAGGAGAGACACATGAAAAGTGGATGAGACACAGTAGTGAGGGGGAAGGAGCAGCCGGTATGATACCTCATTTATCCGCCGGAGGACCTTAAACGGCCCCACGAACCGGGGGCTCAGTTTCTTGCAGGGCAGGCAGAGAGGGAGGTTTTTTGTGGACAGCCAGACACGATGCCCAGGCTGGAATACAGGGGCCTCACTTCGGTGGCGGTCGGCTTGGTCGTTCTGCCGACGAATGGCCCTCTGGAGATGGACATGGGCGGCGTCCCAGACCTGTCCGGCCCTGTGGAACCACTCGTCGACAGCGGATGCATCGGTCTTGCTGGTACCCCAGGACGCACTGGAAGGCAATGAGCCCCGTGGAGGAGTGAACGAGGGAGTTCTGGGCATATTCTGCCCAGGGAAGAAACCTTGCCAACTCACCCTGCCGGTCCTGACAGTGGCAACGAAGAAACCTCCCCAGCTCCTGGTTCATGCACTCCACCTGCCCATTTGACTGAGGCCTATATCCGGAAGTGAGGCTGGCCGTGGCCCCCGATCTTCTCCAAGACAGCCTTCCACACTCGGGAGGTGAACTGGGGGCCACGGTCCAAGACGATGTCCTCCGGAAACCCATAATGCCGGAAGACCTGATGGAACAGGACCTCAGCGACCTGGAGAGTAGAAGGAAGAACAGTTAGTGGCAAAAAATTGCATGATTTGGAGAACTGATCTACGACCACCATGACTGTGGTGAAGCCGTCAGAATGTGGAAGGTCGGTGACAAAGTCTATGGACAGGTGTGACCATGGTCACTGAGGCACTGGGAGAGGAACTAGTTTGCCTGCCGGGGCATTCCAAGGTGTCTTAATTTGGGCACATACGGAACAGGAGTTGACGTAGCGGGAGACATCAGAAGCCAAGGTGGGCCACCAGTATTTTTGGGCTAGAGAATGCAAGGTGCGCGAAATACCAGAGTGCCCTTCCGTAAGGGTGGTGTGCACCCATATCAGCAGGCGGTCATGGACACTGGTGGGTACATACACACACTCCGGAGGGGCGTTGGCAGGCACAGGGTCCTCCTGAGCCACCAGGCGGATGTCTTCGTCCACATCCCAAACGACAGGAGCAACGATGAGAGACAAGGGCAGGATAGGACCCACCCAGATTCTTCCTTTCTCCAGTATGGTGCTTCCTGGAGAGTGCGTCGGCCTTCACATTCTGGGATCCTGGGCGGTAGGACAGAATGAATTGGAAGTGAGTGAGAAATTGGGCCCACCTGGCTTGACAAGAGTTAATCCGTTTCGCTGCCCGTATGTGCTCCAAATTCCGGTGGTCAGTAAGAATCCGGAATGGATGGACTGCGCCCTCCAGCCAGTGTCTCCATTCCTCCAAAGTGAGGACTACCGCTAACAGCTCCCTGTCTCCAACTCCATAGTTCCTCTCTGCGGGGGTAAGCTTTTTAGAGAAAAAGGCACAGGGATACATTTTCTCTGGCTTACCGTGCCGCTGGGAGAGGACCGCACCTACGCCCTCCTCCGATGCGTCCACCTCCAGGATGAAAGGACGAGATGGATCTGGGTGTTTTAGGATGGGCGCTGTGGGACCTCTCCTTCAGCATCTTGAAGGCAGCATCAGCCTCAGGGTTCCAGGCCAGCTTCTGAGGCCCACCCTTAAAGAGAGAGGTGAGCGGGGCGGCTATGGAGCTGAAGGACCTGATGAAACGTCGGTAGACATTAGCGAAGCCTAGGAAGCTCTCTAGGCCCTTGATGGGGGTGGGAACTGGCCATGACCTGACGGCATCAGTCTTCACTCCTTCCATGAACACCCCCTGAGGTCTGATCTGGTATCCCAGGAAGGAGATGGCCTGTTGGTGGAATTCGCATTTCTCCCCCTTCACCAACAGGCTGTGTTCCCGGAGGCGGAGTAGGACAGCTCGGACGTCCCTGATGTGCTCCTCGAACATAGCCGAGTAGATCAGGATATCGTCGATGTACACCACCTGTCTACTCAGCATGTCTCGGAACACGTCATTGACGAAGGACTGGAACACAGAAGGTGCATTGGCGAGGCCGTAGGGCATTACGCAGTATTCATAGTGGCCTGAGGTAGTCCTGAATGCCGTCTTCCACACGTCTCCTTCCCGGATTCAGATCAGGTTGTAGGCACTCCTCAGGTCCAACTTGGTGACGTGACGATGTGGATTGACAGCTCCTCGTGGTGCTCCGGTAGTGTGGGAATGGTGATGGTGATGGGGAGAGTGACGTGCGTAATGGTGCCTGATCCAAGGGGTATATTGTCCAGTGAGGTGACGTGTAGCGGAGATGGCAGTGGCACGGTAGGCAACCCCCATTCAGAGACCAGCTCCCTATCTATGAGGTTCCCCGCTGATCCGGAATCTATCATTGCAGTAGAAATGGAAGAGAAGGAATAACCAGTCACCGTTACGGGAACTAAAAACAATAGTTTTGTGATAGGAGCTGACGTAACACTCATGGAGCGGCAACGGGAGTCATACCGCCTAGATAGGGAGCCGCCAGGAGATCTGTGGTCCGTGCTGGTGTAGGGGTTGCTTCCCACCTCCATGGGTGAGGACTTGGAGGCAGGGCGGCTTCCATAGCTCAGATGGGGTGAGCGTCAAGGCTCCGGGAGGTGTTGGGAACGCCGTCTCTCTCTCAACATGTCGTCAAGACGGATGGACGTGGTGATGAGGGTATCAAGGTCCATCTCGTCATCCCGACATGCGAGTTCCATCTTGACGTCCTCCCGTAAGCCTCTCCTGAAGGCCGTGCGCAGAGCACGCTCATTCCAGCCGGAAGATGCCGCCACCGTGCGAAAGCTCAGAGCGTACTCGGACGCGGGCCCCTCTCTCTGTTGTAGATGGAGGAGACACTCACCCCCATCCTTTCCCTCCGTGGGATTATCAAACACCACCCTGAACCTAGCGAGGAAGGTGGGGTAGGGAAGCGCCACTGCCTCCTCTCCTTCCCAGACTGCCGTGGCCCAATCCAGTGCCTTTCCTTTAAGATGCGAAATCACCTGCGCTATCCTGGCTTGGTCAGATGGATATGCCCCAGGCTAACGCGCCAGATAAAGGGAAACCTGTAGCAGGAAGCCGCTACATTTAGTAGTTTTACCGTCATAGCGCTCCGGCAGGGCGAGTAGCAGGAAGCCTGTAGCAGGAAGCCGCTACATTTAGTAGTTTTACCGTCATAGCGCTCCGGCAGGGCGAGGGTTTCCGCAGGAGTGGGTGATAGCACGGGAACAGGTGGATTGGGGGCACTCGTCACTCCCTGAGGTAGAACCGGAGTTTGGAGCACTTCCTGCATGGCGGCGTTCAACTGGGTAAGCTGCTGCTGGTGCTGGTCGAGGCACTGGGAAACTCCTGCTGCATCCATTTTTGTTTGTTGTGTGATTCTGTGATGCGTACTGAGTATACGAAGAGGCAGGACGCAGACGCAGGAATTAACAAGGTCAAGGTTTACTTAACAATGAGCAAGAGAAATAACAAAGATAGAGTAAACGACACAAAGCTTAACAATCACACACAACATCATACAGAACAGTCCAGGGCTAAATAGGGGTGGTGATGAGATGATGAGGTGCAGGTGCGCTGGAGGTGATTAGGGTGCATTGGGTTTCCATTCTGGTGTTGCCGAAGTGGTGCGCTCAGACCGGTGGATCAGTAGACCGGCGAATCAGAGCGCCGGAGGGGAGAAACGGGAGGAGACGTGACACCGTAAAGCATTGAGGAGGAGGTGTTATGGTGTGGGGGTGCTTGGCTGGTGACATTGTCTGTGATTTATTTAGAATTCAAGGCACACTTAACCAGCGTGGCTACCACAGCATTCTGCAGTGATACGCCATCCCATCTGGTTTGGGCTTAGTAGGACTATAATTTGTTTTTCAACAGGACAATGACCCAACACACCTCCAGGCTGTGTAAGGGCTATTTTACCAAGAAGGAGAGTGATGGAGTGATGCATCAGATGACCTGGCCTCCACAATCCCCCGACCTCAACCGAATTGAGATGGTTTGGGATGAGTCGGACCGCAGAGTGAAGGAAAAGCAGCCAACAAGTGCTCAGCATATGTGGGAACTCCTTCAAGACTGTTGGAAAAGCATTCCAGGTGAAGCTGGTTGAGAGAATGCCAAGAGTGTGCAAAGCTGTCATTAAGGCAAAGGGTGGCTATTTGAAGAATCTCAAATATATTTTGATTTGTTTAACACTTTTTTGGTTACTACATGATTCCATATGTGTTATTTCATAGTTATGTCTTTACTATAATTCTACAATGTTGAAAATAGTAAAAATAAAGAAAAACCCTTGAATGGGTAAGTGTTCTAAAACTTTTGACCGGTAGTGTATGTGTAAATGTATGTGATGTGAGCGGTTTGGTCAGCACGTAATGACAACGGTCCAGTTGTCATTAACCGCATGCCAGGCTCCAGGTTTAAACTACAGTATGTGTGGTCTCCATAATCATTCAAATAGGCTACATGTCGGAAGGTCACGTGACCTACAAACTCAATGGTCAGAAGAATATGAAGCTCCTACCGACAATTCCTCATTCTATATTTTATTCAGGTTATCTACTTCAACTTTTTATACTTTCTAGTTTAAACATTGGTGGAAATGTCTGGGGTCAAGAAACATATGGGTTCGCCCACCAAAATGGCAACTAAACGCCAGAAAACCGAAGTTACTACTGATGCTAAATTTAGCAACGCCATTTCGCTTGCTTTAGCTGAACAACAAGACAGGATAGAGGTCCTTCTTTACAACCAAAATGTAAAGAAGGACAACCCCCAGACCATGGTCTTCAAGGTTCTCAGTTTCCAAGACCGCAACGCTATTCTACAAGGAATTTCTGAGAAGTCTCCCCGGTCTCCCCGGTCTGCGATAAAAACAACAACACAGAATGACATATGGGGTAAACAAAACATAAAGTAAAAAATACAACAGAAAATATATATACTGTGTGGGAATGTAGTACATTATAAAGGATGTAGGTAAGGCAATAAATAGGCCATAGTGCAAAATAGTTACAATTTCGTATTAACACTGGAATGATAGATGTGCAAAAGATGATGTACAAATAGAGATACTGGGGTGAAAATTAGCAAAATAAATAACAATATGGGGATGAGGTAGTTGGATGGGCTAATTACAGATGGGCTGTGTACAGGTGCAGTGATCGGTAAGCTGCTCTGACAACTGACGCCTTAAGTTAGTGAGGGAGATAAGAGTCTCCAGCTTCAGAGATTTTTGCAGTTCGTTCCAGTCATTGGCAGCAGAGAACTGGAAGGAATGGCGGCCAAAGGAGGTGTTGGCTTTGGGGATGACCAGTGAGATATACCTGCTGGAACGCATACTACGGGTGGGTGTTGCTATGGTGACCAGTGAGCTAAGATAAAACGGGGATTTGCCTAGCAGTGATTTATAGATGACCTGGAGCCAGTGGGTTTGGCGACGAATATGTAGTGAGGGCCAGCCAACAAGAGCGTACAGGTCACAATGGGGGGTAGTATATGTGGTATTGGTGACAAAACGGATGGCATTGTGATAGACTACATCCAATTTGCTGAGTAGAGTGTTGGAGGCTATTTTGTAAATGACATCGCCGATGTCAAGGATCAGTAGGATTGTCAGTTTTACGAGGGCATGTTTGACAGCATGAGTGAAGGAGGCTTTGTTGCGAAATAGGAAGCCGATTCTAGATCTAACTTTTGATTGGAGATGCTTAATGTGAGTCTGGAAGGAGAGTTTACAGTCTAACCAGACTCCTAGGTATTTGTAGTTGTCCACATACTCTAGGTCAGACCCGCCGAGAGTAGTGATTCTAGTCGGGTGGGTGGGTGCAAGCAGCGTTCGGTTGAAGAGCATGCATTTAGTTTCACTAGTGTTTAAGAGCAGTTGGAGGCTACGGAAGGAGTGTTGTATGGCGTTGAAGCTCGTTTGGAGGTTTGTTAACACAGTGTCCAATGAAGGGCCAGATGTATACAAAATGGTGTCGTCCGCATAGAGGTGGATCCGAGCGTCACCAGCAGCAAGAGCAACATCATTGATATACACAGAGAATAGAGTCGGCCCGAGAATTGAACCCTGTGGCACCCCCATAGAGACTGCCAGAGGTCCAGACAACAGGCCATCTGATTTGACACAATGAACTCTATCTGAGGAGTTGGTGAACCAGGCGAGGCAGTCATTTGAGAAACCAAGGATATTTAGTCTGCCAATCAGAATGCAGTGGTTGACAGAGTCGAAAGCCTTGGCCAGGTCGATGAAGACGGCTGCACAGTACTATCTTTTATCGATCGCGGTTATAATATCGTTTAGGACCTTGAGCGTGGCTGAGGTGCACCCATGACCAGCTCGGAAACCGGATTGCATAGCGGAGAAGGTACGGTGGGATTCGAAATTGTCGGTGATCTGTTAGTTAACTTGGCTTTCAAAAACTTTTGAAAGGCAGGGCAGGATGGATATAGGTCTGTAACAGTTTGGATCTAGAGTGTCACCCCCTTTGAAGAGGGGGATGACCGCGGCAGCTTTCCAATCTCTGGGGATCTCAGACGTTACGAAAGAGAGATTGAACAGGCTAGTAATAGGGGTTGCGACAATTTCGGCGGCTAATTTTAGAAAGAAAGGGTCCAGATTGTCAAGCCCAGCTGGGGGGGCATGGGCAAGTTGCAGCGGAGGGTGCAGAGCTGGTGGCCGGGGTAGTGGTAGCCAGGTGGAAAGCATGGCCAGCCGTAGCAAAATGCTTGTTGAAATTCTCGATTATTGTAGATTTATCGGTGGTGACAGTGTTTCCTAGCCTCAGTGCAGTGGGCAGTTGGGAGGAGGTGCTCTTATTCTCCATGGACTTTACAGTGTCCCAAAACTTTTTGGAGTTAGTGCTACAGGATGCAAATTTCTGTTTGAAAAACACTGATTGTGTATATTGGTTCCTGACTTCCCTAAAAAGTTGCATATCGCTGGGGCTGTTCGATGCTATTGCAGTACGCCACAGGATGTTTTTGTGCTGGTCAAGGGCAGTCAAGTCTGAGGAGAACCAGGGGCTATATCTGTTCTTAGTTCTGAATTTTTTGAATTGGGCATGCTTATTTAAGATTGAGAGGAAAGCACTTTTAATGAACAACCAGGCATCCTCTACTGACGGAATGAGGTCAATATCCATCCAGGATACCCGGGCCAGGTCAATTAGAAAGGCCTGCTCGCTAAAGTGTTTTAGGGAGCATTTGACAGCGATGAGGGGTGGTCGTTTGACCGCGGACCCATTACGGATGCAGGCAATAAGGCAGTGATCCTGGTTGAAGACAGCGGAGGTGTATCTAGAGGGTAAATTTGTCAGGATGATATCTATGAGGGTGCCCATGTTTACGGATTTAGGGTTGTACCTGGTAGGTTCGTTGATAATTTGTGTGAGATTGAGGGCATCTAGTTTAGATTGTAGGTTGGCCGGGGTGTTAAGCATATCCCAGTTTAGGTCACCAAGCAGTACGAACTCTGAGGATAGATGGGGGGCAATCAGTTCACATATGGGGGCTGAGGGGGGTCTGTAGCAAGCGGCAACAGTGAGAGACTTATTTCTGGAAAGGTGGATTTTTAGAAGTAGAAGCTCAAACTGTTTGGGCACAGACCTGGATAGTATGATAGAGCTCTGCAGGCTATCTCTACAGTAGATTACAACCCCACCCCCTTTGGCAGTTCTATCGAGACGGAAAATGTTGTAGTTGGGGATGGACATTTCTGAATTTTTGGTGGCCTTCCTAAGCCAGGATTCAGACACTGCTAGAACATCAGGGTTGGCGGAGTGTGCTAACGCAGTGAATAACTCAAACTTAGGGAGGAGGCTTTGGATGTTAACGTGCAAGAAACCAAGGCTTTTACGGTTACAGAAGTCAACAAATGATAACGCCTGGGGAGTAGGAGTGATACTGGGGGCTACAGGGCCTGGGTTAAACTCTACATCACCAGAGGAACAGAGGAGTAGTAGAATAAGGATACGGCTAAAGGCTTTAAGAACTGGTCTTCTAGTGCGAAAAAAGGGGCAGATATCCGGGCGTTGTAGAATAGATTCAGGGCATTATGTACAGACAAGGATATGGAAGGATATGAGTACAGTGGAGGTAAACCTAAGCGTTGGGTAATGATGAAAGAGATAGCAACACTGGAGGCAGCGATTGAGTCGGTCTCCGCGTGTATGGGGGATGGGACAAAGGAGCTGTCTAAGGCAGGTTGAGCTGAACTTGGGGCTCTACAGTGAATTTGTATAATAAGAACTAACCCAAACAGCAATAGGCTAGGCATATTGACATGGGAGAGAGGCATAACACAATCACAGGTGTTATTTGAGAGGGCTAAGACAACAACTGGTAATGGCGACGAAAGTTTGGGCTAAGGCTAAACAGATAAACAGGATGGGGTACCATGTAAAGGAACAGTCCAGCAGGCATTAGCTGTGTAGCTGAGTGATCATAAGGTCCAGTGAACAGCACTAAGTAAGTACGGGAGGAGATCGTAGGCTGCTAAAGCACTGGCGAGCAGGAGGCACGGCTGTTGATTGCGCATGCTAGCGGGCCGGGGCTAGCAGATGGATCTTCGTGGTACACAGCGTTGTACAAGATCTTCAGTTTCTTGGCAATTACTCGCATGGAATAGCCTTCATTTCTCAGAACAAGAATAGACTGACGAGTTTCAGAAGAAAGTTATTTGTTTCTGGCCATTTTGATCCTGTAATCGAACCCACAATTGCTGATTCTCCAGATACTCAAGTAGTCTCAAGAAGGCTAGTTGTATTGCTTCTTTAAATCAACACAACAGTTTTCATCTGTGCTAACATAATTGAAAAAGGGTTTTCTATTGATCAATTCGCCTTTTAAAATGATAAACTTGGATTAGCAAACACAACGTGCCATTGCAACACAGGACTGATGGTTGCTGATAATGGGCCTCTGTAAGCCTATGTAGATATTCCATTAAAAATCAGCAGTTTCTCCAGCTACAATAGCCATTTACAACATTAACAATGTCTACACTGTATTTGTGATCAATTTGATGTTATTTTATAGGCTTTTCTTTTGAAAACAAGGACATTTCTAAGTGACCCCAAACTTTTGAACGGTAGTGTATGTCCAACATTTTTACAGGTACTGTATATACAGTGCATTTGGAAAGTATTCAGACCCCTTGACTTTTTCCACATTTTGTTACGTTACAGCTTTATTCTAAAATTGATCAAATTGTTTTTTTCCCCCCTCATCATTCAGACCAAAGAGTTCAATCTTGGTTTCATCAGACCAAAGAATCTTGTTTCTCATTGTCTGAGAGTCCTTTAGGTGCCTTTTGGCAAACTCCAAAAGCGGGCCGTAATGTGCCTTTTACTGAGGAATGGCTTCCGTCTGGCCATTCTACCATAAAGGCCTGATTGGTGGAGTGCTGCAGAGATGGTTGTCCTTCTGGAAGGTTCTCCCATCTCCATAAAGGAACTCTGGAGTTCTGTCAGATTGACCATCGGGTTCTTAGTCACCTCCCTTGCCAAGGCCTTTGTCCCCCGATTGCTCAGTTTGCCAGCTCTAGGAAGAGTCTTGGTGGTTCCAAACTTCTTCCATTTAAGAATGATGGAGGCCACTGTGGTCTTAGGGACCTTCAATGCTGCAGACATCTTTTGGTACCCTTACCCAGATCTGTGCCTTGACACAATCCTGTCTCGGAGCTCTACGGACAATTCCTTCGACCGCTTGGTTTTTGCTCTGACATGAACTGTCAACTGTGGGACCTTATATAGCCTTTCCAAATCATGTCCAATCGGGTCCAATCAATTGAATTTACCACAGGTGGACTCCAATCAAGTTGTAGAAAAACCTCAAGAATGATAAATGGAAACAGGATGCACCTGAGCTCAATTTTCGAGTTTCATAGCAAAGTGTCTGAATACTTATGTAGATAAGGTATTTCTGTTTTTTATTATTAATACATTTGCAAAAATGTCTAAAAACCTGTTTTTGCTTCGTGTTTATGGGGTATTGTGTGGTTCAATGAGGATGTCAGGGTTGAGTGTAGAGGGAACGTGGAATCACACGCAGGACACAGAGATTCAAAAAACAGATGTCTTTAGTGAAGTCCGATAGTACAAGCCAACACGGCAACAGGCCACAGGCGAAACAAGCGTACACTGGACTGTCCAAAGTAAATGTGCACAACGTGCCGGACTCTCTCAAACAATACGAAAATACAGAGAGCACAGAACAGCGGACCAACATCTACACGTGACATCGAACAATTACACACAACACCTGACCAAACACAAGAGAACTAAATAGGGTGCCTAATGAACACTTAACAATGAACAGGTGTAACAAACAGACAAAACCAATCAAACATGAAACATCGAACGGTGGCAGCTAGTACTCCGGAGACGACGACCGCCGAAGCCTGCCCGAACAAGGAGAAGGAGCCGCCTCGGCCGAAACCTTGACAGAGGAAAACAATTTTTTAAATCAATTTTAGAATAAGGTTGTAACGTAACCAAATGTGGAAAAAGTCAAGGGGTCTGAATACATTTTCCGAATGCAATGTATTTTGTGTATAATGTATATATTTATATTGTAATATACAGGGTGCATTTGGAAAAGAGACCTAGATCTCAATGTCTTCTCTGTTAAAATGAAGGTTAAATAAAAAAAAGGTTCATGATTTTCAGTTTGCTTCATATTTACAATCACCTTCTCCAAACGGATGGATTACTCGTTTACCTATTTCTTATCAATAGCTATCAATTTATGAATTAAAGTGCATGGAGAATGGTGTCATGTTCTATTGGAAATAGTCAATGTTGATCTTATTCATGGTTTCCTTGCACGTAAAAGTGGTGGAATTATTAGGGAATTAAGTCAAGGCCAGAATACAGCGTTTCTGTAGACACACGTCCGCCACACCTCAATTTCTTTGATCTCCACCCCAAACGCGTACCTTGGAAAAACAGACTTTTCCCCATGCGTAAATTCAAGGTCAGAATACGTGTAGAGAGAAAACGGGAATAAAGTTCCATTAACTCATGTGTTACTCAGGTCTGAATTTCCCCCTCAGTCTGTAAGCTGTGATTGACTACACACTCCAGTACAGTAGGTGGCGAAATGCACCTCTAACGTTTGTTTGCGGACTGCCATAATACCATAGAAGAAGAAGAAGAGCAGCAGCAGCAGCAGCAGCAGCAGCAGCAGCAGCAGCAGCATTTGATTATTTATGTTTCTTACCACGCAACTACCGTACCGCGACAGAAGTACAGTAGTTGGACAGAAGATGAGTCTGAGTCGTATTTCACTGTTAGTTTTACACTAATAATTGAACATTTATGTTTATTTTTTATTAAAATGTGATGAGTGTACTATTGCTTGTATGTGTTGTATGCGTGTGCTTACTGTGATTGTCAATCTGATTTTGGCTACTAGGTAGCTACTTACCACGTAGTTGTGGGACAGTAGTGCTTGGCAAGTGGGAGCTGTGGCCTTTTCTCGTATGGGCAAAAGTCCGTCCTCTGTCCTCTCTCCTCCGTGACTCAGAAACCGATATGTGGTTTAGTGGTTGAGGAGTGTGTCAATTCGTTAGGCAAACGGAATACGGTCCTCCCCTCCTCGATAGCCTCCTTTTGGCGAAGAAGCACAAGTGTATCGTACCATGGAAGAGTTTTGAAATCTGCCACACCCCCTTTGAATCAGATGTTGTATTGTCAGAGGAGAAAAGCCTGCACACATAAAAAAAATAACCGATATGCTACTCATCCTTTTATCTATAAAATGTCTTGCACAGCTAACTTAATTCGTTTTTATCACTTTACACATTTATTTTGGGGTCCACCCCTGTAAACGTGGTCCTGCTTTAAATGGCATGCAGCTTATAAAGGCTTCATAATGCCTTCCTAAACACTGCATAAATGTGTTAGAAATCATCTATAACCGTATGTCATGCTTTATAAAGGGTTCATAAATATGGCATAACTGTGTGACATAACCACCAATGTCAAATGTGACATAACCAACTATGTCAAATATGACATAAACCTGTGCTTTATAAAGGGTGGTATGAGCACTGTTTAATGAAGGCCTTATAAATCATATTAAATTGAGGCTTCACAAAGCATTTATAACCCTGTCATGCATCTTGGTAGAGCATTGCAACGCCAGGATAGTGGGTTTGATTCCCGGGACCACCTATACGTAAAAATGTATTCACACATGACTGTAACTCACTTTGGATAAAAGCGTCTGATAAATGTTTTGTATTATATTACTCTAAAACATTTCTAGAATGGCCCAATCTTTCCCTCTGCATAGTCAATATTGGACCTGACCTCAACTTTCCCCAAAATGCTGTGCTGCAGGATGACACACACTCTAAAGTACAGTCAAAAAAACTGGGAACTCTGAAAAATACGACGTCAAATCATGACGTCCGTGATCTTCAGGTCCGAAAGTCGGAGCTCTAGAAAGAGGCCAGAGTTCCCGAGTTGGAATTCCAAGTTGGATGACCGTTCAAATCGATTTTTCCCAGTCGGAGCTTCTTTTTTTCCTGAGTTCCCAGTTGTTTTGAATGTACTGAAGTCGGAAGTCTGAGATTTCCGAGTTCCCAGTTTCGATTTCCCAGGTGTTTTGAAAGCAGCAAGAGTACCACAGTATGAGTCTTCATGCCCATAAAACCTAGCGGTCAAACAGCGAAATGGTTCCAATCGTTTTTCCACAATTCATTTTTCCCATAGGGGATTTTAGAAACACTTAAAATAAGGGCTGTGTTTCGTGTAGGCTTACCGTTGCATGATGTTTTGATAACCGTGTAAATCTCTCTATGACAAGGTGACGTTTATCAATATATTTGCCTGTATTTACCCTCAATAATGAAATGCTAATTGGCTGTTAATGTGGCTATCATAAACAACTACAAATGCCATGGTGATCTGGACGAGACTGCCGAATCGAGGCAAAGGTAAGAATCTCTGGATTAACTATCTAATGTTAGCTAAATGTAGTAATTAATAAATTGGCTACAATTCTTTAAAATGGGCAATTCTGTGAACTGTCTTGTGCAAGCTTTAAATTGACAAAATACCTGTTAGCAAAGGTGTCAGCTAGAGATGACGGGATTTGTAGTTTTGCATGTCTACTTTGATGCCAATTAGCATTTTCGAATCTGAGAGTAAATAGAGCCGAATATACTGATGAAATTCACCTTGTTTGCGAGAGATTTACATGGTTATAAAAATGTCACACCAGGGTGAGCATACATGAAACACAGACCTTATTTTAAGTGTTTCAGAAATCCCCTACGGGAAAAATGAATGATTGAAAAACTATTGGAACCATTTCCCTGTTTGACCTCTAGGTTTTACGGGTATTATGACACCTCCACTGTGGGGCTCTATAGTGGTGCCACCAGACAGCTAAAAACAAGTAAGTTAACCTTTATTTATTGTAATTTAAATTAGTTTGTAGTAGTTAAGTGTTGAGTTAGATTGCTACCTCAGTCGTTATTTCAAATAATTTCGGTGACTTCAGAGCAATTGCTAGCCGAAATTAACCTAGTTAGCAGGCTCAGCTAAATATAAATCCCCTTAGATACATCTATGTCTCATTGTCACATCATGAGATTTGTAAATGAAAGAGGACTATAATAATATGAATCGAATGGCGTTTCCCCATCTCCCCATTTAGAGTTTCTGGCACAGCACAGAAATGCCCTTATCCAGATGGTGTGACAAACGCATTTCCAAACAGACCTGCTAATTTTCTTGTTGTTACTTCACTTTAGAGCATATTCCAATCCTTCGACCCAACACGTCACCCTTTATAAAGCACATGGTAATGTCATATTCGACATAGTGGGTTAGGTCACATTTGACATTGGTGATTATATCACACAGTTATGCCACATGTATGAACCATTTATAAAGGATGACATACGGTTATAGATACTTTGTAACACATTTAGGCTGTTTTCTCAATGACATTCAAATAAGCATAGAAAAAAGGCGCAAGTTTAAGTTTGTACCGCCTGAGCGAGTCTGACCACAAGTCAGAGACCACTATGATGACACACCAAATGCATTTGATGGATCACCGGAAAAGAGCAGGAATAGTTTTTGTAGGCTACAGTGCAAGCTACTGTATGTCTTCCAATGGCGCGACTACTGTCGGCATCAAATATTATACGACCAACTTGAATAAACGCTTGGATGTAAGGACGACAGCAGTGGTATAGCCGGGCGATATGGATATCACTTAGGTCTATTGAAATCTACATAGCAATTATGTGAATCACACTGCTGCTCTCTCAATTATTCATGCCTTACGGATTGTGGTTATTGTGGATGGCTGTTCACAAATGTGTAGAAGTATTTTACGCTAATAATGGTTGAATTAAAGAAGCTGCCTATGCGACCTGTGGACATTCAGTGAAAAATGTGCTTTTGCAACAGCTGCACAGTGCAGATCCCAGCCTATGAAATAAAACTTTGAGGGAGTTCCTCCCTTGTAAACTCCTCCTTGGTATTGTGCTTCATACACACTGTCAAAAACTAGTTTAATTTAAGATGACCAATAGTAGGGCTTTTATTCCTCAATCTAATTTGTGCTGATTCAAAAGAAAGCCCAAAGGCCAAACGGACATATGCTTAAACCTCATAGAAGTAAAGTCCGCTGTTTTGGGGACCTGCGTGGTTCTGGTATCGGTTCCGACCGCCATTTTCACGTATAAATCGAAATGGCTTGCATTGAGCGATAGCCCTGGTTCACACGGACAAGGTAGTATTTTTTCTGAGCGATGTATGATGTGAAATCTGAAACCACTTGAAGCTGGGATGGCCCTCTTACCATTTCATTCGCTCCTCCGACTGTCCATCAACTCCTGGCTGAACCCTACATCGCAGCCACTGACAAAGCACATGCCTGCAATGGTTACATCGTAGCGCAGCAGGGAGAGTGGTTTCATCATGGTAGCACATTCAGCGATTGATTTATATACATTCATCTAAAAATAATTAATAGACTTTCAACAAAAAACACTTTCTGTTTATCATAGACAGACAATATTAATATGAGATGAACGGCGAGTTCCTAACAAGTTCAGGAAGCCAAGCTAGAGCTCTGTGAGACATTCACAGCGATGGGGGCAGACGTTTTGATCAAGAGAGACCTTTACAAAATATGCACATTTTCTCTAACACAAGACATACAAATATGTGTTATACAGTTATAAGGAAGGTGAAATCTTAGTTAGTCGTTTTATAATTGGATCAGTGGAGGCTCCTCAGAGGAGGAAGGGGAGGACCATCCTCCTCAATGAATTTCATAAAAATGTAAATTGTAAAACATTAAAGAAGTTAGCCTTTTTAGATAAAACTATACTAAATATAATCACGTCACCAAATAACTGATTAAAACACAATATTTAGCAAAAAAGGTCTACAGTAGCCTCAACAGCACTCCGTAGGGTAGCAACAATGGTGTAGCCGGAGGACAACTAGCTTCCGTCCTCCTCTGGGTACATTGACTTCAATACAAAACCTAGGAGGCTCATGGTTCTCACCCCCTCCATAAACTTACACAGTAATTATGACAACTACCGGTGGACGTCCTCCAGCCTATCAGAGCTTTTGCTGCAGGAACTGACATGTTGTCCACCCAATCAAAGGATCAGATAATTAATCTAGTACTGAAAGCATAAGCTACAGCTAGATAGCACTGCAGTGTATAAAATGTGGTGAGTAGTTGACTCAAAGAGAGAGAAAGACAATAGTTGAACAGTGTTGAACAAATTAATTTATTCAAAAATGAAGGACAAGCAAGAGAGAAATATATAGAGAGAGAGATTGTCATTTATTTCACTTTCAGTTTCACTTACAGTGAGGGAAAAAGTATTTGATCCCCTGCTGATTTTGTACGTTTGCCCACAGACAAAGAAATGATCAGTCTATAATTTTAATGGTAGGTTTATTTGAACAGTGAGAGAGAGAATAACAACAACAAAATCCAGAAAAACGCATGTCAAAAATGTTATAAATTGATTTGCATTTTAATGAGGGAAATAAGTATTTGACCCCTCTGCAAAACATTACTTAGTACTTGGTGGCAAAACCTTTGTTGGCAATCACAGAGGTCAGACGTTTCTTGTAGTTGGCCACCAGGTTTGCACACATCTCAGGAGGGATTTTGTCCCATCTTCTCCAAGTCATTAAGGTTTCGAGGCTGACGTTTGGCAACTCGAACCTTCAGCTCCCTCCACAGATTTTCTATGGGATTAAGGTCTGGAGACTGGCTAGGCCACTCCAGGACCTTAATGTGCTTCTTCTTGAGCCACTCCTTTGTTGCCTTGGCCGTGTGTTTTGGGTCATTGTCATGCTGGAATACCCATCCACGACCCATTTTCAATGCCCTGGCTAAGGAAAGGAGGTTCTCACCCAAGATTTGACGGTACATGGCCCCGTCCATCGTCCCTTTGATGCGGTGAAGTTGTCCTTAGCAGAAAAACACCCCCAAAGCATAATGTTTCCACCTCCATGTTTGACGGTGGGGATGGTGTTCTTGGGGTCATAGGCAGCATTCCTCCTCCTCCAAACACGGCGAGTTGAGTTGATGCCAAAGAGCTTGATTTTGGTCTCATCTGACCACAACACTTTCACCCAGTTCTCCTCTGAATCATTCAGATGTTCATTGGCAAACTTCAGATGGGCATGTATATGTGCTTTCTTGAGCAGGGGGACCTTGCGGGCACTGCAGGATTTCAGTCCTTCAAGGCATAGTGTGTTACTAGTTGTTTTCTTGGTGACTATGGTCCCAGCTGCCTTGAGATCATTGACAAGATCCTCCCGTGTAGTTCTGGGCTGATTCCTCACCGTTCTCATGATCATTGCAACTCCACGAGGTGAGACACGTTCCTCCACGGAGTATCGGAGGAAGTAAAGGACGAGCTTGCAGCCCGGGAACTACCGACGGATCTCGACTCGCTCATCGCCTTGACCATTCGGATCGATGGACGACTACGGGAATGAAAGAAGGAGAGGAAGTCTGATTCTACTTGCCTGTCCAAGGATTCCACCTCGCCTCCGAGGCATCCCAGAAGTCCTCGTCGTCTCCATTGCCGAGAGAACCCGAGGCTACCCAAGTTTCCCCGAGAGTCTCCGAAGTCTGCCGATTCACCTCTTCCCTAGCCGATCCAACTAGGCAGAGCTTGGCTGTCTCCAGCTGAATGGCAATACAGTCTTCACATGAAGAGTTTCCTGTATTGCGGGACTACTAGTCATTATGTGTTCACCTGTCCACTAAAAGACCAGGCTCACTGGTAGGAGCGAGTACTCTGGTGGGCCATACAGAGAACTTTTCCTCTCCCCTTACTCGCACGCCCTTTCATGACATCTTGCTGTGGGGGAACCAGTCGAAATCTCTCCGGGTACTCATCGACTCTGGGGCCGATGAGAGCTTTATGGACGCTACCCTGGCGTCCGAGCTGGACATCCCCACTCTGCCCCTCTCCATTCCCATGGACGTTAGAGTGTGGCCAGCTATTGTGAAAAAATACTTGTGGATCTTGTTGATTTCCTCTATTGCTTCAACAGGCCTACTGTCCACCTGGTAATTGTGTGGTTCCAAAGGATAAAGCGTCACCTACAGATGGATGTGTGGTTTCAGAGAGAAGCCAGCTGCGAGCCTGCGACCAGGCAGAGTGGATGACATCCTTTTCCTGCACAGCAATTTGAAGAAATCCAGTCATGAATGGACTGTTTTTGAAGTGAATGTTTTAGTATATTTATTTGTTGTCTAATATTAGAAGGCTCTTTAAAGTGATTTGAGTTGTCAATGTGCCGCATTGCATTGTGAAAAAAATATATACACTACCAGTCAAAAGTTTGGACACACCTACTCATTCAAGGGTTTTTATTTATTTTTACTATTTTTCACATTGTAGAATAATAGTGAAGACATCAAAACTATGAAATAACACATATGGAATCATGTAGTAACCCAAAAAGTGTTAAACAAATCTAAATATATTTTATATTTACATTTACATTACATTTTAGTCATTTAGCAGACGCTCTTATCCAGAGCGACTTACAGGAGCAATTAGGGTTAAGTGCCTTGCTCAAGGGCACATTTACGTCATTTAGCAGACGCTCTTATCCAGAGCGACTCACAAATTGGTGCATTCACCCTATAGCCAGTGGGATAACCACTTTACAATTTTTTTTGGGGGGGGGTAGAAGGATTACTTTATCCTATCCCAGGTATTCCTTAAAGAGGTGGGGTTTCAAATGTCTCCGGAAGGTGGTGAGTGACTCCGCTGTCCTGGCGTCGTGAGGGAGCTTGTTCCACCATTGGGGTGCCAGAGCAGCGAACAGTTTTGACTGGGCTGAGCGGGAACTATGCTTCCGCAGAGGAAGGGGAGCCAGCAGGCCAGAGGTGGATGAACGCAATGCCCTCGTTTGGGTGTAGGGACTGATCAGAGCCCGAAGGTACAGAGGTGCCGTTCCCCTCACTGCTCCATAGGCAAGCACCATGGTCTTGTAACGGATGCGAGCTTCAACTGGAAGCCAGTGGAGTGTGCGGAGGAGGGGGGTGACGTGAGAGAACTTGGGAAGGTTGAACACCAGACGGGCTGCGGCATTCTGGATGAGTTGTAGGGGTTTAATGGCACAGGCAGGGAGGCCAGCCAACAGCGAGTTGCAGTAATCCAGACGGGAGATGACAAGTGCCTGGATTAGGACCTGTGCCGCTTCCTGTGTAAGGCAGGGTCGTACTCTCCGAATGTTGTAGAGCATGAACCTGCAGGAGCTGGTCACCGCCTTGATGTTAGCGGAGAACGAATTTGAGATTCTTCAAATAGCCACCCTTTGCCTTGATGACAGCTTTGCACACTCTTGGTATTCTCTCAACCAGCTTCATGAGGTAGTCACCTGGAATGCATTTCAATTAACAGGTGTGCCTTGTTAAAAGTTAATTTGTGGAATTTATTTCCTTCTTAATGCACTCAAAAAAATTAAACCAGAAAGTTGTTTGTATTAAATAATATTTGTGTGTTGCAATTACGAAATAAACACACGTTTGACGTTTTAATTAAACCATTTGCATTGTACTTAGATAATATAGTCGCATGTCAGGATTACTTCCATGACATTACTAGAATCTATGTAATTTCATTATTTAAATCGCGAAAGACAAATAAAGAGTGTTCAATACACTTTCCGTGCCTATCCTGCACATGCTCAGTCTGGAGCGTGGCACAATGTAAAAAAGGAAGTGGATTGCAATCATTGCTTTTGGCTCTTTACTAATTGAATTCTTTGCCATCCTCCTAAATTTTGTGTAGTCGTCAGCTTATAGTGAAGACCACATTATATACCACCTTTTTGATAACACTAGGGTTATAACTGTTCACTATTTTACGGAATTTACAGAACTGAAATACACCTAATTGTGGTGAATATATTTTGTCATAATTTCCGACAACATCCACCTGCACAAGACATCCACCTGCATTTCGGTAAGTAAATCAACAATAGTGATTCCACAATATATACAGCACTTATACATTTAGGATACCTTGTGTGTAAATAATATTTGTTTGTGCTTTGTGTTCAATTAAACTAGCTGTCGTTCCAATGGCTACATAGCATAACATGCTAGTTTATCTTCTGGCTAACGTCCTCTCTTAGCTAGGAAGCTACACTAACGTTAATGTAGTTTTGTTGATTCTCTTTCTTGGCATCTTTTTTGACTGACTCACGTCAATTTTAGGCTAATTTTAGTTGTTAAAGGGTTGAGAGATATCAAAAGTTGCATAATGTTCAATGTTCAAACAAACTGTGCTAGCTATTGATGGTAATTTTTCTGTAAACCATTAGATAAACAAAGTTAATTACATGACAAACAAGGAGTCATAATTAAACATTGGTACCTTGCTGTTGCTAGGCAAGACTTAGTGAATTCCTCTCACTAGGTTTGTGTGTGTGTAAAATGGGCATCTGACCTGTCATTGGGTCAAATTCTACAGTTGTCTTATGTTATCTGTGACTGCAGCCAGACTATGACCCCGTGGCTCTCCTTAGGCATATCCCTGGAACGAGCCAGTGTTAAACAGAGTTCAGGCTAAACCTTTGTCTCTCCTTGGCTATCTTCTTGATTGATTACAGCATGGTGGGGTTTGTGTATGTTTGAAAAATTAAGTATGGACCTGTCATGTCCAACAATCAATCTTCAGGTCAAGCCCAGGAGAGCTGGGGTTGAACAGAGTTTAAACTGAACATGAGTGTTTTTGCAAGATAAGGGATTGATTGATTGTATTACTATTGATTCTGAACTGAATAAAAGTCAAATTTAGCCGCTATCATAGACTAAGAGAGTGGGCGGAGCGGTAGAGAGAGGGAAACCAGAATGGTGGTAGGGGAACCCAAGAGGGAGGGGCTTTAAGCTAGGATGTGTGTGAATATGACTATATAAACGGAGAGCCAAGGGAGAGGAAAGAACATGTTTTCAAACTATCACGGCTTTGTCCATTGTAATAAAGTAAATCTTGATTCTACAAAAACTCTGGAAGAACTTTGATTTTTAATAAAGTATAGTGATAATTTTCCACATCACTATTGTTTGGCACTAAAGCCTTTAGTACATTTTGAGGAAAGAACATGTTTTTAAAATTTTCTAATGTTATGGATTTCTTTCTTTTTCAGTGATATGAATGTGGGACTGCAAAGAGTGTGATGAATCTGTATCTACAAGGTATCAGTTACTAAAGCACTACAAATTAAGGCATGGCCATATTGGCCCCAGACACCCTTATCCATGCACATACTCCAGTTGTCCAAGCAGATTGAAAACATGGAATGCTCTTAAAAGTAATTTGTCCAGATCTCATGCTAAAGAATCCTCTAAAGCAAGTACTGAGCTGGTAACATTTAGCTGCCATCTTTGTCCACAGTGTCAAAGCTTCTGCAAGAAATTACTTTTCCCATATTAACAACCACTTGAAGAGGTTTGAAACTATCACTTGCATGTTTCAGAATTGTTATTTTCATACAAACATATATGGAACATTCAAATCTCATACGAACAGGAAGCACAGCACTTATACTATCAAAGACTTTAAAGTTGGAATAGTGAAAAGTACTACTGAAGACTTACATGACAACTCAGTTGTGGAGGTATCTGGAGTTACAGACTTTGGTTCTGGGACAGATTCAGATGTGTTAATTGAAATGGGCTCAGAGACTGACAACCTCCCAGACGTAATACAGCAAAAATTTGCATCTGTTCTTTTAAAAAATTGGAGGTTCTCTCATGTACCAAGCTCAGCAATTGATGAGCTGTTGGAGGAATTGCACTTCATAGTGACCTCTGCAACAGTGCCTATATCTAACAGCATTCCTTTTTGCAATAAGCACAACCTCCAAGTTGACCTGTTGATCATTGAAGAGCTTGGCACTGCTTTGTTGTTAAAAGCAATTGGAACGGATGGCCCGCTAGCTACAGCTTTCAAACCCAAAAAGTTATATAAATAACTTTAATGTTGTTGACCCAGTTGAATATGTACTTGAAGCAAAGACAAACAGAACCTTTCAATATGTCCACATGCTAAGGTCCTTACAACAGCTGTTAACTTGTAATGATAAGCACACAACACATTCTGAAAATCAGCAGCAGTATCTTTTCAGGATGGCGAGCACCACAAGTATAATGTTTTTCTGTCAGGAGACAATATAATAAGTTGTGTGCTTGTATGTAGATGATTTTGAAGTTTGCGATCCATTATGAACCTCTGGCAAGAAACACAAATTGTGTGCAGTTTACTGGAGCATAGGCAGTTTGCCACCAGGTTGTAACTCAGCACTGTTCTCAATTTATCTGGAATTGTTATGCAAAAGTGACGATGTAAAGACATGGTTATAAGAAAGTATTAGAGCCTCTTTTGCATGATCTTGTGGCCTTAGAACAACAAGGGATATTTATTCCACAACTTGGGGCATTTATCAAAGGCACAGTACAGTGTAGTTAAGGGACGGTAGACGGAGCGCACTATAAGAATTCAAAAATAAACAAGGAGAGACAAGCACCAAGTGACTTACATGCTGTGAACACAATTGCAGACAGACACGAACAATGATCCGCACACAGGTGGATGTGAGAGGTGCCTAAATACTAACCCCAATCAGAGACAAATTCAAGACAGCTGTCTCTGATTGGGGGTCATAAACCACCCCAGTTATGATGTGAGGGCTTGACTGTGATCCTACCACTCCCCCTAGTGGGAGTAAGGCCTAACCACAGTCAAACCCTCACAGTACCCCCTCCTCCCTAAGGTGCGGACTTCCGATCGCACATGATCCCCACTCTCCCAAAAAAATAAACAAACCTAGGGGGAAAAGGGCGGAGGTTGATGGTGGGGGCTCCAGTGTCAGGCGCGACGTAGACAGTAACAGGCTTCTCTCTTCCTGCCTCCCCGTTGCACACCCTGTCCAGGTCCCCAGTGCGATGCTTCCCCCCTCAGTCCTTCCGCGATGCACCAAGCCCTGTCTGGACCCTGGTGTGGGGCTGACGTCTGGTCCTGGCTCGGACCCCAGTGGAGCGGATGGCTCCAGCATGGGGGCGGAGTAGATGACCAGACCCGGACTGGGTACCGGTGGAGCGGACTGCCCCGGCTCTGGAGTGGAGCAGATGACCGGGCTTGACTGTGGTCCTACCACTCCCCCTAGTGGAAGTAAGGCCTAACCACAGTCAAACCTTCACAGTGTTGTGGCAGATAACCTTGGGGCTTATGGGATAGCTGGATTTGTTGAGAATTTCTCTGGATAATTTTTCTGTCACTTTTGTACAGCTCAGCGCTCAGACGTGCAGTTGAAGGAAGTGAAATCAGGAGCATTCAATCACAGAACTAAAGAATTTCACCAGATGTGTGTCACAGCAGCTCAGGAGAAAGGGTAAGCTGCTTTGGTGTGAAAAAAGCTTGTGTTTTGACTGACACCCTTACTCACTTTGACGTCACTACTGGGTATCCCCCTGACATTGTGCATGATCTTTTTAAGGGAATAGTGCCTGTCGAACTTGCACTTTGTATTGGATTGCTTATTTCTAAGAAGTTGTTCACTCTTGATCACCTTCATGGGCTAATTCGGGCGTTTCCATACAAATGTGTAGATAAGATTTGGTACCACGCACATTTCAAAATAAAAGGACAATAGGTGGCAACGCGCATGAAAATTGGTGTTTGCTGAGGTTACTTCCTTTTTTGGTTGGGAGACTTGTACCTACTGATGAACCTGAATGGCATTTGATGTTAGAGTTGAACGATATAGTAGAACTAGTTGTTGCCCCTGTACATACTGATGAATCAGTAGCGTACTTGGAGTGCAAAATTTCAGGGCACCGACAGAGATATCAGGAACTTTTTCCAGGTCAAAGACTACTACCAAAACATCATTTTCTGGAACATTATCCAGGAATGATAAGGCTATTCGGACCCCTTGTTACACTCTGGACAATGCACTTTGAAGCCAAACATAGCTTTTTCAAACAGATTGTTATGCACATAAACAACTTCAAAAACATAGCATTGTCCTTGGCAACAAAACATCAGCTAATGGTGGCCTATCATATGCACATACCTAGTAATGAAAAATCCTTACTGCAGGTGGAGCAAGTCTCAACAGTCCCCATTGATGTTATGAGGATGTAGCGCTTACACTCCGTCAGAAATGTCGGGATATAACTGCAGTTAACCTTACCGATAGTGTCTCTAGTAATGGCATTCTCTACAAAAAAGGCATGATGGTTGTGCATCAGTTGGTGGACTGCCAGAATTCTGAGATTATTAAAATGTGTATTTTGAAAGACACATTTAGTTTTATTGTGAGAAAACTATCCCCATGGTATAGGGAGCATTACAGAGCCTTTGAGTTGCATCCAACAAGAGAGGTTGTCTTGATTGATGTAAAGGAACTTGCAGACCAGTATGCTTTGGATGACTACAATGTTGGAACCATTCAAATGGTGACCTTGAAAATATATATACACATGGCAGGTATTGAGAAGCATAAAACGTCAGATGCTGAAGTTGTTTTAAAGTTTCAGGTGTGTCTTCATTTTTCCTTTCTCCCTGTCCCTTTCAGAATAGATATCAGGATGCCTGTGACATTTTTGGAACTGACGACGCTTCGAAACTTACTCTGGCCTCTGGAATACCGGACTCTGTGGATGAACTCAAAAGTTTGATTCAAAGACAGTTTTGCATGTCAGGAGAATGTTGCCTTCAGTTCAAAGATATTGAGTTTGACAATGAGTTCATGAACTTGACATCTACTTCAGAAATACAAGACAAGGGTACAATCAAAGTAATCTATTTAACAACTACCCCAGACGCCAGCTCTTGTCAATCTGCTAAACGCCATGGCCTAGATGAGAGCTCCTCCATTTCATCAGCAGACACAGACATCCTCTCCTCCCCTGAATCTACATCTTCAGTGTCATCCCATCGATCTCTACCATGGCCGAAATACTTCCCCATACCTCAGTGCACCTATGAAGTAGAAGTCCAACTAGTGAAGGCCAATCATGCATTACAAAACAATGGCACCCTATTGACTCCCAGTTCCAAACTGAAGTCTGATATTCTAGATGGCTTGGCGTCAGAAATCATAAAGTACAAAGCTTATCCTTCAAGTGCAGAATTTGATGAAGTGGCTGAGGCATTGATTAAGAGGCATCCTTGTTTAAAGGAGCAGGGATCTGTTTGTGGCTTCTATGGGTGGAAGATTAGTATGAAGTACAAAATGGCAAACTCACCATTCACCACCGCACAAGACTGAGGAACATTGGCTGTCATGAGTTCAGCATCAATTCCCTCAAGCAAAAACATGTTGCTGGAAGCTCCAGTCCAAACAAAGTGAAGAAGCCGCGGAAAGCAGTAGTTAACTACTGTCCTGCTTATCCAGTTGGGGAAACGAAGGACAGTCTTGTAGAAAGGCAGGCACTACTGTCTGAGGTCTGAGGTCAAAAAAAGGAATAACCACCAGGTGGTAAAATAAAAAATTGATAAAACCTTTGCCTACAGGAGGCAAGAAGTAATTCAAGGCATGCCCTTCATTTCAGAGTTCAAAGGCCAGCTCTCTTTTCTCAGACTGAGGTAAACCATTACTTTGTTAATTTAAAAAGTCATTTATATAATCTTGTATAGTCTTGTTTTTAATATCTCTAAATGTTTCAGGTAAATGCAGAATTTACTTGCATCACCACAGTACCATTGCTGTCGACTTTCATGTCCCAACTGGATCACTACTCAATTACACTGATGAGTGTGTTCAGAAAGAAAGGGGGAGAAGCAGGGTGTGAAATCGGCCGCATACAACAATGGACAAGGTGTGTACTCAACCTGGTTGTTTAAAGTTGTGATAGTTGTGTACAGACTCGTAACTATTTGTCCCTGTGGTCTTTTACAGAACACCAGCATCGAAACAAGACGGGAATGCATTCTAAATGCACTGATTGTGTACCTCAACGAAGAACCTGCAAGTCTTGTAAAGGAGTACTTGGTATATTATTTTTTTTTACTAGTGCTGCACTACTCAGCTTTTGATTTGCTACTTTTGCTAATTGCTTTTTCCTTTTTGTAAGGACATTGACCTTGGTGCAAAGAATAAATGGAGGACACTGTCGTTGGAATATACGTCATCAAAAAGGAAGGAGCAGAGGCTATGGATCCCCCAGAGGACGTTGGCATCATAGTTGAGGGTGTTGAAGTGCTGCAAGAGCTGGGAGATGTTGCAAATGCTTGTGCATCGTTGCTTGGCCTGATATACTGTTTGAACTTGAGCTACCCAAAAGCCCTGAAGTACACATTTGAGGTGCTGCAAAAAGTTTTGATGGAGTTGGACGGGAACAAGCTCTCAACAATAGTGCAAGTGCTGAAAAACAAACTAATGCAATGAAAATTACATCATACATGGATAAAGGTACTTTGGACTGTCAGAAGTACCAAGCAATGGTGGACCTTCTTTTGCAGCTCTACGTCGAACATTCATGCACCAAACTGACTGAGTTCAAATTTGTTTACAACTGTATAGTTTATTTTTGGAATAGAGAGAAAATATGACATATTTTGGGGGAATGGGATTAGAGTGCAAGGCTTGTCTTGTGTTAATATAAATGACTTTATTTTCAAGACACATATTTCAAGGCAACTGAACAGTTTTAAATTAGGTGTCAGTGCACAATGCCGTTTCACAAATGTATTTTATCATTATTGTGCAAGGCCAATTAACATTATTTCAGAGACAAATGTCAAGCTAAACTTAACTGTTTTAAGTTGGTGTCAATGGACTACATGCTATTTCAGAAGTCAATCAAGCCTGTCTCTTGAGTTGAACTAACATTGTTCCAAATGTTTTGGTCTTTCAACATTTTGTTGATATTGTCATGAAGTACATTGCTTTGATCATGCACCCAAAGGCAACAATGTTTCTAAGTGAATTCAGACATGTTACTGGCCCTTTTAGTTTATTGAAGGCAGTGCATCTGTTCAATCAAAAAGTAAACAAGGTTTTTACAGAGTATGCAATAAGATCTGTAGTGTTTCCAAATCTAAATGATTAGGAATGATTCACTTTGATGCAAGTGTGCTTGCCACTGTTTGGTTTCATTTAAAGCTGATGACTTATTTCTCATTGCCTGTTACCTTGGTAATAACTTGAAATGAAGTCAATAAAGTCAGCTAAACCAACGTGACTTGTGTTGTATTTATGTGACTCTCTTCAGTTAGTAAAACACTATGGAACTCAAGTTTAATTTAATCATGCTAGGTAAATTCAACATAAGTAGAGGATTTAGAAGTGAGCGAATAAAAATATTATCTATAGCATTTACTCAATACAACCATGTTAGATGTACCTAACTCTATTTAGTAGTAATCTATATTCGATCATTCATATTTACTCAACTCAGTTTCGTGGAACCGGTTGACATAACTGGGTCAAGTAAATCCAACACTTCATTTTTTTGAGTGTGCGTTTGAGCCAATCAGTTGTGTTGTGACAAGGTAGGGGGGGTATACAGAAGATAGTCCATAGTATGGCAAGAACAGCTCAAATAAGCAAAGACAAACAACAGTCCATCATTGCTTTAAGACATGGTCAGTCAATACGGAATATTTCAGGAACTTTGAACGTTTCTACAAGAGCAGTCGCAAAAACCACCAATCGCTATGATGAAACTGGCTCTCATGAGGACCACCACAGGAATGGAAGACCCAGAGTTACCTCTGCTGCAGAGGATAAGTTCATTAGAGTTACCAGCCTCAGAAATTGCAGCCCAAATAAAGTAACAGACACATCTCAACATCAACTGTTCAGAGGGGACTGTGTGAATCAGGCCTTCATGGTCGAATTGCTGCAAAGAAACCACTACTAAAGGACACCAATAAGAAGAAGAGACCTGCTTGGGCCAAGAAACACGAGCAATGGACATTAGACCGGTGGAAATGTGTCCTTTGGTCTGGAGTCCAAATTGGAGAGTTTTGGTTCCAACCGCAGTGTCTTTGTGAAACGCGGTGTGGGTGAATGGATGATCTCCACATGTGTAGTTCCCACCGTAAAGCATGGAGGAGAAGTTGTGATGGTGTAGGGGTGCTTTGCTGGTGACACTGTCTGTGATTTATTTAGTATTCAAGGCACACTTAACCAGCATGGCTACCACAGCATTCTGCAGCGATACGCCATCCCATCTGGTTTGGGCTTAGTGGGACTATCATTTGTTTTTCAACAGGACAATGACTCAACACACCTCCAGGCTGTGTAAGGGCTATTTTACCAAGAAGGAGAGTGATGGAGTGCTGCATCAGATGACTTGGCCTCCACAATCCCCCGACCTCAACCCAATTGAGATGGTTTGGGATGAGTCAGATGGCAGAGTGAAGGAAAAGCAGCTAACAAGTACTAAGCATATGTGGGAACTCCTTCAAGACTGTTGGAAAAGCATTCCAGGTGAAGCTGGTTGAGAGAATGCCAAGAGTGTGCAAAGCTGTCATCAAGGCAAAGTCTGGCTATTTGAAGAATCTCAAATATAAAATATATTTTGATTTGTTTAACACTTTTTTGGTTACTACATGATTCCATATGCGTTATTTCATAGTTTTGATGTCTTCACTATTATTCTACAATGTATAAAATAGTAAAAATAATGAAAAACCATTGAATGAGTTGGTGTGTCCAAACGTTCTAAATATCGTTCTTAATTCATGGCATGGTTTCTTTTTAGACAAATGTTGAATAGACATGCAGACAAATTAATAAATGCAGCAAAATAGGAATATTAGCCTACTGTCTGTAGTCATAAAAACAATTAGGCTCAATAAATTGCTGCTATTTTGTTGGGTAACGGATTGGCTCTCGGAATCCATTAAGAGTTCTTCTATCTTAAATATAATCATTAATTCAGAAGGTTAAACCCATAGGTCTTAGACCTGGAGTAAATTAAATTAGATTACCAGGTTCATTATTCATTAGGTTATAATAATCCATGCCTTCTGGGAATGTTATAAAGTCCAAAAGTTATGGATGGAGTTAGAAATTTGGCTGTCAGAAGCATTACAATGGAAATTAACTTTTAATCCGTCTGTCTGCATATTTCAAGACATGGCATATAAGGGTGCAGTGAGATACCCTATGGGTTGGATGATACTTTTCTCGTAAATCATCTTCAAAAAACGTACACTTAAAAACTGAAAATCAACCAATGTCAGCCTTTAAATGCTTTATTATCCAAAAGTTGAAAGTGCTTGGCATTCCGAGAGAAAGAAAATGGTGCAGTTTGAGGCCATGTGGTGGAAAGTGATGCGTTTGTTTACATTTTTCATTGTAACCACAATGTCACAAAAAAGTGAACACACACAACATGAGCAGATTAACTTGGTCAAAACATTTATTTATTAAAGACTATCATAAATAATTTTGGTACTTATTTATGTTGATCCAAAGCCACGGATGAGTGAGTCACTCAGCTTTATGCTGACAAATATAGCTTTATGCTGCAAAATAGCCTACTAAATAGGCCAAGCCTAAACAAACATATTAAATTACCTAAATAATCTAGTGCATTTCATAAATAAATGAAGTAGCTCAGGTCTTGAAAATATGGGCAAACTTTTTCCCCTCCCTGTCCTCGGTGGACTCTCTTTCATTCAGTTTCTTCTTCCCATCAGCAAAGGACCATGTTTCAGAAACTCTATATAGAGGGGCTATCAGTCTTTCTGTGGTAAATAAAGCCAGTTTGTTATTTAGAATTATTTATTTCTGTTTTTAGAGGGAGAGAAACCAAAATCATATTCAGCGTTATAACTCCCCCTTGTGATAGTATGGCGCAATGACGCAATTTAACACAATCTGCCACCATCTACCACAAATGGTCACGGCATAAACTCAAAACTTTTAATTGAGGAACCACTCACCTCCAAAGTTATCAATATAATCCACAAGTTCCCAATGATACATTGCTAGGGGCCAACATTTAATGTAGTGGGGTAATATTTTATATATTGATATTATATGTACCTCACATGCGACTCATAATAATACTAAGCGATTAGCTTGATGAGGAAAAATAATAATTTAATCAATTTTAGAATAACAAAATGTGGAAAAAAGTCAAGGGGTCTGAATTTTTTCAGAATGTACTGTATATAGCATCAGAGTTATCCTCAGTGAACAAGTGTCAGATAGAATAATACTATAGTTTCCATGTTTGGTATCTATCACACATTCAATAGTCAGTCCTCTGGATACTGTAACAGAGATACATTTTGGCCCCTCAGAGGGGGAAGGGCTGACTAGTCCTTGGAATTTGTCCTTATATAATATTTCACAATAATACCTTGCAATCTGGAGGGCTATAACGGACTAACATTTGAGTTGCTGAGAACGCAATAGGATAAAATACCGTAAATACACAACTTGAAGCAACCACATATTTAGCCATCGACCACGTTCTGATTGGCCAGTGAGCGGCCAAGCCTCGACACACCCACAACTTGTTTATTCATCAAACCCAGGCCTTTTGCATCCACCCAATGGTCCAAATGTGGAATTCCGTACCCTTGCAGATATCATGGACAATAATGGTTTGAGAACATTCCAAGATTTAAAAGACACATACATATTACCAGGCAACTCCTTTTATTTCTATTTTTACAACTTAAGTCAGCTATGCTGGCCTATGGAGTCCCTTGGGAAACTCAACTACTGAACCATCCAATGATGGGATTTATAAATAAATGATCTGGGCTCCCGAAAGGACTGATCTCTATAATATATATTGAACATTTGGAAAGCTCATATTCTGAGCTAGCCATTAAAAAAGTATGGTCCACAGATCTAATTGAATCTGAACAACCCTTTAACTGGAACAGAATATAGAAAAATACACTGCTCAAAAAAATTAAGGGAACATATCCTAGATCTGAATGAATTAAATAATCTTATGAAATACTTTTTTCTTTACATAGTTGAATGTGCTGACAACAAAATCACACAAAAAGTATCAATGGAAATCAAATGTATCAACCCATGGAGTGGAAAACCACACTACAGGCTGATCCAACTTTGATGTAATGTCCTTAAAACAAGTCAAAATGAGGCTCAGTAGTGTGTGTGGCCTCCACGTGCCTGTATGACCTCCCTACAACGCCTGGGCATGCTCCTGATCCTGAGGTGGCGGATGGTCTCCTGAGGGATCTCCTCCCAGACCTGGACTAAAGCATCCGCCAACTCCTGGACAGTCTGTGGTGCAACGTGGCGTTGGTGGATGGAGCGAGACATGATGTCCCAGATGTGCTCAATTGGATTCAGGTCTGGGGAACGGGCGAGCCAGTCCATAGCATCAATGCCTTCCTCTTGCAGGAACTGCTGACACACTCCAGCCACATGAGGTCTAGCATTGTCTTGCATTAGGAGGAACCCAGGGCCAACCGCACCAGCATATGGTCTCACAAGGGGTCTGAGGATCTCATCTCGGTACCTAATGGCAGTCAGGCTACCTCTGGCGAGCACATGGAGGGCTGTGTGGCCCCCCAAAGAAATGCCACCCCACACCATGACTGACCCACCGCCAAACCGGTCATGCTGGAGGATGTTGCAGGCAGCAGAACGTTCTCCACGGCGTCTCCAGACTCTGTCACGTCTGTCACATGTGCTCAGTGTGAACCTGCTTTCATCTGTGAAGAGCACAGGGCGCCAGTGGCGAATTTGCCAATCTTGGTGTTCTCTGGCAAATGCCAAACGTCCTGCACGGTGTTGGGCTGTAAGCACAACCCCCACCTGTGGACGTCGGGCCCTCATACCACCCTCATGGAGTCTGTTTCTGACCGTTTGAGCAGACACATGCACATTTGTGGCCTGCTGGAGGTCATTTTGCAGGGCTCTGGCAGTGCTCCTCCTTCTCCTCCTTGCACAAAGGCGGAGGTAGCGGTCCTGCTGCTGGGTTGTTGCCCTCCCTACGGCCTCCTCCACGTCTCCTGATGTACTGGCCTGTCTCCTGGTAGCGCCTCCATGCTCTGGACACTACGCTGACAGACACAGCAAACCTTCTTGCCACAGCTCGCATTGATGTGCCATCCTTGATGAGCTGCACTACCTGAGCCACTTGTGTGGGTTGTAGACTCCGTCTCATGCTACCACTAGAGTGAAAGCACCGCCAGCATTCAAAAGTGACCAAAACATCAGCCAGGAAGCATAGGAACTGAGAAGTGGTCTGTGGTCACCACCTGCAGAACCACTCCTTTATTGGGGGTGTCTTGCTATTTGCCTATCATTTCCACCTGTTGTCTATTCCATTTGCACAACAGCATGTGAAATGTATTGTCAATCAGTGTTGCTTCCTAAGTAGACAGTTTGATTTCACAGAAGTGTGATTGACTTGGAGTTACATTGTGTTGTTTAAGTGTTCCCTTTATTTTTTTGAGCAGTGTATGACCTTGGCATCCCGTAATCCGAACCATCAATTTATACATTTTGAGTTTGTTTACAGACTGTATTTAACACCAAGGAAACATTTTACGATTGAATTGGCCCCAACTCCCAACTGTTCACTGTGTCCCCTAAATCAGGTAGGCACATTCCTTCATATGATGTGGGAGTGCCCTGCAGTTAAATGCTTCTGGACCAAAGTGAATGAATGTAAATATTCAACGCTTTGCATCTATTATGTTACTTAACGATGATAGCTCCTTGAATCTCTCAATCAATCAGAGACGATTACTGCTGGCAGGCAGCACTGCCGCAAAAAATGGGGTGGGGGGTCTGGGGGGTGACTGACGAGCAACCCTAGTTGCAAGGGGGAATGGGAAGGGGTAGGAAACATGGTTCCAAGGGGAGGGGGGCTGGAGACATGTTGGCTGGGTTGGGGTAATGGGATGGGAGGTTGGTGGTTGGTGGTGGAGGCCCACTTATTTTGTTGTTTTCTTTTCCTGTTTATATTTAATTTATTATTACTTAAACTCTGTAAGTATTTCTTACTGTTGTTTTTCTTTTGAGTGGCAGCCTACGGGTACATCTTTATAAACTTATACATGGAAATTGATAATGTACCCCCTCCAACAAAAAATTACAAAACAAATACAAACTTGGTCAATAAAAGTATATATAACAAATGACCCACTCGGCCTTTCTAGTATTACACCACACATTACTTTACTTATAATGGTTTGGGACAGCTGGGATCATCACGTGACGTCCTGACGACTGGTAAAACAAATGTCTTGAGAACGTCTTACAAACGTCCTAAGAAGGTCCTCAATGATGTCATGGTAACTTACAGGGAATTAGACAAAGGTCCCAGAGAGAACGTTTCCTTGGGAATGTCACACAACGTCCTAATAACTAGTAAAATAAAAGTCCTGAGAACGTCCTAAAAAGGTCCTGACATGGTCCTCAGTGACGTCCTGGTAACTTACAGGGAAGTAGACAAATGTCCTCCAGAGAACGTTCCCTTGTGGCCATCACGCAACATCCTAAGGACTAGTAAAATGAAAGTCTTGAGAACGTCCTAAAAAAGTCCTGACATGGTCCTAACATGGTCCTCAGTGACATCCTGGTAACTTACAAAGAACTACACAAAGGTCCCCAAGAGAACGTTCCCTTGGGACAATCACACAACATCCTAAGGACCAGTAAAATGAAAGTCCTGAGAACGTCCTAAAAAGGTGCTGACATGGTCCTCAGTGACATCCTGGTAACTTACAGGGAACTAGACAAAGATCCCCCAGAGAACGTTCCCTTGGGTCCATCACACAATGTCCTAAGTCCTGACATTGTCCTATAAAAGGTCCTGACAAAATGTGAAGAAATCCAAGTGGAATCAATACTTATGATAGGCACTGTATCTGGTAAAAAAAGTAGAGGTGCAAAAACACGTTAGCACCCCCTATTTTTATTTGCTCTATGGCTCAGGCGTCCAAGTGGACTTCGAAAGGCTGTTTGGCTCAGCTAAGTCGCAACTCACGAAGAAGAAAAACTTTGCAGGTGTTTCTGATTAATAAACAATGCTGGTGGATGGTAACATTGAAATAAAACCCAGCCCTGAAAAGTATTTGCACTTCATGTCATTGACCCCACGAAGTTCCCACCTCGGATTTCCCACTTTAAATATATCATACTTTGACTGAAACGATGACTTATTAACTTAAATTGTTGAGCAACATCACGGGTAAGCTCTGGGCATCGTCTTTCAGCTGAAAAAAAGTTTTTTCACTGTTGTGGTTCTTTAAGCTACCTTGGGATTGGGACACAACCAATGGGTGTGTTCGAGTAGTAAGGCTAACGAAGCCAACTGTAGACGAAAGTCGACGAGGGAAGTTGGGGGAGGTACATCTGCGACAGGTCCGACACTGTAGTGGTTTTCCAACAGCAAAGCTCAGATCAACATGGCAGTGTCACCATAACTGCTATTGGTTATAAAAGTTTTTCTTTATAAATGTTGAAATCAACTTTTCTATACCCATATATCACACACTCACAAACTGAAAGTGATATTTGAGGTCTCTCAAATATCACTTTCATTTGTATCCCCTGTAGCTTTTAGAATTCTTTATTTCCTGTACCCAGCATGCACTACGTTTGAAACTAACCAATCATGAAACAGGAAGAAGCTGTCCGGACCAGCTAGTCTTCTGAGAATAATGAGCTGTCAATTGTGTGGGCTTTACCTTGGCATTAAGCATGTGCTAGAGGTCGTCAGTGTGTGAATATTATGGCAAAAAATGTTTGGTATTTATATAACGTTTGACTCAAAACCAATTTTTTACCAATACCTGTCAGTCCCATGTCACCCCCCATCGTTCAGCTTTTAATCTTTCGTGATCATGTGTCTGTCACGACTTCCTCCGAAGCTGCCTCCCCTCCTTGTTCGGGCAGGCTTTGGCGTTCATCGTCACCGGCCTACTAGCCACTGCCGCTCCATATCTCATCATTCCATTTGTCTTGTCTTGTCAATTACACACACCTGGTTCATATTCCCTCATTAGGGTGTGGTATTGTGGTCCTCTGTAGCTCAATTGGTAGAGCATGGCGCTTGTAACGCCAGGGTAGTGGGTTCGAATCCCGGGACCACCCATACATAAAAATGTATGCACACATGGCTGTAAGTCGCTTTGGATAAAAGTGTCTGCTAAATGGCTTATTATTATTATTAGTACATGTATAAGTGTTCGCTCTGCCCCCCTTGTCCTTGTGGGTGATTGTTATTTGTGAGTTGAGTGTAGCTCGGTTGAGCTACCCGTACCTTGTATTTCCGGGGATATTGTTCCCTGTGTGCCTGTATTTTGTTGACGCTATCCAGCGTAACTGTGTCCTACGGAATAAACTCTGTATTTGGTGATTTACCCTCCTGTGCCTGACTCCTTCAAATCACACTCTCACAGAATCACCCACCCGCAACTATGGAGTCAGCTTGAGAGGAGCGCATGTCTGGAGTCGTGGCACGGATCCAGGAGCATTACACGATGCTGGCCAGCTTAGGAGAAGCGATGGATCGGGTTCTTCAGGTCATCCAAAGCCTGGAGAGGAGAGGACCCAATCTGTCGAAACCAGCTGGTCAACTGGATCCAGCCACCCACACGCCAGCACCCGCAGGGATCCAGGTATCCCGACCACGGGAGTTCGACGGGACGGCGGCGCTCTGCCAAGGATTCCTCCTCCAACTGGAGCTCTATTTCTCCAGCACTACGGGGAGTTCGCTCACCTCTTTCGGGCGGTCTTCGATCACCCGCCCGAAGGTCAAAAGGTGGGCAAGCAGCTGGTCCACGAGTCGGCCGGGGACGAGAACCGTGAAGGACTATGCTTTGGAGTTTCGGACTCTGGCAGTGGGGTCCGGGTGGAACGAGCGGGCCCTTATTGACCATTTCCGGTGCCATCTGCGGGAGGACGTCCGACGGGAGCTAGCTTGCTGGGACACCATGTTGTCTTTCATGCAACTGGTGGACATGGCCATCCGTTTGGACAACCTGCTGGCAGCCAGAGTACATCCTGGAAGGGGTCTGCTCGTTCCCACCCCGGCCGACTCGGATCCCGAGCTGATGGAGCTGGGTGGAGCCGTCATCCGAGAGAGCGGAGGATGACAGCGACAGTACACCACACAGAGTCGTCAACACTCTTTTGGGTCTGGAGGCGGCAGGCAGGGCACTCTCGCATCACCCCAGGTATCGAACACCCACACTCGTTCAGTGCCCTCTGCTGCGCACTGTACCCTACCCATCTACTTTCCAGATCACATGGTAGTTCCCAAGTGTAAGGCGCTAGTCGATTCAGGTGCAGCTGGGAACTTTATGGACAGGGCATTCTCACGCCGTCTAGGTATTTCATTGGTTCCCCTATCCATTCCACTCCCCATCAGAGCACTTGATAGTCGACCATTAGGGTCCGGGTTTGTTCAGGAAGTTACTGCACCATTGTGAGCAGATCACTTTTTTTATTATTGAGTCCCCTGCTTTCCCTGTGGTATTAGGTATCCCTTGGTTAGCACTCCACAACCCCATCTTCTCATGGCCGCAGAGGGTTCTCACGGGGTGGTCGCGAGTGTCAGGGTAGGTGTCTAGGTGTTTCCGTTGGTGCAATCACGGTGGAAAGTCCAGACAGTACCGCCACCGTGCGCATTCCTCCCGAATACCTCGATTTGGCGCACACGTTTTCAATGACGCAAGCTACCACCTCATCGGGGGAGGGGGGATTGCACGATAAACCTCCGGGTAGACGCTGTACCTCCCAGGAGTCATGTGTACCCCCTGTCGCAGGCTGAAATGGCGGCTATGGAAACATACGTCACCGAGTCCCTGCGCCAGGGGTATATACGTCCCTCCACTTCACCCGCCTCCTCGAGTTTCTTCTTTGTGAAGAAGAAAGACGGCGGTCTGCGCCCTTGCATTGATTATCGACCACTGAACAAGGAGACGATCAGGTTTAGTTATCCTCTCCCCCTCATTCCGTCAGTGATCGAGTCAATGCATGGGGCGCGCTTCTTCACCAAATTAGATCTCAGGAGTGCGTACAACCTGGTGCGTGTTCAGGAGGGGGATGAGTGGAAGACAATATTCAGCACAACCACAGGGCATTATGAATACCTGGTGATGCCCTACGGTTTGATGGATGCTCCATCCGTCTTCCAGTCCTTTGTGAACAAGATGTTTCGGGACATGCTTGGTCGCGGTGTAGTGGTCTACATCGATGACATTCTGGTGTATTCCGCTACGTGCGCCAAGCATGTGTCCCTTGATCGCAAAGTGCTGGCCTGACTGTTGGAAAATGACCTTTATGCCAAGGCAGAGAAGTGTATGTTTTTCCAGCAGTCCGTCTCCTTCCTCGGATACCGCATTACAACCTCAGGGGTGGAGATGGAGGGAGATCGCATTTCAGACGTGCGTAATTGGCCGACTCCCACCACGGTAAAGGAGGTGCAGCGCTTTCTGGGCTTTGCCAACTACTATCGGAGGTTTATCCGGGGCTTTGGCAAGGTCGCAGCTGCCATTACATCTCTGTTGAAGGGTGGGCCGTCCTGGCTCCGCTGGTCTGCTGAGGCTGACCTGGCCTTCAGGAAACTGAGGGGTCTGTTCACTTCAGCCCCTGTACTGGTCCACCCCAATCCATCACTACCGTTCGTAGTGGAGGTGGATGCGTCCGAGGTAGGGATAGGCGCTGTCCTATCTAAACGCTCGGGAACGCCACCCAAGCTCCGCCCCTGTGCCTTCTTCTCTAAGAAGCTCAGCCCGGCGGAGCAGAACTACGACGTTGGTGATCGGGAGCTGTTGGCTGTTCTTTGACTGTGTGGAGGCATTGGCTTGAAGGGGCGAAACACCCTTTCTTCGTCTGGACGGACCACCGTAACCTGGAGTACATCCGGGCAGCGATGAGGCTGAATCCTCGCCAGGCCATGTGGGCCCTATTCTTCACCCGGTTCGATTTTACACTGTCATACATCCCGGGTACGAAGAACGTGAAGGCAGATGCATTGTCACGGCTGTATGACACAGAGGAGAGGCCCAGAGACAACACCCCCATACTCCCGGCTTCCTGCATTGTGGTGCCGGTAGTATGGGCGATGGACGCGGATTGCGCACAGATCCATCTCCACCTCAGTGTCCAGCTGGACTGCGGTACGTGCTCGTCCGTGATCGTCTGATCTACTGGGCACACACGTCACCCTCCTCTGGTCACCCAGGTATCGGTCGTATAGTGCGCTGCCTGACCGGAAAGTACTGGTGGCCTACCTTGGCTAAGGACGTGAGGGTGTATGTCTCCTCCTGCTTGGTGTGTGCCCAGAGTAAGGCACCTAGGCACCTCCCAGCGGGTAAGTTACAACCTTTACATATTCCACAACGACCATGGTCTCATCTAAGTGTTGATTTCCTGACTGATCTTCCCCTCTCCCAAGGTCGTTGTGGACCGCTTTTCCAAGGCCTGCCGCCTCCTTCCTCTGCCTGGTCTCCCCACGGCCCTGCAAACTGCGGAGGCCCTGTTTACACACGTCTTCCGGCACTACGGGGTACCAGAGGATATAGTGTCTGACTGAGGTCCCCAGTTCACATCCAAAAGCTGAGCCCGCGGTTTGTGGGGCCATTTAAAGTCCTGAGGAGAATCAACGAGGTCACCTATCAGTTATTACTTCCCCCCGATTACCGTATTAGGGTTGTGTCTCTCCTCAGGCCGGTGGTGGCTGGTCCACTCCAGGAGTCTGAGGTCCGGGAGGTCCCTCCGCCTCCTCTGGACATCGAGGGGGCCCCGGCGTACTCCGTCCGTTCCATCCTGGATTCGAGGCGTCGGGCCTTCAGTACCTCGTGGAGTGGGAGGGGTACGTCCAGAGGAACGGTGCTGGGTCCCGGTGAGGGATATCCTCGATCCCTCCCTGTTGCGGGATTTCCACCGTCGCCATCCGGCTCGCCCTGCTCTGTGTCCTCCTGGCCGTCCCCGAGGCTGGGGTCGGCGTGCTGCTGGAGCTGCGCGTCAAGGTGTGGGGGGGGGGGGTACTGTCACGACTTCCTCCGAAGCTGCCTCTCCTCCTTGTTCGGGCAGGCTTCGGTGTTCGTCGTCAATTACACACACCTGGTTCATATCCCCTCATTAGTACATGTATAAGTGTTCCCTCTGCCCCCCTTTTCCTTGTGGGTCATTGTTATTTGTGAGTTGAGTGTAGCTCGGTTGAGCTACCCGTACCTTGTATTTCCGGAGATATTGTTCCCCGTGTGCCTGTATTTTGATGATGCTATCCAGCGTAACTGTGTCCTATGGAATAAACTCTGTATTCTGTGATTTACCCTCCTGCACCTGACTCCTTCAAATCACACTCTCACAGTGTCAGTCAAGAAAGTTGAATACATTGTAGACTAACATCTTTTATCAAATCAAACTTTATTTAAAGGGCATTTAAAATCACAACACATATTACAGTAAAAACAATAAAAGGTAAGAGATTTTTTTAAACGGAAGGCAATAAAATATGAAGAAAATAACATAAAGCAAAAAAGGATGCTAAAATACCTACTAAACCATATTTTAAAGGCAACGTAAAAAGGTGGGTTTTCAAGTGTGATTCAAAAACCTAAATTGTGTCTGTCCCTCTTACCTAACAGGGTAAGTCGCTCCAAAACGATGGGTTTCTGATAGAGAATGCTCCGCTCCCGGCCTTGGTTCTACACCTAGGTATCATCAACAGGCCACCTTGGGAGCGGAGCTTTCAACCTGGGTTATATGGAACGAGCATGTCAGATAAGAGGGGGCAAGGCCGTGCAATGATTTAAAAGTTGAGAGTAAAATCTTAAAATTAGACTGATACTTTACAAGCAGCCAGTGAAATTAGGATAACATTGGAGAGATGTGTTCATGCCTTCTAGTTTTGGTTAAAATGCGGGCGGTAGTTTTCTGTACAAGTTTTTAATTTACTTTTTTATCATTATAATTTACTTGCACAAGTAATCTGTTCATGCAAGAACATCACAGATCAAAACTTTAGGCATAAACGATTGCTGTGGGAAATCACGCAAAAACTTTATAAATTCTAAATCTCTGTCGGTGCCTGTTGAACTTTTAATGATTTCTTATGGCTATATGCAGGTTACAGGTTGACTAAATCTATAAAAAGCATAAAACATGCCATTATCTGATAGACAGACATCTAGTTATTTACAAAGCTGTGACACTGGAAGGGTCAGTGTTTTGCTAAGATAATTACTCAACCCTATCAATTGGGAGTTGTACATGAACTTGTCTGAACTCATTCGGGCCATGCTTACGATGTAGCATATTAGCGGCTAATGTAGAGGAACAAGTCTGGTTTAACCCTCAGGTTACAACTTAAGCAGCTGTTAGGATTTCCCATAGGCAAACATGTTACACTTAGCCACCATGCTAATGCTTGCTGGTTATGCGCAGTTGTATACCGGATATTTCAGCCTGCGAGTGAAATAACATTTCATCGGGAGCCAGCAGACTGTGCAAGACTTTCCTCTAGTGGCCTATAGTCTCAAGTAGACTCATACTCTTAGTCGGCCTCATTTATCAACATGCAGAGAAAATTCAGATATTTGTTCCTATGAAAATCATATGCATAACCCATATGAGATTACTTGTAGACCTTGGAAACATCAACATATTTAGTAGTCATTTCACCATATTTAGTAGTCCTCAAGACAGGAGTTTACAGTGGACAGTTCCCCACAGCATACAAATGTGTTTCTTTAGAAGAGGAATTGTTGGAGGTATGGCTCAAATATTGCCATATGGTGGTTAAATACGCTACCAGTATAATTATATACTATGCAAATGTTACATTTGAGACCTGGAAATCTATATAAAAAAAACGACAATACAATTATTGTGGCTGTGTTCTCTGCAAGACATATGATCAATTCTCATTTGAACTCTGATCACCAACTGTAACTTTGCTGTTTGAGGCAGAGACAATTTCACAGAGTTTACCTGATAACAATGAGTTATTACATGAGACTGACAAGCAAAACACCAGCTGTGCAATATGGAGGGAGAATGCGATCATACATGGATGAGACATACTTTCTGTCAGAAAGTAACCTCATCAATACTATAATAACGTAATATTAAAGCTGATCTACCCCCCCACCCCCCCCAAAAAAAATACTATAATAGCATATATGTTAATATGTATCATTATTGTCCAAAATAATACATCTGTAGACCTTTAATGTTGGCTTATTTGGTCAATGTTTTTAACAATCAAACTAGCGTAGTCAATATCTATGATGATGCCTTCAAGTGTTAACCGGCGATAGCCAAAACCCGCATTGCTGATGTTTTGCAGGTGTCGGAGGTGTAACTGTAACTGTAGCTGTCAAATCGGTGAGCAGCTTCTCTTGATCATTGTTACGAAGCCACAGCCATCCTACTTGCGTTAGAAGTTCAGAACGAGAAAGTAGTATATAGAAATAATGACGCTCAAATTGAAAATCATTCAAACGAAATAATTTCTATCAACCTATTCGAGGTCTGGATTACATCTCACATTCCAGTGTTCGAGCTTGTAAACCAGGCTGCATGGAATTTCTCGTAATGCGACTCTAATGGCAATGTCCGCTTTAGGTATAATGCCATGTGCCGCTTGTGGATTTCACAGCTCTAACGTAGTTCCACCTCCGACACAGCCCCCCAAAAAACGCTATGCGGTTGTCGGCTAAAGCGGAACTGATTGAATATAGTCAATCAATACACATATATCTAGTTGTACTTCTGCAACAAAGATTTGTTTAGGGACTTGAGTAATTGTAAATTATGTGGAATAAAAAACAAATCTGAGCAACGAAAACTTTTGTAAATGCCCAAATATTTGTGAAACTGCTTATATGGACGATATAAACTAAATAAAAACATAAATGTGTACTGCTAATGATTGTTTAAGAGTTCTGGGTTCGGGGTCACAAGGGTTCTGGGTCATACAATATCGTTATTAAAGGTTTGTGCTGCTGCCACTTTTCCCTATATCTACAAAGCAGATGGGAGTGATCACTATTCATAGCTAGGTGGCCCAGCAGCAGGACAAACAAAACACTAAAACGCTTGTGCTGATAAGGCAATGTACATTGTGGAAAAGGAAAAGAGTTGGCTGAGAGTTTCCTTTTGCAAGACTTTGCAAACTGGAACTCCCAATTTCTAACACGTGTAGACCCAGAACTGAATCCCTCAGGTGACCAAATTTCGTGAGATTTTAGTTCTGGGTTAACCAAGATTACCTGTGCGTATAAAAGTAAACAGAACAGTACTGGGGGACATGACTGATTAAAAACGGTATACAAACACAAGAGGTGCTTAATAGGAATACATAGTTGATAATGCTGCTTGAGTTCCCTCTCCCTCTCTTGGCCCCTTGTCCCTCCTTTCCCCCACAAAAATGTCAACTTTTATAATGGAAGACATAAGATGCAGGGGCTGAAGCCCAGACTATCTCATAAGCTCAAGTCGATGATGATATGCTCGAAGATCTGCGTATTGCCCTTGAAGCTGGAGGAGAAAATGAAGTCCCGGCGGTCGGTGGATACCACGGTAAAGGAGCGTGGTGCCATGATGTACACCTCTTTGAAGCGCTCAAAGACTTTCTTATCAGCGTCCCACAGGTAGATCTGTGAGAAGGTATAGTCGCTGCCCAGGGCCAGATAGTGGCGCTCTTTGAAGGAGAACGGCTGGAGAATCATAGCACCTCGCGAGGGCAGGGCTTGGATCTCCATAAACTGTTTGCCGCTCCAGCGGAGTACCTTAGAGTCACCTATATAGCGTGTCATGGCCAGGTAGAGGTCCTCCTTGACCCGGAAGGCCTTGACGGCCACCACATCCTCCATGTTGGGGATCTCGCCCTGCAGGGCAAACGTCTGGGCATTCCTGCTCCACTGGTAGATTACAGGCACCTGGGAGCGGCTGGCCAAGATGAGGTGGGACTTGCCATCCAGATCCACAAACTCAGCATCAGTGTCACGGAACCACTCATGCAGGGACTGATAGGAGTAGAAGCCCTTGTCGTTCCACTTGTAGAGAGTGGAGAGCCCTGCCTTTGAGCTGTCGGCAATCACAAAGAACCACTCGCCAGCAATCTGGAAGGCTTCAATGTCGTTGGGCTTGGAGATCTTGGATACCTCAATATCCTGAAACTTGCTGAACCTGCTCTGGTCTTCATCAAACTTGTATATGTGAGAACCACCAAAGAGCTGGGCCACTATGACAAAGACCTGGTTCTGGATGACGACCGACTTGCACCCAACGATTGACTGGCCTGAGATTTGAGACACAGAACAGATACATTTAGAAATTCAAATGATAGTTTTCTGGCTTTAAAATACTGGAAATATATTAATTAAGGAGAAGGAAGAGAAACAGCACTAGACATAAACCACAAAATGATTGATGATAATACTCACCACTATTTAAGCAGTGATTTTGTCACTTGACATTAAGGGCAGCATTTTCCTCTTGCCAACACACACGTTATCAGTAAACACACTGTAACGTTTAAAAAAACTGGAAATATGATACTGGAGCTCGCAAATGCTTTGTGTGTACAGTGTCAGCATGAATCTGCATGTATACTAACACTCTGGTTAAATGTATCATCCTTCCCATGGAAAAAATAAGTTAAAACATAAATTGTGCTGCATTTTATAATTTCACTCATCCAGTCTATTTGAAATTTTACTGTGTACTTGCCCACAACAAGTGTGTTTGAGAGAGGAAAATGTCATCTTCAGTGACGTAAGATGTCATGTTACCAAATACCTGTGATGTTGTCATAAGTCCTGAAGTTCATCTCAATGTGGTCCCACTGTAAAACCATACAACTCTCTGTGTTTGGTGCAGCGATGGCCACATAGACGTCATTTTTATAAGAGAATGTGTCCACAGACAGAGACTCTGACGGCACCGACTGATGGTGGATAAAATCTGTGGAGAGTGGGCAATCTTAGCATTAGTATGATTTGTAATAAACAATTTTTGTGTAGTGTAAACTAATCTTCAACTAAAGTTTCACGTAATTGGTCAGCTGCTCGATTAAGTTCTGGTTCTATACGTGTTAAGAGAAGAGATGAAGAGATGCTAGTATGAGGAGTGGAATCGGAACGAGGAGCTCCATCCTCTGACTTTGCAGGTTACGGGCTGAAAATCCCCTCCCCTTCCGAAATATGAAAGGTGCTAACACCTGCAAAATTGTGATTTGTCCAAATAACCAGTGACAAAAAAAAAAACACCGGAACAATTGCTGCTCGTTATCCTATGCATCCCATTCCTTTCCGACAGATTCTACGGTCCCAGTTATGTTTATGTAGATCTGTCCACGAGAGATTAAGTGTAAACAACAACAGTAATTGTGAGAGGTTGGGGACGCAGGGGTGCAATCTATACAAAAACCACAAGTGGTCTTGTTTCAGTTGCTCCAAAAGGGAAAGCCAGGAGAGCTAAAGAAAGCACCAAATAGGCTCTTTCCATGAAACATAAAAGTGTATTGAAATGAATTAGGAACTGTGCACACTTTGGAAGGTGTGGCCATTTGGAGACACCAGTTAGACCTATCACTCAAACCTTTTAAGTAGTATGCTGTATCAATCCCAAATGTTTCATTAATATTCTCGTTATGTTACTGAATGTATAATAATGATCCAAGATCATCCAAGATGTCATAGCAGTGCGGTCGTGTTTTCTGTAGTGTCCTTATGTAAATAGCCTGTTTTTTTCGTATATATTTCTCAATCTCACTTTCCATCCTTTAACAAAATATACTTTCCTGCAACCCGCCTCACCCAATGTGGAATGGATTCTGTTGTTTCTTCATACATTTTTATCCAGAACCTCTGGCTGAAACTAGCCAGCTAGCCAGCTAACTAGCTACTTGCTATTAGCCACCGTTAGCGGTCTTCACCATTGTCCGTGGCCGTGGCCTGCACTACCTTACCAGCCAGATCTAGCCTGGACAATTGTCGGCCAGTCTGCACAGTCTGCACATCGTGCTATCGAGCCAGAGCATATCAGATTTTCTGCCGGAACCACTGAATCACTGGACCTTAACACCGGATCATCGCTTGCCAGCTAACTAGCTACTTGCTATTAGTCACCGTTAGCGGTCTTCACCATTGTCCGTGGCCGTGGCCTGCACTACCTACCAGCCAGCCAGCTCTAGCCAGTCTGCACTGTCTGCACAGTGTGTTATCGACCCTGAACATATCGGTTTTTCTGCTGGAATCACTGAACCTTTAACACCGGATTCATCGCTACTAACTAGCTGCAACCAAATGGACGTTTGTGGTTGGCTAATCAGCCCTGAGTTAGCCTTGAGCCAGGCCCATCTCCCGGCTATCTACCTCTCTGTCAACCGGACGGGACCTCCTAGTGTTGACACGGAGCCCCGCCGATCCAACACGACTGGTCTGCCGAGGTAATCGTCTGATGTGGTTACAACAGGCTTCCCGTTACGACGTCGACCACGAAGATCCATCTGCTAGCCCCGGCCCGCTAGCACACGCTAGCCGTGGCCTCTTGCTCACTAGTGCTATAGCAGCCCCCGAACTACCTCCGAACTATCCTATTGCTGTTCACCGGACCTTATGATAACTCAGCTATACAGCTGATGCCTGCTGGACTGTTCCTTTTTACGATACCGCATCCTGTTTATGTTTAGCCTCAGCCCAAACTTTGTTGCCATTACCAGCTGTTGTCTTAGCTCTCTCAAATTACACCTGTGATTGCTTTATGCCTCTCTCCCATGTCAATATACCTTGCTTATTGCTGTTTCGGTTATTTCTTATTGTACTATTTCACTGTAGATCCCCCAGCCCAGCTCAACCTGCCTTAGATAGCTCCTTTGTCCCAACCCCCATACACACGGAGACCGACTCAATCGGTGCCTCCAGTGATGCTATCTCTTTCATCGTTACCCAACGCTTAGGTTTACCTCCACTGTACTCATATCCTTCCATATCCTTTTCTGTACATAATGCCCTGAATCTATTCTACAACGCCTGGAAACCTGACCCTTTTTTTCTCTGTACCCAACACACTAGAAGACCAGTACTTAAAGCCTTTAGCCATATCCTTATCCTACTCCTCCTCTGTTCCTCTGGTGATGTAGAGGTTAACCCAGGCCCTGTAGCCCCCAGTATCACTCCTACTCCCCAGGCGTTATCATTTGTTGACTTCTGTAATCGTAAAAGCCTTGGTTTCTTGCACGTTAACATCCGAAGCCTCCTCCCTAAGTTTGAGTTATTCACTGCGTTAGCACACTCCGCCAACCCTGATGTTCTAGTAGTGGTGAATCCTGGCTTAGGAAGGCCACCAAAAATTCAGAAATGTCTATCCCCAACTACAACATTTTCCGTCTCAATAGAACTGCCAAAGGGGGTGGGGTTGCAATCTACTGTAGAGATAGCCTGCAGAGCTCTATCGTACTATCCAGGTCTGTGCCCAAACATTTTGAGCTTCTACTTCTAAAAATCCACCTTTCCAGAAATAAGTCTCTCACTGTTGCCGCTTGCTACAAACCCTCCTCAGCCCCGAGCTGTGCCCTTGACACCATATGTGAACTGATTGCCCCCCATCTATCCTCAGAGTTCGTACTGCTTGGTGACCTAAAGTGGGATATACTTAACTCCCCGGCCAACCTACAATCTAAACTAGATGCCCTCAATCTCACACAAATTATCAACGAACCTACCAGGTACAACCCTAAATCTGTAAACATGGGCACCCTCATAGATATCATCCTGACAAATTTACCCTCTAAATACACCTCTGCTGTCTTCAACCAGGATCTCAGCGATCACTGCCTTATTGCCTGCATCCGTAATGGGTCCGCGATCAAACGACCACCCCTCATGACTGTCAAACGCTCCCTAAAACACTTTAGCGAGCAGGCCTTTCTAATTGACCTGGCCCGGGTATCCTGGATGGATATTGACCTCATTCCGTCAGTAGAGGATGCCTGGTTGTTCTTTAAAAGTGCTTTTCTCACAATCTTAAATAAGCATGCCCCATTCAAAAAATGCAGAACTAAGAACAGATATAGCCCCTGGTTCTCCTCAGACTTGACTGCCCTTGACCAGCACAAAAACATCCTCCGGCGTACTGCATTAGCATCGAACAGCCCCCACGATATGCAACTTTTTAGGGAAGTCAGGAACCAATATACACAATCAGTTAGGAAAGCAAAGGCTAGCTTTTTCAAACAGAAATTTGCATCCTGTAGCACTAACTCCAAAAAGTTTTGGGACACTGTCAAGTCCATGGAAAATAAGAGCACCTCCTCCCAACTGCCCACTGCACTGAGGCTAGGAAACACTGTCACCACCAATAAATCTACAATAATCGAGAATTTCAACAAGCATTTTGCTACAGCTGGCCATGCTTTTCACCTGGCTACTACTACCCCAGCCACCAGCTCTGCACCCTCCGCTGCAACTTGCCCTGCAACTACTTCTCAGTGTGTCAAATCGTAGGGCCTGTTGTCTGGACCTCTGGCCGTCTCTATGGGGGTGCCACAGGGTTCAATTCTCGGGCCGACTCTATTCTCTGTGTATATCAATGATGTTGCTCTTGCTGCTGGTGACGCTCGGATCCACCTCTATGCGGACGACACCATTTTGTATACATCTGGCCCTTCATTGGACACTGTGTTAACAAACCTCCAAACAAACTTCAACGCCATACAACACTCCTTCCGTAGCCTCCAACTGCTCTTAAACACTAGTAAAACTAAATGCATGCTCTTCAACCGAACGCTGCTTGCACCCGCCCACCCGACTAGAATCACTACTCTCGGCGGGTCTGACCTAGAGTATGTGGACAACTACAAATACCTAGGTGTCTGGTTAGACTGTAAACTCTCCTTCCAGACTCACATTAAGCATCTCCAATCAAAAGTTAGATCTAGAATCGGCTTCCTATTTCGCAACAAAGCCTCCTTCACTCATGCTGCCAAACATGCCCTCGTAAAACTGACTATCCTACCGATCCTTGACTTCGGCGATGTCATTTACAAAATAGCCTCCAACACTCTACTCAGCAAATTGGATGTAGTCTATCACAGTGCCATCCGTTTTGTCACCAAAGCCCCATATACTACCCACCATTGTGACCTGTACGCTCTTGTTGGCTGGCCCTCACTACATATTCGTCGCCAAACCCACTGGCTCCAGGTCATCTATAAATCACTGCTAGGCAAATCCCAGTCTTATCTTAGCTCACTGGTCACCATAGCAACACCCACCCGGGCAAATCCCCGTCTTATCTTAGCTCACTGGTCACCATAGCAACACCCACCCGTAGTATGCGCTCCAGCAGGTAAATCTCACTGGTCATCCCCAAAGCCAACACCTCCTTTGGCCGCCATTCCTTCCAGTTCTCTGCTGCCAATGACTGGAACGAACTGCAAAAATCTCTGAAGCTGGAGACTCTTATCTCCCTCAATAACTTTAAGCTTCAATTGTCAGAGCAGCTTACGATCACTGCACCTGTACACAGCCTTTCTGAAATTAGCCCACCCAACTACCTCATCCCCATATTGTTATTTATTTTGCTAATTTGCACCCCAGTATCTCTATTTGCACATCATCTTTTGCACATCTATCATTCCAGTGTTAATACGAAATTGTAACTATTTTGCACTATGTCCTATTTATTGCCTTACCTCCATAACTTACTACATTCGCACACACTGTATATATATTTTCTGTTGTATTTTTGACTTTATGTTTTGTTTACCCCATATGTAACTCTGTGTAGTTGTTTTTATCGCACTGCTTTGCTTTATCTTGGCCAGGTCGCAGTTGTAAATGAGAACTTGTTCTCAACTGGCTTACCTGGTTAAATAAAGGTGAAATAAAATGTATCCCGAGTAGTTCCAAATTCTGTTATTGCCAAATACTTTCGAAAAGTACAGTAAAAGTTGCCTGGCTACCTATCCACATCACTCCGGACAAACGCCACGCCATGCCCATGATAAGTCTCGATTTATCTCCCTCCCAGACGACTTCTGGAATGCAAACACATTCTGACTGTTCTGATTGGTCCCAGAAACCGATGGGTTGGGCCAGAGCCGGCATACACGATGACGTTATCAACTTTGATACTCTGATTGGTTTGTTTTGTACAACGCCCCTCATTTTGAAGTCACATGAACGACTTCTAGGATGGCAGATACAGACAATGTACTGTCTGTAGCGATTGATAGAGCAGCTAAATTAAATTCAAGATAAGTCATCAGGCAACAATAAAAGTAAATTGCACATAAAATCAACACTGTAATGTTTGAATTCAGTCTTGTCAGATGAACTTTTGTTATCACTGTTGTTTTGTGAATTTCCTCATAACCTCCAAAGTGTTTCCTTTCAACAGCTACCATGGTTATGTCTAATATGCTTCTCATAGTTTATGGCAACTCTTATATATTGTATATATATATGAGTTTATGTTAAGTAGGCCTTATGATGGAGGGCTCCCTCACCAGTGGAGATGCATTCATTGTGCAGGCTGGCCATGTCGTTCAGCCGCTTGTCCTTCATGTCCTTGGGTCCGGCACAAATTACATCGGAAACCGTGGCATTGGTGCTCTTCAGCCACATCATCAGCCACTTGGCACGGCAGTCACACTCAAAGGCATTTCCTCGCAGGTCCCTTTGCAAGGGCAGACAACCAGATATCAGTCACAGCATAGCCAACACTAAATCAGCAGTTTACAGATTTTCTAAACTCCAATTCTGTCTATGAATCCTATCAGTCACCACAGCACTGAAACCACACTTATAAAAGTCACAAATTATAATCTATCTCTGTACTCATGCGTCTCGATCTAAGCGCAGCATTTGATACTATTGACCATCATATTCTTCTCAGACGACTAGAGACAAATGTCGGTCTTCGAGGTTGGGCACTCTCTTGGTTTCGCTCTTACCTGTCCGACAGACTCCAATTCGTGCAATTAGATGATGACTCCTCACCCTTAACTCGTTTCAAACTTGGCGTCACTAAAGGGTCTGTTATTGTTTTCATTGTATGATTGATTGATTTTATCATAGTGTCAAGCATCTTCCTGATGCCCAGCCCACATGGGCTTATAAGACACTGTATTTGCTGTATCCCCAAAAAATTATGATAATTACAGTGGGGAGAACAAGTATTTGATACACTGCCGATTTTGCAGGTTTTCCTACTTACAAAGCATGTAGAGGTCTGTAATTTTTATCATAGGTACACTTCAACTGTGAGAGACGGAATCTAAAACAAAAATCCAGAAAATCACATTATATGATTTTTAAGTAATTAATTTGCATTTTATTGCATGACATAAGTATTTGATCACCTACCAACCAGTAATAATTCCGGCTCTCACAGACCTGTTCGTTTTTCTTTAAGAAGCCCTCCTGTTCTCCACCTGTATTAACTGCACCTGTTTGAACTCGTTACCTGTATAAAAGACACCTATCCACACACTCAATCAAACAGACTCCAACCTCTCCACAATGGCCAAGACCAGAGAGCTGTGTAAGGACATCAGGGATAAAATTGTAGACCTGCACAAGGCTGGGATGGGCTACAGGACAATAGGCAAGCAGCTTGGTGAGAAGGCAACAACTGTTGGCGCAATTATTAGAAAATGGAAGAAGTTCAAGATGACGGTCAATCACCCTCGGTCTGGGGGCTCCATGCAAGATCTCACCTCGTGGGGCATCAATGATCATGAGGAAGGTGAGGGATCAGCCCAGAACTACACGGCAGGACCTGGTCAATGACCTGAAGAGAGCTGGGACCACAGTCTCAAAGAAAACCATTAGTAACACACTACGCCATCATGGATTAAAATCCTGCAGCGCACGCAAGGTCCCCCTGCTCAAGCCAGCGCATGTCCAGGCCCGTCTGAAGTTTGACAATGACCATCTGGTTGATCCAGAGGAGGAATGGGAGAAGGTCATGTGGTCTGATGAGACAAAAATAGAGCTTTTTGGTCTAAACTCCACTCGCCGTGTTTGGAGGAAGAAGAAGGATGAGTACAACCCCAAGAACACCATCCCAACCGTGAAGCATGGAGGTGGAAACATCATTCTTTGGGAATGCTTTTCTGCAAAGGGGACAGGACGACTGCACCGTATTGAGGGGAGGATGGATGGGGCCATGTTTCGCGAGATCTTGGCCAACAACCTCCTTCCCTCAGTAAGAGCATTGAAGATGGGTCGTGGCTGGGTCTTCCAGCATGACAACGACCCGAAACACACAGCCAGGGCAACTAAGGAGTGGCTCCGTAAGAAGCATCTCAAGGTCCTGGAGTGGCCTAGCCAGTCTCCAGACTTGAACCCAATAGAAAATCTTTGGAGGGAGCTGAAAGTCCGTATTGCCCAGCGACAGCCCCGAAACCTGAAGGATCTGGAGAAGATCTGTATGGAGGAGTGGGCCAAAATCCCTGCTGCAGTGTGTGCAAACCTGGTCAAGACCTACATGAAACGTATGATCTCTGTAATTGCAAACAAAGCTTTCTCTACCAAATATTAAGTTCAGCTTTTCTGATGTATCAAATTCTTATGTCATGCAATAAAATGCAAATTAATTACTTAAAAATCATACAATGTGACTTTCTTGTTGAAGTAGGAAAACCTGCAAAATCTGCAGTGTATCAAATACTTGTTCTCCCCACTGTATATATGCACATACATAAATACAGTGGCTTGCGAAGTATTCACCCCCCTTGGCATTTTTCCAATTTTGTTGCCTTACAACCTGGAAATAAAATTGATTTTTTGGGGGGTTTGTATCATTTGATTTACAGAACATGCCTACCACTTTGAAGATTCCCCCCAAAAAAATTTTTTTGTAGAGCCACCTTTCGCATCAAATACAGCTGCAAGTCTCTTTATAGAGACATACAGCTGCTGTATGTCTCTATAAGCTTGGCACATCTAGCCATTGGGATTTTTGCCCATTCTTCAAGGCAAAACTGCTCCAGCTCCTTCAAGTTGGATGGGTTCCGCTGGTGTACAGCAATCTTTAAGTCATACCACAGATTGGATTGAGGTCTGGGCTTTGACTAGGCCATTCCAAGACATTTAAATGTTTCCCATTAAACCACTTGAGTGTTGCTTTAGCAGTATGTTTAGGGTCATTGTCCTGCTGGAAGGTGAACCTCCGTCCCAGTCTCAAATCTCTGGAAGACTGAAACAGGTTTCCCTCAAGGATTTTCCTGTATTTAGCACCATCCATCATTCCTTCAATTCTGACCAGTTTCCCAGTCCCTGCCGATGAAAAACATCCCCACAGCATGATGCTGCCACCACCATGCTTCACTGTGCGGATGGTGTTCTCTGGGTGATGAGAGGTGTTGGATTTGCACCAGACATAGTGTTTTCCTTGATGGCCAAAAAGCTCAATTGTAGTCTCATCTGACCAGAGTACCTTCTTCCATATGTTTGGGGAGTCTCCCACATGCCTTTTGGCGAACACCAAACGTGTTTGCTTATTTTTTTCTTTAAGCAATGGATTTTTCTGGCCACTCTTCCGTAAAGCCCAGCTCTGTGGAGTGTATGGCTTAAAGTGGTCCTATGGACAGATACTCCAATCTCCGCTGTGGAGCTTTGCAGCTCCTTCAGGGTTATCTTTGGTCTCTTTGTTACCTCTCTGATTAATGCCCTCCTTGCCTGGTCCGTGAGTTTTGGTGGGCGGCCCTCTCTTGGCAGGTTTGTTGTGGCACCATATTCTTTCCATTTTTTTTATAATGGATTTAAATGGTGCTCCGTGGGATGTTCAAAGTTTCTGATATTTTTTAATAACCCAACCCTGATCTGTACTTCTCCACAACTTTGTCCCTGACCTGTTTGGAGAGCTCCTTGGTCTTCATGGTGCCGCTTGCTTGATGTTGCCCCTTGCTTAGTGGTGTTGCAGACTCTGGGGCCTTTCAGAACAGGTGTATATATACTGAGATGTGACACTTAGATTGCACACAGGTGGACTTTATTTAACTAATTATGTGACTTCTGAAGGTAATTGATTGCACCAGATCTTATTTAGGGGCTTCATAGCAAAGGGGGTGAATACATATGCACGCACGACTTTTCCGTTATTTTTATTTAGTAAGTAATTTTTTTCATTTCACTTCATTGACATGAAATCCAAATAAAAATCAATTTCAATTACAGGTTGTAATGCAACAAAATAGGAAAAACGCCAAGGGGGCTGAATACTTTTGCAAGGCGTGCATATGTATACATACAGTACCAGTCAAAAGTTTGGACACACCTACTCTTTCAAGGATTTTTCTTTATTTTTACTATTTTCTACATTGTAGAATAATAGTGAAGACATCAAAACCATGAAATAACACATATGGAATAATGTACTAACCAAAAAAGTGTCAAACGAATCAAAATATATTTTATATTTGAGATTCTTCAAATAGCCACCCTTTGCCTTGATGACAGCATTGAACACTCTTGGCATTCTCTCAACCAGCTTCACCTGGAATGCTTTTCCAACAGTCTTGAAGGAGTTCCCACATATGCTTAGCACTTGTTGGCTGCTTCTCCTTCACTCTGCCGTCCGACTCATCCCAATCCATCTCAATTGAGTTGAGGTAGGGGGATTGTGGAGGCCAGGTCATCTGATGCAGCACTCCATCACTCTCCTTCTTTGTAAAATAGCCCTTACACAGCCTGGAGGTGTGTTGGGTCATTGTCCTGTTGAAAATGATAGTCCCACTAAGCCCAAACCAGATGGGATGGCATATCACTGCAGAATGCTGTGGTAGCCATGCTGGTTAAGTGTGCCTTGAATTCTAAATAAATCACAGACAGTGTCACCAGCAAAGCACCCCCACACCATAACACCTCCTCCTCCATTCTTTAAGGTGGGAACTACACATGCGGAGATCATCCGTTCACCCACACCACATCTCACAAAGACACGGCGGTTGGAACCAAAAATCTCAAATTTGGACTCCAGACCAAAGGACAAATTTCCACCGGTCTAATGTCCATTGCTCGTGTTTCTTGGCCCAATCAGGTCTCTTCTTCTTATTGGTGTCCTTTAGTAGTGGTTTATTTGCACCAATTCGACCATGAAGGCCTGATTCACACAGTCTCCTCTGAACAGTTGATGTTGAGATGTGTCTGTGACTGGTACTCTGTGAAGCATTTACTTGGGCTGCAATTTCTGAGGATGGTAACTCTAATGAACGTATCCTCTGGAGCAGAGGTAACTCTGGCCCAGACGGCATCCCTAGGCGCATCCTCAGAGCATGCGCAGACCAGCTGGCTGGTGTGTTTACGGACATATTCAATCTCTCCCTATCCCAGTCTGCTGTCCCCACATGCTTCAAGATGGCCACCATTGTTCCTGTACCCAAGAGAGCAAAGGTAACTTTACTAAATGACTATCGCCCCATAGCACTCACCTCTGTCATCATGAAGATTCAAGGATCATATCAGCTCTACCTTACCTGTCACCCTAGACCCACTTCAATTATTTTTACCGCCCTAATAGATCCACAGATGATGCAATTGCCATCACACTGCACACTACCCTATCCCACCTGGACAACAGGAATACCCATGTTCATTGACTATATCTCAGCATTCAACACCATAGTACCCTCCAAGCTCATCATTAAGCTCAATGCCCTGGGTCTGACCCCCGCCCTGTGCAACTGGGTCCTGGACTTCCTGTCAGGCCACCCCCAGGTGGTGAAGGTAGGAAACAACACCTCCACTTCCCTGATCCTCATCACTGGGGCCCCACAAGGGTGCGTGCGCAGCCCCCTCCTGTACTCCCTGTTCACCCATGACTGTGTGGCCAAGCATGCCTCCAACTCAATCATCAAGTTTGCATACGACACAACAGTAGTAGGCTTGATTACCAACAATGACGAGACAGCCTACAGGGAGGAGGTGAGGGCTCTGGGAGTGTGGTGCCAGGAAAATAACCTCTCAATCTACATCAACAAAACAAAACAAAAGGAGATGATCGTGGACTTCAGGAAACAGCAGAGGGTGCACCACCCTATCCACATCGACGGGACCGCAGTGGAGAAGGTGGAAAGCTTCAAGTTCCAAGGCGTACACATCACTGACAAACTGAAATGATCCACCCACACAGACAGTGTGGTGAAGAAGGCGCAACAGAGCCTCTTCAACCTCAGGAGGCTGAAGAAATGTGGCTTGGCCCCTGAAACCCTCACAAACTTTTACACAATTGAGAGCATCCTGTCGGGCTGTATCACCGCCTGGTACGGCAACTGCACCGCCCGCAATCGCAGGGCTCTCCAGAGGGTGGTGCGGTCTGCCTAACGCATTACCGGGGGCAAACTACCCGCCCTCCAGGACACCTACAGCACCCGATGTCACAGGAAGGCCAAAAAGATCATCAAGGACATCAACCACCCGAGCCACTGCCTGTTCACCCCGCTATCATCCAGAAGGCAAGGTCAGTACATGTGCATCAAAGCTGGGACAGAGAGACTGAAAAACAGCTTCTATCTCAAGGCCATCAGACTGTTAAATAGCCATCACTAGCACATTAGAGGCTGCTGCTGCCTATAGAAATCACTGGCCACTTTAAGAAATGGAACACCAGTCACTTTAATAATGTTTACATATCTTGCATTACTCATCTCATATGTATATACTGTATTCTATAATATTCTATAATATTATACTGTATCTTAATCCATGCCGCTCTGTCATTTCTCGTCCATATATGTATATATTCTTAATTCCATTCCTTACTTAGATTTGTGTGTATTGGGTATATGTTGTGAAATTGTTAGATATTACTTTTTAGATATTACTGCACTGTCGGAGCTAGAAGCACAAGTATTTTGCTACACCCGCAATAACATCTGCTAAACACGTGTATGTGACAAATACCTTTTGATTTGATTTGATTTGGGTCTTCCATTCCTGTGGTGATCCTCATGAGAGCCAGTTTCATCATAGCGCTTGAGGGTTTTTGCGACTGCACTTGAAATTTTCCGTATTGACTGACCTTCTCTTTGCTTATTTGAGCTGTTCTTGCCATAATATGGACTTGGTCTTTTACCATATAGGGCTATCTTCTGTATACCCCCCTACCTTGTTACAACACAACTGATTGTCTCAAACGCATTAAGAAGGAAAGAAATTCCACAAATTAACTTTTAAGAAGGCACACCTGTTAATTGAAATGCATTCCAGGTGACTACCTCATGAAGCTGGTTGAGAGAATGATAAGAATGTGCAAAGCTGTCATCAAGGCAAAGGGTAGCTATTTTAAGAATCTTAAATATAAAATATATTTTGATTTGTTTAACTTGTTTTTGGTTACTACATGATTCCATATGTGCTACTTCATAGTGTTCATGTCTACACTATCATTCTACAATGTAAAAAATTGTTTAAAAAAACAACAACAAAAAACATGAATGAGTAGGTGTGTCCAAACATTTGACTGGTACTGCACGTACATACACACACATTTGCAATCCTACTGAAATGAAAACAATTGAAACACAAAAACCTTTCAGTTATACAACTGATCTTGTCACGTCTTCCAAGCTTTGGAAAGAAATTTGCAACCAGGGACACTCCTTTTCTAAATAGCCATTCAAGTTTTTCTTCATCACTACTCCAGAATAGTTCTGGTTTTTGTTGTTGCATTTTTTGAAACAAGGTTACTCTCAAATCATATAAAGTACAATAAAATAAAAGTTAATTTTCGATCTCCCCTAAATCGTAGACTTTACATAGCCGCTCTTCTTCTTTTATGGCATTGAACCTACCTACTTCAACTGCCAGAGGTAGTAAACCGGTTCTTAACGGGCACACAAGGATCTTGATTTCTTGTTAGGTGACAGGTGACATAGGGTTCTGAATCATAGGTGTTTTTGATCTGGTTATAAGTTCTGAGTTTTGGTTTTAGCCATATACAGTTGAAGTTGGAAGTTTACATACACCTTAGCCAAATACATTTAAACTCAGTTTTTCACAATTCCTGACATTTAATCCTAGTAAAAATTCCCTTTTTAGATCAGTTAGGATCACCACTTTATTTTAAGAATGTGAAATATCAGAATAATAGTAGAGAGAATTATTTATTTTAGCTTTTATTTCTTTCATCACATTCCCAGTGGGTCAGAAGTTTACATACACTTAATTAGTATTTGGTAGCATTGTCTTTAAATTGTTTAACTTGAGTCAAACATTTCGGGTAGCCTTCCACAAGCTTCCCACAATAAGCTGGGTGAATTTTGGCCCATTCCTCCTGACAGAGCTGGTGTAACTGAGTCAGGTTTGTAGGCCTCCTTGCTCGCACACCCTTTTTCAGTTCTGCCCACAACTTTTATATAGGATTGAAGTCAGGGCTTTGTGATGGCCACTCCAATACCTTGACTTTGTTGTCCTTAAGCCATTTTGCCACAACTTTGGAAGTATGCTTGGGGTCATTGTCCATTTGGAAGACCCATTTGCGACCAAGCTTTAACTTCCTGACTAATGTCTTGAGATGTTGTTTCAATATATCCACATACTTTTCCTTCCTCATGATGCCATCTATTTTGTGAAGTGCACCAGTCCCTCCTGCAGCAAAGCACCCCCACAGCATGATGCTGCCACCCCCGTGCTTCACGGTTGGGATGGTGTTCTTCAGCTTGCAATTATCCCCTTTTTCCTCCAAACATAACGTTGGTCATTATGGCCAAACAGTTCTATTTTTGTTTCATAAGACCAGAGAACATTTCTCCAAAAAGTACGATCTTTGTCCCCATGTGCAGTTGCAAACCGTAGTCTGTCTTTTTTATGGCGGTTTTGGAGCAGTGGCTTCTTCCTTGCTGAGCAGCCTTTCAGGTTATGTCGATATAGGACTCGTTTTACTGTGGATATATATACTTTTGTACCTGTTTCCTCCAGCATCTTCACAAGGTCCTTTGCTGTTGTTCTGGGATTGATTTGCACTTTTCGCACCAAAGTACGTTCATCTCTAGGAGACAGAACGCGTCTCCTTCCTGAGCGGTTTGACGGCTGCGTGGTCCCATGGTGTTTATACTTGCATACTATTGTTTGTACAGATGAACGTGGTACTTTCAGGCGTTTGGAAATTGTTCCCAAGGATGAACCAGACTTCTGGAGGTCTACAATTTTTTTTCTGAGGTTTTGGCTGATTTCTTTTGATTTTCCCATGATGTCAAGCAAAGAGGCACTGAGTTTGAAGATATGCAACGAAATACTTCCACAGCTACACCTCCAATTGACTCAAATGATGTCAATTAGCCTATCAGAAGCTTCTAAAGCCATGACATCATTTTCTGGAATTTTCCAAGCTGTTTAAAGGCACAGTCAACTTAGTGTATGTAAGCTTCTGACCCACTGGAATTGTGATACAGTGAATTACACTGCTCAAAAAAATAAAGGGAACACTTAAACAACACAATGTAACTCCAAGTCAATCACACTTCTGTGAAATCAAACTGTCCACTTAGGAAGCAACACTGATTGACAATACATTTCACATGCTGTTGTGCAAATGGAATAGACAACAGGTGGAAATTATAGGCAATTAGCAAGACACCCCCAATAAAGGACTGGTTTTGCAGGTGGTGACCACAGACCACTTCTCAGTTCCTATGCTTCCTGGCTGATGTTTTGGTCACTTTTGAATGCTGGCGGTGCTTTCACTCTAGTGGTAGCATGAGACGGAGTCTACAACCCACACAAGTGGCTCAGGTAGTGCAGCTCATCCAGGATGGCACATCAATGCGAGCTGTGGCAAGAAGGTTTGCTGTGTCTGTCAGCGTAGTGTCCAGAGCATGGAGGCGCTACCAGGAGACAGGCCAGTACCTCAGGAGACGTGGAGGAGGCCGTAGGAGGGCAACAACCCAGCAGCAGGACTGCTACCTCCGCCTTTGTGCAAGGAGGAGCAGGAGGAGCACTGCCAGAGCCCTGCAAAATGACCTCCAGCAGGCCACAAATGTGCATGTGTCTGCTCAAACGGTCAGAAACAGACTCCATGAGGGTGGTATGAGGGCCCGACATCCAAAGGTGGGGGTTGTGCTTACAGCCCAACACCGTGCAGGATGTTTGGCATTTGGCAGAGAACACCAAGATTTGCAAATTCGCCACTGGCGCCCTGTGCTCTTCACAGATGAAAGCAGGTTCACACTGAGCACGTGACAGACGTGACAGAGTCTGGAGACGCCGTGGAGAACGTTCTGCTGCCTGCAACATCCTCCAGCATGACCGGTTTGGCGGTGGGTCAGTCATGGTGTGGGGTGGCATTTCTTTGGGGGGACGCACAGCCCTCCATGTGCTCGCCAGAGGTAGCCTGACTGCCATTAGGTACCGAGATGAGATCCTCAGACCCCTTGTGAGACCATATGCTAGTGCGGTTGGCCCTGGGTTCCTCCTAATGCAAGACAATGCTAGACCTCATGTGGCTGGAGTGTGTCAGCAGTTCCTGCAAGAGGAAGGCATTGATGCTATGGACTGGTCCGCCCGTTCCCCAGACCTGAATCCAATTGAGCACATCTGGGACATCATGTCTCGCTCCATCCACCAACGCCATGTTGCACCACAGACTGTCCAGGAGTTGGCGGATGCTTTAGTCCAGGTCTGGGAGGAGATCCCTCAGGAGACCATCCGCCACCTCATCAGGAGCATGTCCAGGCGTTGTAGGGAGGTCATACAGGCACGTGGAGGCCACACACACTACTGAGCCTCATTTTGACTTGTTTTAAGGACATTACATCAAAGTTGGATCAGCCTGTAGTGTGGTTTTCCACTTTAATTTTGAGGGTGACTCCAAATCCAGTGTCACGGATTCTGCCGAGACTGCTCCTCCTCCTGGTTCGGGCAGGCTTCGGCGTTCGCCGTCCCCGGAGTACTAGCTGCCACCGCTCTATGTTTCGTAGTGTGATTGCTTTTGTCTGTCTTTTACAGCTGTGTCCATTTGTGTGTTGATTACTTGTCGTATAAGTTCCTTGTTTTGCATTAGTCTGATTGTGTGTTGTATTTTCTGCCTGTCGTGCAGAGCTGCGTGTTTGCACTCTGTCTATGTTTGGGATTATTGTTTACGCGTGTTTGCGTAATTGCCTCGCCTCCGTCTGTTTTCGAGGTCGTGTTTTGTTTGTTGCTCTTTGGACTATTAAAGTCTTTTGGACGTATCCTCTGTGTCCTGCGCCTGACTACTCCACCACATCCAGATCGGAACTACTGACAGAACAACACACCTAAACTATGGAGTCAGCAGGAACAGCGGCGGCACCCGAATCCCTGGAAGACCGGATCAGCTACCAAGACACCATGATCCGGCAACTTGGGGCCGCCATGGACGAGGTGTCCAACACTCTGCGCCGGTTGGTGACTCGAGAGGTGCCCACGCACTCTTACACCATCCCATCACCAACGGCCTGTCCTCCTCTCTCAGCACCAGAACCCAGTGGCATTCGGCTCTCGCTCCCGAGGGCATATGACGGTTCTGCAGCCGGGTGTCAGGGATTCCTCCTGCAGGTGGAACTCTACCTGGCCACCATACACCCGGCGCCCTCGGGATACGAGAGCGTCTCCGCCCTCATCTCCTGTCTCTCCGGCAAGGCGTTGGAGTGGGCCAACGCCGAATGGAGGGGAATAGACGCCGCTACCATCACCTACGCGGAGTTCTCCCGCCGCTTCAGGGCTGTCTTCGATCATCCACCTGAGGGGAAAGCGGCGGGAGAGCGTCTGTTCCACCTCCGACAGGGGAAGAGGAGCGCACAGGAGTTCGCACTGGAGTTCCGGACGCTAGCGGCGGATGCGGGGTGGAATAAGAGGGCCCTCATCGACCACTACCGGTGTAGCCTACGAGAGGACGTTCGTCGTGAGCTGGCCTGCAGGGACACCAACCTGTCGTTCGACCAGTTGGTGGACATTTCCATCCGTCTAGACACCCTGCTGGCTACCCGCGGACGTCCCGAGTGTGGGTCGTCCATTCCACCCTCCAGCACCTCCGAGCCGATTCCCATGGAGCTCGGGGGTGCTGGCGCTAGAGAGAGGAGGAGAGAGAACCCGAGGGGGGCCATCCCCTGCACCAACTGTGGTCGTGGAGGACACACCGCGGCCAGGTGCTGGGGAGGGTCTCCTGGGAGAGGGGACAACAGGTCACGCACTGGGGAGTCATTTCAGGTGAGTAGGCGCCCCACTTACCCAGAGCTTTCTGTTGGTCACATGAGTATTCCTGTGAGATTTCCACAGGTGGCACCTCATTCCCAGCATAAGGCGCTAGTAGATTCAGGCGCAGCTGGGAACTTTATTGATCGGGCATTTTGTTGTAGGTTAGGAATTCCCCTTCGGCCGGTAGAAGCTCCATTTCCTGTCCACGCCTTAGACAGCCGGCCGTTGGGGTCGGGCCTGATCAGGGAGGTCACAGCACCACTGACGATGACGACGCAGGGGGTCATGAGGAGATCATTCAGTTTTATCTGATTGACTCTCCTGCGTACCCCGTGGTGTTGGGGCTTCCCTGGTTAAGCACCCATGATCCTACCATTGCGTGGCAACAGAGGGCTCTTATGGAGTGGTCTGCCCAGTGTGTAGGGGAGATGTCTAGGTGTTTCCGTAGGGGCGACCTCGGTAGAGAGTCCGAACCAAGTGCCCGCACTGCGCATTCCCCCTGAGTATGAGGACTTAGCACTTGTGTTCAGCAAATCGAGGGCAACACGGCTACCTCCTCATAGACAGGGGGACTGTGCGATAAATCTCCAAACAGGAGCGGCTCTTCCACGGAGTCGGTGTATCCCCTGTCTCAAGAGGAGACAGCGGCTATGGAGACTTACATAGCCGAGTCCTTGGCACAGGGATACATACGGTCCTCCACTTCCCCGGTTTCCTCGAGTTTCTTCTTTGTGAAGAAGAAGGACGGGGGATTGCGCCCGTGTATTGATTACCGTAGTCTCAATCAGATCACAGTTAAGTACAGTTACCCACTTCCACTGATTGCGACTATGACGGAATCGTTACGCGGAGCGCAGTTCTTCGCAAAGTTGGATCTCAGGAGCGCGTACAATCTGGTGCGCATTAGGGAGGGGGATGAATGGAAAACAGCATTTAGCACCACCTCGGGTCATTACGAGTATCTCGTCATGCCATACGGGTTAATGAATGCTCCTTCAGTCTTCCAATACTTTGTTGACGAGATTTTCCGGGACATGCATGGGCAGGGTGTAGTAGTGTACATCGACGACATCCTAGTGTACTCTTCTACACGAGCCGAGCATGTAGCCCTGGTGCGCCGAGTGTTGAGAAGACTGTTGGAGCATGACTTGTATGTCAAGGCAGAGAAATGCCTGTTCTTCCAGGATTCCGTCTCCTTTTTGGGTTATCGGTTGTCCGCGTCTGGTGTGGAGATAGAGGTAGACCGTAGATCGGCCGGGCGTAATTGGCAAACTCCAACCACTGTAAAAGAGGTGCAGCAGTTCTTGGGTTTTGCTAATTACTACCGGAGGTTTATTCGGGGTTTTGGACAAGTTGCAGCTCCCATTATGTCCCTGCTAAAGGGGGGTCCGGTTCGTTTGCAGTGGTCGGCTGAGGCGGACAGGGCATTTGTCAAACTGAAGAACCTGTTCACCTCGGGCCCCGGTGCTGGCGCATCCGGATCCCTCTTTACCATTCCAAGTAGAGGTAGACGCGTCCGAGACCGGTATTGGGGCAGTCCTGTCACAACGGTCCGGCACGCCACCTAAACTCCGCCCCTGTGCGTTCTACTCCAAGAAGCTCAGCTCGGGCGGAGCGCAACTATGACGTTGGGGACAGGGAGCTGTTAGCCGTAGTCCAGGCCCTAAAGGTGTGGAGGCATTGGCTTGAGGGGGCTCAACACCCTTTCCTCATTCTGACTGATCACCGTAACCTGGAGTACATCCGGGCAGCTAGGAGATTGAACCCTCGTCAGGCTAGGTGGAACATGTTCCTAACCCGGTTTGTTTTTAAGATCACATACATCCCAGGGTCCCAGAATGGTAAGGCAGACGCCCTGTCCCGGCGGTATGACACAGAGGAGAGGTCCAACGAGCCTACTTCCATACTGCCGGAGTCTTGTTTGGTGGCTCCGGTGGTATGGGAGGTCGATGCGGAAATCCAGCGGGCACTGCGCACCGACCCTACTCCCCCGAGTGTCCTGTGGGGCGGACGTACGTTCCGCTCGAGGTTCGTGATCGTCTTATTTATTGGGCTCATACATCACCCTCCTCTGGACATCCAGGTATTGGCCGGACTGCACTGTCTTAGCATGAAATACTGGTGGCCAACGTTAGCTAAGGATGTGAGGGTTTATGTCTCCTCCTGCTCGGTGTGTGCCCAGTGTAAGGCGCCTAGACATTTGCCCAGGGGTAAGTTACATCCCCTGCCCGTTCCACAACGACCATGGTCCCACCTATCGGTGGATTTTGTAACCGACCTACCCCCCTCCCAGGGGAATACCACAATTTTGGTCGTTGTGGATCGGTTTTCCAAGGCCTGTCGTCTCCTTCCAATGCCGGGTCTCCCTACTGCCCTACAAACCGCTGAGGCCCTATTTACCCATGTGTTCCGGCACTATGGGGTCCCCGAGGATATTGTGTCTGACCGAGGTCCCCAGTTCACCTCCAGAGTTTGGGGGGCGTTCATGGAACGATTGGGGGTCTCGGTAAGCCTTACCTCGGGGTACAACCCAGAGAGCAATGGGCAGGTGGAACGTGTCAACCAGGATGTGGGTAGGTTTTTGAGGTCCTATTGCCAGGACCGGCCGGAGGAGTGGTCTAGGTTCATCCCCTGGGCAGAGATGGCCCAGAACTTTCTCCGCCACTCCTCCACCAATTTAACACCTTTCCAGTGTGTTTTAGGTTATCAGCCGGTCCTGGCACCATGGCACGAGAGCCAGATCGAGGCCCCTGCGGTGGACCAGTGGATTCGGCGCTCGGAGGGAGACGTGGGACGCTGCCCATGTCCATCTGCAGCGTGCCATCCGTCAACAAAAGGCGAGCGCCGATCGCCACCGCAGTGAGGGACCGGTGTACGCACCGGGAGATCGAGTCTGGCCTCGACTCGAAACCTGCCCCTCCGCCTGCCCTGCCGGAAGCTGGGTCGGCGGTTTGTGGGGCCCTTCAAAGTCCTGAGAAGATTGAACGAGGTGTGTTACAGGTTACAACTGCCTATAGAGTACAAAAATATTAACCCCTCGTTCCATGTGTCTCTTCTCAGGCCGGTGGTAGCTGGCCCACTCCAAGAAGATGAGATAGGAGAGACCCCTCCGCCCCCTTTGGACATCGAGGGGGCCCCGGCGTACAGGGTCCGGACCATCTTGGACTCGAGGCGCCGGATGAGTGGTCTCCAGTATCTCGTGGAGTGGGAGGGGTACGGTCCGGAGGAACGGTGCTGGGTGCCCAGGAGGGACATCCTCGATCCATCCCTCCTGACTGAGTTCGACCGTGGGCATCCCACGCGCCCGGATCCGCGTCCTCCTGGGCCGTCCCCGAGGCCGGGGTCGGCGCACGGCTGGAGCCGCGCGTCAAGGGGGGGTACTGTCACGGATTCTGCCGAGACTGCTCCTCCTCCTGGTTCGGGCAGGCTTCGGCGTTCGCCGTCCCCGGAGTACTAGCTGCCACCGCTCTATGTTTCGTAGTGTGATTGCTTTTGTCTGTCTTTTACAGCTGTGTCCATTTGTGTGTTGATTACTTGTCGTATAAGTTCCTTGTTTTGCATTAGTCTGATTGTGTGTTGTATTTTCTGCCTGTCGTGCAGAGCTGCGTGTTTGCACTCTGTCTATGTTTGGGATTATTGTTTACGCGTGTTTGCGTAATTGCCTCGCCTCCGTCTGTTTTCGAGGTCGTGTTTTGTTTGTTGCTCTTTGGACTATTAAAGTCTTTTGGACGTATCCTCTGTGTCCTGCGCCTGACTCCTCCACCACATCCACATCGGAACTACTGACATCCAGACCTCCATGGGTTGATACATTTGATTTCCATTGATAATTTTTGTGTGATTTTGTTGTCAGCACATTCAACTATGTAAAGAAAAAAGTATTTAATAAGATTATTTCATTCATTCAGATCTAGGATGTGTTATTTTAGTGTTCCCTTTATTTTTTTGAGCAGTGTATAAGTGAAATAATCTGTCTGTAAACAATTGTTGGAAAAATTACTTGTATCATGCACAAAGTAGATGTCCTAACCGACTTGCCAAAACTATAGTTTGTTAACAAGACATTTGTGGAGTGGTTGAAAAACGAGTTTTAATGACTCCAACCTAGGTGTATGTAAACTTCTGACTTCAACTGTATCAGTTGACCATTTTTCTTTTTAGCTAAGGGTTAACTTGTGTTTGATCAGGTTAACATTGCATCGTAACTTGTTTCTAAATACGTGTTGTAGATCAGCTTCCTTAAATATGTAATTGAGTGTGTTTTATCCATGTTGAAAACCCTTTTTTGTTACTCTGTCCTCAGGCATATCGATAAGACGGTTCCATAACCTAATAATTTCACCCCTCTGTCTCATTTCATTGGGCTCCCATCCCATGTCATCTTGAATAGCAAGGTGTATGCACTACAAGGCAACATCTTATGGCTCTGTTTTGAATAGAGTTAGCTGTGTTGGCTTCTTTACAACCCCAGATTTCAGCAGCATAGTTCAATTATAGACACATGAATTATAGAGTTGTGAATATGTCCAATAGCCAAGGTCTTTAGAGATTTCCAATTTACTACCAATGGACCCCAATGCTCTACCTGCAAATTCAGATAGGGACGTTTTACACCCCTCAAAGGTCATATATTCATCAAAAAGGAAACAAAGGTATTGATATGAGCAAGTGTACTTTAGGGGTATTGCTCCAAAACAAAAGTAATGATTACTTCTTATTGTACCCTTTTTTCTGAAGTGCATTATATGGGTTTTATCTTGGTTGATCATTAATCTCCACTTCATACACCAGAGATTGACAGTGCATACATTGCAAATCATGCTCAGTCTCTGCAAGGACAATATCGTCTGCATACAGTTGTATACCCAGAGTCGTGTCATTTAGTTTAACTCCTAAATGTTCATGTTTGATTTGATGGGCCAAGTCGTTAGGCAAATAACGTTGGGGAGAGCACATCACCTTGTTTGAGCCCAAACAGAGTGGGAAACCATCCAGTCCTCAGTTCATTTACCTGTACACAGGCAACTGGACATCTATACAAGGCTTTAATTGCGCCATAGAATCTTCCATCAATTCCCATTTTAGTCTAAAAGCAAGGTTTCTATTCACCAAATCAAAAGCCTTCTGAAAATCAATAAATCAGGCAAAAGTTGGTTTTCTCTCTTGAATTCTAGCTCGGATCACTTTAGAGACAGTATACTGTATACACGGAGTATACCAAACATTAGGAACACCTTCCTAATATTGAGTTGCGCAACCCCCCTTTTGCCCTCAGAACAGCCTCAATTCGTCGGGGCATGGACTCTACAAGGAGTCGAAAGCGTTCCACAGGGATGCTGGCCCATGTTGACTACAATGCTTCCCACAGTTGTGTCAAGTTGGCTGGATGTCCTTTGGGTGGTGGACCATTCTTGATACATTTGATACACATGGGAAACTGTTGAGCGTGAAAAGCCCAGCAGCATTGCAGTTCTTGACACAAACCGGTGCGCCTGGCACCTACTACCATACCCCATTCAAAGGCACTTATATTTTTTGTCTTGCCCATTCACCCTCTGAATGGCACACATACACAATCCATGTCTCAATTGTCTCAAGGGTAATGGAAAGAGCAGGTGTTCTTAATGTTTTGTATACTCAGTGGATGTGGTCTATACAGGCTCTGGCTTTCCTAAAGCCATTCTGTTCATCAGCAAGCTGACCAGACAGTTCTACATAGTGGGAGAGCTTGTTATTTAGAATGCAGGAATAAAACTTATATACAGTGCTAATGAGAGTAATCCCTCTGTAGTTCAATGGGATTTTAGGGTCATTTTTTGAGGATTTTGGAATAGGCTTGATTATAGATTTGTACCATAAAGATGGAATAATGCCATTCTCAAAACAAGCCTGGAAGAGACCAAATAGTGTTTGCAACAATTTAGGTGCCTTCAAAACTTCATTAGATAAGTCATCAATTCCTGTGGCTTTCTTTGGTTTAGCCCGCTCAACAACCTTTCTGACCTTCTCTACGGTAAGACTGGCATTCAGATAGTGGATAGGGGTGTAATAATCCTTCTTCATTTCCTCCTCCAACTCATCCTTACGAGAACAAAACATCCTTTCTTTCAAAAACTCAGCATCATAAACTCATTGTATATGTTACCTTTAGGAGAAACACAAAATGACTTTCATTGATATGCTGATGATAACTTTTCCAATTGTGATTTGATGGTTTGTATTACATTACAGATCAGATTACCTGTTTAAAATTGTCATCAGTAATGTAATCCATTGGATTACTCAAAATAATGACTTTTAGAGTACTTTCCCCGCATGAATATTAGAATAGGTTAAATTAACCAGAGAAATTAGCAATTCAATGTGTATAATACAGCTGCAACACATGCAAGGTTTGCCATTGCTGTTCATGTGCTCAGCATTAAAGAAAACATTTAAAAGACAAGCTCATATTTCTTCTACCAAATTATTATTTTTTATGTGAATGGCATGTTATAGAAGAGTGCGCAAGCTCGGGCTAGCCAGAAAAGTCTTGCTCAAGTCGAACACAATAGAATATAACGTTGCCGAAAAAGTTTGGAATGACACAATTTCATATGTACAACATCTAAAGACCTGAATCACTATACAGAGAGTGTTGCCGTTTCTAAATTGGACGTATTTGCGTGATTTGTGAGCTTTTGTTAATGTTTTATTCCTACCCTGGCATTGCAGAACGAGTTTCTCAAAACGAGTTTCTCATAACCAACTGAAATCACCAAAAAAGTGTCTGGACTCTTCTATAACATGCCATTTACATCAAAAATAGAAATTTGGTTGAAAAAATATGAACTTGTGCTTTAAGTCTTTCTTTGCAAACTGCCTTTGTTGAAGTTGTCCTGAAAGTAATCATCAAATGTTTATACAGTTAAAGAAATAATCACTACACATCGAATGCACATGCATAACAACTCACAGCTCTATCAATGAGTCCAGGTCGATGAAGGAATCCCTGGGTAATGCTATCAAATTATTGTTTGCCAAAGACCTGAGGGAAAACAGCATTGTCAGATTAATTCAGCAGATATTCCTGTCAATTAATCATCATGGAAATACAGAGGGCCAAAGGGCAAGATTTTCCAGAAAAAAATATACCCACAAAGATTGTAAAATATATCTTTCACATAGCAACATTGTATGTTCATTATTTTTTATTTGATTTCAGTAGTAGTCTGTGTTTTCACACACTTTCAATGGCTCTATTTCCAAACGCAAGCGTGTTGGTATTATTTGTCCAGTGCAGCAGTAATATTTTCTGTTACTGTCAAAGTTGGCAATTTTATGATGTTCTTCTTATGTTTGAGTTGAGAAGGGAGGGGTAGCGTGTGTTGATGAAAATGACCAGAAGTGCAAGTTTTAGGAGTGCACGTGGGAACATTTAAGCACATTTTAGCATACAAATCACTGTCACAAACAACACAATTTGTTCTAATAGGCCAGTGGTTCTCAAATTGAGGTTTTGGGGGGCAGCGAGTCTGAAAATGAATTTTCATACATATTTATACCATTTACATTTGAAATTGATACCATTGCCCCCTGATCTGGTTATGAACTCCAATTCGTCAAAACTCCAATTCAACGGCACGGCATGGAAGTTCATCCTAGTTGATCGTTTTATAAATACAGTAACTTTATAATAGTGATGTAGCGGGAGAAAGAAAGAGCTGCAATGGGGACTCAAACCGTGCCTCCTTCGGTGCAGTGGGAAGCGCCTAACGGAATGTGCCGCAAAAGCCTGGGCCTCTGGGCAGAGGCAGTACAATGCTCATATACACAGTGTTACAGTATTTACCGTCTCTCGAGGTGTCCTCGCGCACTTAGCCTCAAGCATGTATAGAACACTTTTTCCCAACACCGCTTAAGACCACTGGACTGATCCCACAACTGCCACAAATGTAGTGAGAGAAAGAAAGAGCTGCAACAGGGACTCGAACTGTGGCTTTCATAGTGCATAGGATAGTGCCTCAAAAAACAGACTGTGCCACAAAAGCATGGGCCTCTGGGCATAGGCAGTGCAACGCGTACATGCGCCGTGTTACAGTAATAACAACGATAAGTATCCATTTTTTGTTACATTTGTTAGAAATGTTTGCAGTTCACATTTTTGTTAAGCTTCAACATGGAAGTCTATCAGTCTACCCGTCGCATTTCACTACACCATAGTAAATTACATTGCATGTGCAAGCCAAACATTTTAATAAGATTAGCCTACATTCGTCGGTAAATTGCCAACCCTGGCGATATGGTTGGAAAATAACAGCAGCAGCATTAACAAGCCAAAATGGCCAACCTACTTGCGTTTGACAATAGCACTGCCTTGCGACAAGCTAAAAATAGAGCCCTTAGTCTCCAATTTTAGTGATCCAATTGACATTTTAGTCATTTAGCAGACGCTCTTATCCAGAGCGACTTACAATTAGTGAGTGCATACATTTTTCATACTGGCCCCCCGTGGGAAAAATGTATGCACTTACTAACAAAACTACTGACAAAACGCAAGTGGAAATTAAGTGGACAACCATTAGGTTGCATTTCGGGTAAAATATCCATGTAGCTCTCGTAAGCCCTTGTAGCCCTGGTAATGCCCTGGTAAGAAGACAATATCGGCTAAAATACTACTGCATTATCCCCAAGCATACATTTTCTTCACAGCAATTAAAGGAGAAGTTCAGGATTCAACAACTTGAAGTTAGATGGTTCCTCACTCTTATTAAAGTAGTCTATGGGCAAGGAGATACTATAATCCATAGTTCAGTTTTCTTTAAACAGGCACTATAAACTTCAGCTAATTTTAGCCACCGCCAGCTAACAATCAATGAAAGTGATTGTAAATGGCCAAATCACTTTTAAAACTGCATTATGTAGAAATCGCTCTGCCTTTAACTGGTTGTTAAAAATCTAAGATGTTTGCCTAATTTCAGTTTATGTGACAAAACAAGCAATGTTTATGTAGATTATAGATCTATAACTCAAATTTCTATCTGAATTCTGTCAGGTCGCGTAATGTCAAACCACAAATAGAGTTGATTTCAGTTGATTTGGCCATGATTTTGTGTTGTTGCCCCTATCACTTCCATTGCTTGTTAGCTAGCGGTAGCTAAAGTTAGCTGAAATGTGTAGTTAAACCAAACCATGGATTATAGTTTATCTTGGCCCATAGACTACTTTCAGGGTGAGGAACCATCTAACATCAAGTTGTTCAATGTAACTTCCTCTTATGACAATAATGATTATTTGAACTTACAGGTGAGTCAGGTCCCTGAGTCCTCTGAAGGAATATTTGGAGACAGTCTCTATCTTATTACTCTCAATGAACCTAAATAACAAAGGATATACAGCACTTCAAAAGAGAAAATGGATTGTGTGATCACATGGGGCTAATCCATAGTAGAATTAATCCTGACTATGAAAAAAAAGAGATACAGTTACTCATTAGTATCTCTTTAACAAATTTCTTGAACAACAAAATTAGCTTCAGTATATAATTATTTTAAAGATGAGTGAATGAACGGAAAGGCACTTACAGGTACTCCAGGTGTGGAAGGCCAGAAAATGCATCGTCCCTTATTGTCATCACTGAATTTGAATTAAGAAGTCTATGATACAAATATATAAACAGTTAGTTACTTTGAACACAAGTGCAAATATAGAAAGACATTGTAGTTTAAAAAGCAAATGTATAATTATTATTTATTATAATTCCTTATATCATAACATTTAATCTCACACATCATTGACAAACATTCACATGTAGAATCACTGATATTTTAACATGATATATAATGTAATGAAAAGGTTAAGTTCATTTCTAAGAATAGCAATCAAAAACTAAGTCAAAATGGTATCCTCAAATGATGGTCATCTCACCATAGTAATATCATAGTGTTCCCCAGTGTGGGGATGTTTAGGTTTGAGGACAAATCTACCTCTGTCCTCCAGTATATCGCTGACAATAAATTCTCTCCATGTTCCCTTTTTGTGACCTTGTAATCTGAGATGAGGTCAAAAGTACAGTTTTCCTATGATAAGCTTTCTAATAAACATGAGGGTCACTATCAATGTCATGCTTGCAGTAAAAGGTAAATTGCGGATGGACAACTGTACCTTACACTGGAACAAGGCATCTGTCCTTAAAATTAGATACTGAGCACAGACTGATAGTGTGGCCATATTATGTATTCCTCACTTTCATAATAAGGATATACCCTGCTAACAATAATGAGTCGTTAGGACATCCCCGGGACGTCACGAAATGGTCGCCTAAAGTCGGCAGGGCATTCTGTCATGGTCCCCTAGAGGTTTTGTCTAGTTCCTGGTTGGTCCCGGGGACGTCCCCGAGGACGTTCTTGGGATGTTGTGTCATGGTCCCCTGGAGGTTTTGTCTAGTTTCCGGTTTGTCCCAGAGGACTTTTTTAGGACATCCTTGGGACGTTTTGTCATGGTCCCCTGGACGTCTTGTCTAGTTCCCGATTTGTCCCAAGGACGTTTTTAGGAAGTTCTTGGGACGTTGTGTCATGGTCCCCTGGAGGTTTTTGTCTAGTTCCCGGTTTGTCCCGAGGACGCCACCTGATGGTCTCAAATAAATGTTCTCCCCCCCAAAAACAAAATCTAGGGCGCGTGGTTCATCAAGACCCTGATTGGTGAACCACTGATCTATTCACAGCACTTTGTCTTATGGCAAATGCTAGGGATACACACACAAACAGTGCTTTTAACATAGTGTTTTCACCTTACATATTTAACACAATTTGACATGAATGTTTATTCATACAATAATTATTATTTAACACATCCTCACCTGGGATTTGAACTCACAACCTCCTGGTTCACAACATTCCGATTTTCCTGCTACGCCACCATATCTGTACCAATGACTGATTACACCTGTAGGCAATGTTCCCTCGGAGTGCTGCGCTGAAGAAATATCAGCCCGCGCAGAGAAGCACGATATTAAACTTCACTCAACTTTCTACTATACCCCTTTAGTTAACGCTATGAATGTTTCGCTCTACTGTGGGAATTGTGCTTGAATCAATGCAAAATTAGCCACTTTCAATGTATTATAATGGAAGAAAACGAACTATGCAAGACTTAGTATGCAAAACTAACTGTGCAAGAGATTTTCTTGTAGGCAGAGCACATTGGAGTAGGAATAAATTGCATTGACAGACACGAGTCAGGCCTGTACTCTACACAGACTGG